>NC_136488.1:102281626-102304126 GCF_053919585.1 Euprymna scolopes | reverse complement strand
CCCTCTAACAATAATAACTTCCTTTAATTTTTTCTTTCTTTTTCGTCTTTCTTTCGGATCCTGCCCCATCCCCAAATACACATAAAAACACACGTACGAACATACACACACACACACACACACACACACACACACACACACATATATATATATATATATATATATATTATGAGAAATTCCATATACAACCGCCATCTTTCTTGTTTAGGCCGGCCACACAATTCTAGTAGCCGGTCCGTGATTGATTAATTTTGAATGAGTCAAGTAAATTGCTTGGCGCTCTTTTTTGTATCATGCTTTTATTTTTCAGTCTAACAGAAACTCAGCATTGGAATAGACTCAACACAGTGACCCTCTCTCTCGAAGGAACCAAGACAATTCTTTCATGAACACCAAACTGTTGGTGAACGAATGACACATCTCTACAAGCAGAGACAACTTATATTGCTGTATTTATCCTAATTGAGGATGACATTCAAGAACTGTTCTGCATGTTTATTTTCCGAATATTGGATCTCATCTCATTACATCTTGATTCCCAAAGGGCTCACATTATGCCTAATTATAGGCGCCATTATTCTAGCCGTGTTTACCATGAACATCCATGGATTCTTCCAAAGGAACAACGGACTAACATTCCGACAATATGAATTCGAACTAAAGGCTCCATGCGTTTGGTAGCAAATCGGTCAATCGTTTGGCAAAAGGACTATACCAGAACCAAAGAACTTTCATTGCTGTTACTTGTGAATAAATTCCGAGTTTGAAAGGTATGGTTTTTCTTTGTGGAATTCATTTGCTTCGGCAGGGAGGAAATTGAGATGTGTGAGAAAGAAATTTCTCACAATATATATATATATATATATATATATATATATATATATATATATATATATATATATATATATATATTAGTACTATCAGAGAGCCCAGAGGGTCAACCATTGTTACATAACACACATTTATTTGCATCGAAATCGGTGAAATTGCCCATTTTTCAATCAGATCTGTTAATTAACTGCTCTAGCTAGGGCCCGCTGCGGTGCACCGGAAGGAAACTTCATATGTCTTCTCGTAATGTACGCATGAGTTCGTTCCCTATGGACTCTGAACTGCCTGGGCTAGTTCTTTTGGAAATTTTCCACAATGGTACTTCATGAGTTTAGGAGTGTTCTTGGATAGGTTTTATACTGGGATACATCTGATAATATCTAGAATCGAAAATCCAAAAATCCTGTTGATGAAAAAACAGTCCGATTTTGACCAAAGTAAATACTCTTATAGAACAACATCACAATTGCATTTGAATAGTTTCATAAACGCACAAGCAATATGACCCGGCGTATAAAGTTAACAGTGCGTACTTTGATAAGACAGGGTGCGTTCGAAATGAGTGCTTCTGTTTAGTGCAAAATTGGAACATGATACTTGACGTTCGCTTTAATTCAAGCAATTATAAAAAAAATAATTTTATATGAATCGACAGTAGGTACTTTGTTAAGACAGGAACGCATTCGAAATGAATATGTCTGTTTACAGCACAATTTACCCATGATACATAATTTTTGCATATTTAACGTTAATATAGGCCATTATCGAAAGTAATTTTATAAAATCAATCGATTATCTATATTGAAATGTGGACAACAATGTGATGCGCCTCTAGACTAGAGCAAGCAATCGATTTGATTGGAAAATGAGAAATTTCACTGATTTCACTGATTCTGATGACAACTACACGATTGGAAGTGTGGGGCATTTATTAATCCCCGGGCAACGCCAGATCTTCCTGCTAGATATACATCTCTCTCTCTCTCCCTCTCTCTCTCTCTCTCTCTCTCTCTATATATATATATATATATATATATATATATATATATAACTTGGTGAGTAAGAAGAGGAGAGTAAATTCAATTCTATAAGAGGAGATATTTCGGGATAATAAAAGCTCAACAAATTTCTTTGGAGCTTTCTTCTACTCTTCATTAGGCTTCGAAATACCTTGTTATAAAGAGTCCCCTTTATCCTCCAACTAAATGTGTGTGTGTATATCCTTATTAAATAAATGAACCATTCTATATATACCAATATATAGTTTTTATGACTTCATTTCCCACCCTCATTGTATCATGTATATATATATATATAGTCTTTGAAGTTTTTAACATTTGAAACTATACAAAAAATTACTTTTTATCATTCGTTAAAAAAAACATCTAGTCAGTAAGTCATTTAATCACCTGCAATCACTGCATCAACTCTCTCGAATTTACTATAATACCATTTTTTTTATTTTTCAAGGGATCATCAGTTGTTTACCATGAAACACTGTTTCGGGGATTTAAAAACTATATATATATATATATATATATATATATATGTATATATATATATATATATATATATATACATATATATATATATATACTCTCAGAAGGGCTGCTTTCACCACAACTCTAAATAGACCTATCCCTCCCACATTTGACAATGAGTGACCTATTACTATGCAAGGCAGGGGTGTTCATATATTTGAGATATTGTATATATTCGGATACGAGATAGGTAGATAGATAGATAGATAGATGTTTACGTTTTTTCGTTATTATATTTTTTAAATGTTAATATGTGCCTGTGTTTCTCTTTGCGCGTTTCCCTGTAAGTGTTCAGTCTTTCGTAAGTACTACGCGCGATTGTTTATGTGGTAAATTTTCCAATTGACCTCTTCCAATGTTAACATCGTCATGTATACGCATGCGCAATCTTTTCTTCCGTTGTCGATAATTGGACCAAAATAGGACATTAATGTAAACTAGAAGGGCAGAAAAAAGAGAAATAAGAAGTAAACGAAAGTGGGGTTTAAAAATCATTCTGCAAGTTTATTTTTTTAAGTGAGGTGTGCCCAGGGGCAAAAAACAAATTCGGTCGATTGGAAGAAGCTTAAAAGATCTATGATTGCAATATGATTTTATTTGTGTGAGCATTCACCATATTGTATCGTTTTTTCTCGCTGTCTCTCCCTCCGTCTCTAGCTCTTTCTTATATATATATATATATATATATATATATATATATATATATATATATATATATATATATATAAATATATATATGCAATTATAATGTACCCAATATATAGTAGTGGTTTCAAGTTAAAAAAAATATTACTTGAGTGTCAACAGTTAGAATTGAAATCGAAATCAAAATATTTAGCTCTTTAGCGGTATTTGCTACCATCTGAGCTAAGGCCACTTGCTTATCAAAATTCTTAAAAAGAAAAACTTATTTAAACGTATAAATGTACATGTGCCTATGTGTAAAAGATACACATTAGTGAGACTTACGCCTGCCAGGTTTCGAATTTAAATGTTGACCCCTTAGTAGCTACTTTTGGACTAAAAAGTAAATCTGAATTTGCTCGATAGATCCAAATATTCCATACATCAAGTTTCAAATCGGTAGACCAAAAATAGTCAGAGTCGTTTGGTAGAAACCGTTCTGCACACACACGTATATACACATAGAGACAAGGTAACTTTTATATAGAGAGAGATTAGCAAAACCCTATTCCCAGTGTTGCCTGGCGGTAATCGAAAATAATTATTTCACTTTAAAAAGTAAAAATTAGAATATCAAGCAACTTATTTGAATAATTTTTTTACCTTTTTATGCGAGTTGGCTTTTTATTAAAGATCAAAATGTGCGTGTTTCCTAGCTGGGTATGGCGTGTCAAACGTCAGCTGATAAGCTTAGTGTCCTATCTAATTGAGTGAATGAGTTATCCTTTCCCTAGTAATAGAAATATTCTGAGATACTCATTCTCCACTTACAGTTATTTGCGCTTGTCGTCTACCAAATTGCATTTTTATTGAAAGGACACTACTCATTCTCCAAGCTCCATCCCCCATTAAAATATAAGGCTAAACCTTATATATAGAACCATTATTCTAAGTTTCATCAAAATCTGTTGACTGACTTTGATTCTAGAAAATGTAAAACAATTTAATGTATAATAACCTTAAAAATTGAAATGTGCGGAATATTGTTTAACTGACGTTTATAAAATCCAAATTATTTGAAGTTGAATTTTGGAATGGAGAGTTTTAATCGATAAAATCACTTTTAAATGCTCCAAAAAGTAAAATTTCGGAAATATTCATTAATCTATATCTAATACGCATGCTTTAAATATCGGACACATCTCTTAAAGTGCATGCTATAATTTCCTGCAATGATCTATGGCGTAATGAATTTATGTACTAAGTGATAATCAATTCAAAATGGTAGTATTATGGAAGCAGAAGGTTTAATTCTCAGTGGCACGAAGAATAAAATTACGAATTTCATGGTCGATGGAAAAACACTAATCTATCCCCTTCGTCCGAAGTTCCGCACAGATTGCCGAATTTGATATAAGGATTCCCGTGTTCGACATGATGCAAATAAAAAGGTTGTTGTGGGACTGACACATAAAATGAGATCAATGTTCCGAACAATCGAAATATTGCAGAAATGATATTTTATAAAGTTTTTCTCTCTCAATTTTCGAAGCAAATGACATGTGATTATTATTTATTCCTGTGTTTTAATCTGTTTGAAATAGATGAACTGTCAAGGTTATAAAGATTTCTGTTCTCTCATTTATGACACGCAATTATTATTATTATTATTATTAGTAGTAGTAGTAGTAGTAGTAGTAGTAGTAGTAGTAGTAGTAGTAGTAGTAGTAGTAGTAGTAGATGCTATCGCAAATTTCCGAAAATAAACTTCTTGGATTGAACCATAATGACATGATTTGTTTCTTTGTGAAAATCTCACTCGATAAACGCTATGTTTAATCATGTTTAATCGTGTTGGCATGTAATAATAAACCACTGATTATCAAGAGCCAAATACCATTCAAGGATAACGGTCAATGGATTTATTAGTTGGACAACACTGTCAGGATTTGTAACGATGGTTAAACAAGGCAGCATTTTATTATTTAAGAGGAGATCGCGACAAAAATTTATTTATATTGCACTTGAAAAGAACCATGGTGTAGCCAGCTGAACAGCAGTTAGAGTAAATTGTGTTCTACAGACCATATATAAAAATAGACTTATAATAGAATGCAATTACAAAAGCACAAGTAAAACCCTTTCCATAGAATAGGACATAATCTCGAATGCTAGTGATTTTTCATAAAAGGCTTCATTTTGTAAATAAAATAGAATAAAGTAAACGTTATTTTTTTTTTCTGATTGCAGAACCTCGCGATATTAATGTGAAAAATGAAATTAATACTACTATTGGATTCAATATAATTTTTTACACCAGAAATACGGTTTAATCTTTCTATAGGTCTTCGTTTTCAATTTCATCTTTGAAACAACATAAATATAGGCACCAAATATATATATATATATATATATATATATATATATATATATATATATATATATATATATATATAACAGGGTATGAAAACACTTCTGTAACTTCAAGATTATGTTTTACTGGCTAGTTTTCCGGAATTGAATGACGGTCAGCAAATGTTCCACACTCCCATACTGTTAGTGCTATCGAAATCGGTGAAATCTCCCATTTTTTAATCAAATCTTCTCTAGTTAGGTGCCTCCAAGAGTGTCTCAGGAGGAAGCTTCACATGTCTCTCCGCAGTGACTTACTCTACGATACATTGTAGTTTGCATTGCACTGTAGAGAATCTACATATGATTTTATAAAATTATTCAAGTTTGATCTAAATCTGTTGAATTGCTTTCATTCTAGAAAATGTAAAACATCTCTGAAAGTGTATACTATAGTGTCCCGCAATGACCTATGGCGTAATGAATTAAAGTTCAAAATGCCAAAATCAAGTATCATGTATCTAAACAGAAATATTCAGTTTAAAGGCATCCCTGTCTTATAAAAAGAAACAATTGTTGATTTTTTGAAGTTATTTATATAATCATTAGAATTAAAGTTAAATGTATCTAATTCAAATATCATGGTTCAGTGTTGCTCTAAACATATACTTTCATTTCGAATATGCCCTTGTATTGTATAGGCTGGGTTATTCTGCTTGTGCGGTGATAAAAATTCTCAAATACCCTTATAGTATTAGGTTGCATAAAAGTGTTAAAATCAGACTTCCTTCTTTAACCAGATTTTTTATATTTATCACTCCCCGATGCATCACCTACCTTCGTGTGAAATTTCAAAAAATCGACCAAGCCGTTTCGGAGTTTATAGGGAATGAACACAAACAGTTTCTTCTATATAATAGTAGAGATACGGGTAAAGGGCTCACTTTGTGTAGGAGATTTCTTTCGTAATAGCACTCCATTGCTAGTTTAACTTATTTGAGGTGCATGTCTTTCACCACGTTCTCCTTGGTTTGTGCAGATCATGTTTATCTATTTGTGTTTGGTCGTTTGTTACATGAAATAAGAACGGGCAACAATCACGGGATGCCGACTTCTCCTCCAGGTTGTTTATCAAATGAGTACACACCGAGCAGTCCGCTCAAATATTTCTTCTAATTTCCAGGGATTTTATAGTTGCTGGTCTGAATACTTCAAAGTAAAGATATGTGACAACACCAAGCCCAAACTTATTTTACCCGTGGTCCTTTCACACGGATAGTGTTTATCTATCTCAAATGTAGAGCTGTACACTAGAAACACATTGTACATGTAAGACGTTTACAATGAAGAATGATAATCAGTATTTGATGCAATAACCTACAACTTGAAAATCAAACGTTTCCTGGTATATATATATATATATATATATATATATATATATATATATATATATATATATATATATATATATATATATAATGTGTGTGTTTGTGTGTATGTATGTGTGTTGGGGTGAAGAGGGCTCCCTTAAGCCGTGGTGAAGGCAACCTTTCTAGGAGAAGCAAATCTCTGATTTAAAAACCCATAAAGCGGAAGACTAGTACCCGCATGAAGCTGGTCTGCAGTTTAACTTGTTGCTGGCTATTTTGCTCTTGCTTGTTGCTGGATCTCCAGATTTTGAACTGAGATAGATACTTAGGTGTCGTACATAGCTAAGACTCTGTAACATCATCTGTATATAGATACTCCCTCAGGCATTTGTCTATAAAAATGGTCCTGTGGCGATGGAAAAATTGTGACGTGTGGAGGCTTGAAATGCTAGAAGCATGTAATAATTGATCTTCAGTGTCATGCCTGCTTGAGCGTGTGAATTCACCGGTAGGACTAAAAGAAAAAAAATCATTTTTGGGCTCATGGACTTTAAGTGTCTGAGGGAGAGGCACTCGTCTGACAAGACGTTGCAATCATCATATATATAATGAATTCCACAGCCAAATAAAGTCGCAGCCCACAAGAGCAATGACAGTCAACGAACCGGAAGTCTAAGACTCGAGATTCGCCCTCATTAAATGTTTAAATGAGGGCGAAACTCGAGTCTTAGACTTCCGGTTCGTTGACTGTCATGGCTCTTATGGGCTGCGACTTTGTTTGGCTATGGATTTTTTTATATATAATCTCTCACATTTTGAAAATCATATATATATATATATATATATATATATATATATATATGCAACAATCATACTATGATCACAATGTTATGGCACTAATTTGACAAACACTCACTAAGGACTAAGAAGAAAGAGACGAACCCTTTTACTAAGGAATTATATAGTGAATAGGATGTCTCTTGATGCGCGCGTGTGAAAACTCTTTTTAATAAGATATAATTCATACTGAACAAAAACATAATGAAAAATTCCTAAAGTCCTTAGTATTACTCATCTATTACTTTTGGCTTAATTAGCCAATAATTATAACTCATTTTCTTTGAAAGTGTTTTTGGAGCTTCCCACATTTAAGTTAGTTGAATAAATAAAATAGTAATCTAGCCTGACCAAAAAATAAGACAGTTTTTCTGTCGTATTTTTCCTATTAACTTTCGCCATTTTACATATTTTTATTTTGCCTTTATAATCTTAGTAAAACAAACTTTACTTTGGAATAACTAAAAAGATTAAAAATTTTTTTTAAATGCTTACACGCTTAAATTATAAATAAAATATATCTATAGTAATAAAAAGCAAATGCATTTTAGTGTTAAAATTATAATACTTTCCATAAGTATATATTCATCATATCTATATATTAATTCAGCAGAATACAACAGGTATAGCACAATTAATAGTTTCCAATCATATTGCAAAAATTCGCATACAGCAATAACTCTCCATATGTACACGTATTTCAACAATTGTTTATTATCATAATTACACCAGGGTAAAGCTTCACGAATTTATGATTTTCATCTTCCACATATATGTTTTATCAGTTCCAATACAAAAAAATTCTCAATAGAAATAGTCGCAATCAGTTACAAAAGAAATTAAAGTCCACATTAATGAACCTGATAAAATATGTTTTTCGCTATTGTAAAACAGGTGAGCAAGTTAAAATAAAATGCGATTAATTTAAAGTGTACCGATTAGCTCCAACGAGTTTGTAATTGATATTTTTCAATTAATGATGGTTAATTGCTTAACGAAAACTAACGTTTTGTATAACAGATTGTGTTTTTAGTTCGGATAGTTATGTAAATCAGAAGGTCTAACAATAACGTTTTATTGTTCTGATTAATTCATTTGGTTTCCGAAAGTTGTTATCCATTAGGTCCAGAAATAATTAACCACCTACACATGGGACTCTTAAATTCGGGAAAAAAAACGACTTTTATTTGAATAATTATAAGCAACGTGGAGTTTTATGCTACATAATTTTGTTATTAATTTCTTATAGTGAGCGGGAATAAGAACCTAAAGATCTCACAAACACCATATTTATAATATCTAGTCACACTGGTCTTTTTCATTATTCGTATATTTAATACTATTGTATTTAATGTGAATATATTTCAACGTGATATTGCGTCATAAATACAAAGCAATAAACTACTACAAAATATGAACTGAGGCAATATGAAAAAACAAGCTCTTGCATAAAGTTCTAAACCTCCGTTATAAAACTGACAAATTGTCAGTTTAAGATAAACAAAATGTTTTATTTTCCAATAATAGTTTTTCAATATTGCTCAATTAAACATGGCTTTGATACCACATATAACAGCCATAAATGACTCGGAAAGGAGGGTAGAATTGAGGAGGAATAACACCATCCAGATTTCTACTGGAAATGGATAAAGAAAATTTCGAAAAACTTTGTTATAACTCAATTTCTAAAGAAAATGACTAGCCGCTACCAATGAAAACTAAAAAATAAGCGGTTTAAACAAGAATAGAAAGTGATTTGTAATGAGGAGCGAAACAAGCAGATGCTACTATAAATCCATGAAAAAACGTATTGTCACTCAGACTACAGGAGATGCCATCTGTTTTTATCAGTGATTGACTACTGGTAATGACTCGTAGTGAGTAAGAAACAATATCAATCTGAAGAATGGCTACACAAATGCAACTATTTTTCGATCACATATCTCATTTGTTCGTAAGTATTATTTATGTATGAATGTGGTTTTAGTTTGTTGATAAATCCTTTCACATATTAAGGATTATTGGCATGAGTATGCGTTTTTATACATTCCTTACTTGTTGATAGATCGACGGAAAAAAAACCCAGTCAATATAGATATACACAGAAAGAAGGGAATTAAAAGACATAGAGAGTGAGATAGAGATAGAGAGAAAGATCGATATATATATATATATATATATATATATATATATATATATATATATATATATATATATATATATATATATATATACTAGCAAAGTCACGGCCGTAACGTTGAACTTGATCTTGAAACAGTGTGCACTTTCCCTAGGTCGGAGACCACCATCTTGTCAGGATTGGTCATGATCAGTCCAGAGGTATGGGCTGTAGGAGAATATATATATAGATGGGATATGCCTTTGACCTGTGACTTTAATCGTTAAAAATGATGTCTACAATCCCAATGTGGGGACTATCATTATGCCAGGTTTGGCCATGATAAGTCCAATGGTGTGGGCTGTAGAAGAGCTGTATACACAGACACACACAACGCTACTACTTTATATATATATATATATATATATATATATGTATATATATATATATATATATATATATATATATATATATAAAGAGAGAGTGTGTGTGTGAGAGAGAAAGAGAGAGAGAGGAGAGAGAGAGGGGGTTAAAATCATAATGAGAGATCTGAAAAGGCTCATGTTAGATATCACTAATAATGCATTATTTTAGGAGATTGGAGGGAGATCCAAGATGGGGATAAAGGATGGGGAGAACAAAAAATTGGGAAGAAGATTGAAATAATGAGAGCGTGAAATTAAAGATTTAGAATTGTGTTGTTTTTTTGCCTTTGCCTTTTGTTTTTTGTTTTGTCGTTTAGTGAAAGAAATTGACGTTAAGAGAGGAAAAGTTTAGCGATACACACCCACAGAAACAAAATGAGAACGAAAAAGAACAAACGAACAGTAAAATGAAAGACAAAAATTAACACAAATTAACATAGAAAGATAATGAAAAATAAAAACAGAATCGTTAACTTGAAACATGGATAGGAAAGGAAATAAATAATTAAAACATAAGCGAGGGGGGGGAATAGAGAAAAATAACAGGAATAAAAAAAGCGAAAACAATAAAAGCCAAAAGAAAAAAGAAAAGATCGAAAAAAGATGTGAAAATAAAGGACAGAAAGTAAACAAAAAATTTAAAAAATGATGAAAATAAAATGTTGATTTAAAAAGAAATAAATAAAACATTAAGATACACACAAAGTAACAGTTAATAAACAGATTAATAGGAAAGCAATAGAACTAAAAAAACATTACAAATGTTGATTACTTAGTGTTTTTACGAGATACCAACCCTGATCTGTTTATTTTATGCTTATTTCCATAATATTTGTCATGCTTTAAGATGTCATGCTTTATTACCTTATTTTCATGCATTTATTCATGATTCATGATTCAATATTTGTTCGTGATATAACACTATTGTATAACTACGTCAAAAATGACGATACAAACATTTTGCTTAACTAGTGTTTGCATTTTCTATTTATTTAGATGCATTATTAAAATTATCATTTAAAATAATAACATAATGTCAATAATATGTGGTGGTCATATATAGATTATTATTATTTCTGATGACCAAAAGAAAATTTTAAAAATACACTGTTGACTCTTTTTTTTTAATCCTTGCAGAGGGAATGCGTAATTCAAGTGTTGGTCTGTCTTGCTATTTGCTTCCTAATTTTCCTTCATGAATTAGAATTGTTTCGTCCGGAATTAGAAAAAGGTACACGTTTTGCGTGCTAACTTTTGAGTAACATACATCACACTTCCTCAATTTTTATTCCAAATTACAATATTTTTGGTAATAATTATTATGCTTTAAGTTATTAATAACTTTAGTCATTTAGTAATAAATTTCTTATTCAGGATAAATATATTATTATTATTATTATTATTATTATTATTATTATTATTATTATTATTATTATTATTATATCTATATATCTAGAGGAGTGAAATTGTCTGTCTGTGTGTGTACATTTCCCTACTAAACTACTCTGTCAATTTTCAGTTGACAGACTCGAGATTCGACATAAGGGTTGTTGAGATTTGGGGAAATATTTTTAATCGGGTTTTGGCCAGGATTTGGCTGACAAGGGGTCCAAGTTAAATGAATTGACCTTATAAAACTCTACCAAACTCCTCTGCTAATTTTGGGCTTAAACACTTGAAATTTTAGATGTAGGTCACTTGGACATAATTCAAACTTTTTAATTTGATTTGAGCCCAAAACAATACATGTTAAATGATCTAAATTGGGATCAAAGTTTAAAAAATTGACCTCTGTGGTTTCTACCAAATTACTCAACCAATTTTTGGTCTAAACATTTGAAATTTACATAAAATGTATTCAGACATGTGACAATCATTTCAATCAGTTTTGGGCCGAAAAGTTTGCTGTCAAGGGGTTAACGTTCAAAAGATTTGACCTTTGAGGTTTCTAGCAATTTTGTCAAAATTTTACATAAAACGTATTCAGACACGCAGCAAGCTTTTTAATCAGTTTTAGGGCGAAAATTTGGCTGCCAAGATGTCAAAGTTGAAAGAGTTGATCTTTGCAGACTACCAAACTCCTCCTCAATTTTGAGTCTAAACACTTGAAATTTGAAATATAGGTTACATGCATATGAGTCAAACTTTTTAATATATACATACATACATACATACATACATACATATGCACATAAAGTTATGAGCAGTGCATAGGGCCGAGAAAAGTCGGGCTGACCTGCTAGTTATATTATATTACTCAAAGCGTTATGCTTGGACGTTTAAACACTCAATCCGCTTCCGGTTTACGACTTCCGGGTTTACGATTTCCGGTTTCAATAGAAACTAAGCCATAAAAGCCTCTTTTTTTAATGTACCATTTACGGGATCTTTCTTATTTTATTTCTTTTTAATTATATTTATATCAAAATGGAATAAAAATTGATTTGCATTACAAATAACAAAAAAATCGTTCTCTTTGTGTTTTACATTTTTTATTTAAAGTAATAAAATACACATATAATATGTTCATAATTTGCAATTGAATGTTGCAGCTAAAATACCAAGTTGATTTTATATTCATGTAGTGCACAAAATAGAATAGAGACAAATAATCATATTTACTTGCATCCCCACGAGGATAAAGTCGAATTGGGCGATTACAGATGTGTTAATTTATTTTGTGCGTTTAAAATATGCAAATGTTTTCGCCCTTTTTTTTATTTACATTGGCTTTACGAATTTTATTTTTATCTTTCATTGAAAATGGAATAGTTTTCAAAAACAATACAAATATGTCTACGATTTAAATTGTTTTAAGGTATTTTATATATTCATAGTTTATATATTTTTATATATAATATATATATTATTATTTATATTTTATATATAGAAAATATATTTTTGTATATAAACTATATATTTTTTATATATTCACAATTCATATATTGACAGTTTAAAGACGTTACACTTACTTGTAAACAAAAGAGTTAAATTGGCTTGCGTAACAAATATATATATATATATATATATATATATATACATACACACACATACATATATATATATATATATATATATATATATATATATATATATATATATATATATATATGAAGAAATAGTCACTCATTTTTATTTATTTATTAAATTGTAAGGTTAAAGTACAGTGGAATTAACAAAGCTGTTCCCTTTCCAAAGCACCTTTTAAATAATCTTCTGATCGTTTCGCAGACAGGAATAACTGTCATACGTTTAAGTCGTTAATTAATTAATTTAAAAAACAAATTATACAACCGTGTTCATTTTAAAATGTCCAGTAGGAGCCAAATTGTTATTGCATTTATTAAGCATATATATAATTTATTTTTATTAGAAGGTACGTTATAAAATAAAATGAGTCAATCGGAAGTTGGTGATAGCTTGGAGTATAAACGCGTAAATTATCTAACAACAAGTAACGCGTAGTAAGTCCTAAAAAAACGCAAACCACATTTAAGAGATTAATGCTGCAGTAATAACAGGCTTCAGTCCACCACCAGAAGTTATGCATTTTGTAACGGGTAGATCTCACAACAGAAATCTCACCCCCGTGAGAAGGGCGGATACTCATGAAATGAATAGGTGGTGTGGATCCATAAAGACAGCGCTTTATTTCCTAAGTAGCCTGGGTGCCCGGCGTTGCCTGGGTGTTTGGGGGTGTATGCTAAGCAAAAAAAAAAGTGGTAGTAGGCAGACAGGCGGGCAGGCTCGAACCTGTTCTGCGAAGGAGGAAACGAACGTGGGGGGAAAAAACGTGACATCTTTGTTGTTGTGTCCGTCGCCAAACCAGAAGTGGTGAATGTTTAAATTAAGGCTCGTCAATCGAAAAGAGGGGATGACTTTCGAAAATATCGGCGAAAAAAAAAAACACCCTCTCCCAGTAAAAAAGTGCCTAGTTTATGGTGAAGCAATTAATTTTTTTAGCCAATTTTTCGATATTTGTCGTCTGAAGGGTCACGCTTTAAAACGATACCAATCTCGTGAAAATTGGTCGCCTCTATCGAAAGTTTAGCCTGTGATACATACATACATACATACATACATACATACATTTAAGCTGACCGGCGATATTTATATAATAGATGAGCTCAACTATGCTAATTAACTGATACACTGGAGTACCTGCTGGTTGTGCTCCAAAAAACCGTATCTTTTGGATTTTACAAGAAAGGCATATGAGAAACTGCATGACATTGATTCTTTTATTTAGAATTTTTAACGGATACTAACATTCGACACCTAATCGCCACGTCTGAGGAGCAGCAATCATTTGTCGTTTTTGTTTTCTTTAATGATGATAAATATTATGAAATAAAAAAGGAAAATCTGCATCTGAAAACCTTAAAAGCAAACCATAACGTTTCATTATGATTTTTGAGAAAATGAGAAATTGTTGCTGTCAACTCATCGCATTAATTTTTTTATTGTCTAAGATGTTCTTTTCTTTTGCAAGTGGTAACATCTTGGTAGAGAAAATTAGAGTGTGAAATCCGGTGATGAGGTTTCCAGGAGACTTGAGAAATCAGTGACAAACGCTCAGGTCATTCTTAATTTTAAATTGAACTCTATGCTATACGCTTTCATATCATATTCATACATTATAAGAATTATATTACAGTAATAGAAATATCTAACTGCTCTTAAGATGTAATACAGAAAAAAACATAAAATGCTCAATTACGGAGGAAGAGGACTTGAACATAAAAATATGGAAACAATAAAGACAAATAAGGGATCGAATGAAAATCAAAGAGATATTACCAAGTTTTTTATTGGAAATATACCGGAAGTACACCAATTTTGTAATGTATTGCTTTTGGTCGAATATTGACGATTACTTTAGGTTCAGACGAGTAGTTTGTTCAAAATATATACTTAAATAAATATGCTGAGGTTTTACTAATTACTGTTAATAATTGAGCTCTCTTGTCAATTTTTCTTTAAAAATATATACAATATCTCTCGTTTATACCGTGTTAAAGACAAATAGGGGTATGGAAATAATGACAGGAAGTATAAAATAAAAAAATCGACAGGAAGAAATAATGAACAAAAATAAAAGAAAGGAAAATTAACGGATGATGAAAGGAATCTGAAAAGAAAGAAGGAAATACTGAAGTAGCGCACATGAAGTAATAAATACAAATAAAAGAGATAGTAAAACCAAATTGGAAGAAAAGCTAAAAACGCTTTAATACGGAACGACGAATTGTAATAACGCCGAATTAGGGCAAAAATTGAAATAAAAAAGAACACGACTTCAGGGGGAAAAAATTAAAGAAAAAGGATGAAAGGATAAAAAAACATTTATTTTAAATGAAAAAAACACTAGACGCCTTCATTCTAAATCTGCAATACACGTGTGAAATTTAATTCTGTAAAATGAATATTGCTGCCAGCGTTATGGCCGTTTGACAGGCTGGCTTGACGAGACTGACAATGATAGTCGGCTGGAAAATATTCATCAACGTTTCATGGAAACACAAAAAAAAATAACAAAAATGTAATGAACAAGGAAAACGAAGAAAAGCAAATGGAAAATATTGAAAGGTAGTTTAGATTGACGCATGAGTATAACGCTAACACAAAAGGTAGGAGAAATAGCCGATTGGTATATTTTCTCTAACTAAAAAAAAGGCCCATTTAAGCAGCCAGCTAAATCCCCGCTTCGATACCAAACCATTAATCGACTCATATACGCTTTATGTAGTAAACTAATCTGCATTCAAATTGAAATGTACGCTTACACGTAATTTAAAATAGGGCCAAACATACGTTTTAATACTTTTAGACCATTTCGTTGTAGTTACGACGGAACGCATCATGTTTTTATGAACTCTTTATACTGACACATTAAGTCTTATTATAGACAGACATTACATTAAGAAGCGATTTTGTTGTTGTTGTTGTTGTTGTTGTTTTCCCTTTAAGACTAAATTGCACACGCCTAACATACGAGGTAAATTGAGAGGTGTGCCCTAAACGCAAGGTAGAAGTTTAACGCCGTCGTTTTAGATTATGGTGACTCATGTACGCATGACATATGCTATCGTGTGGATCATGTCATCGAAAACCAAATGTATATATATATATATATATATATATAATTATATATATATATATATATATATATATATATACATATAGTTCAGTTAGTTTAGTAAATAAATGAACAATTCTATATTCACCAATATGTAGTTTTTGTGACTTTATTTTCCACCCTTATTGTTTCCTCCCTCTCTCTCTCTCTCTCTCTCTCTCTCTCTCTCTCTCTCTATATATATATATATATATATATATATATATATATATATATATATATATATAAGTGAACGTGTCTGTGTTGCTGTGTACATTTCCCTACGTAATAACTCATTATACAGACTCGAAATTTGATATACAGGGTACTGAGACTTGGAAAAATCGAGGTGATCGGTTTTCAACCAGAAATTTTGCGATTAAGGGGTCAAAGTTCAACGATTTGACCTTTGAGAACTCTACAAAACTCCTCCGACAATTTTGCGTCTAAACACTTGAAATTTTAGATATAGATTCCTTGAACATGGATCTAACTTAATAATTTTATTTGAGCCCAAAACAATAAATGTTAAGGGGTTATAATAGGGATCAAAGTTAAAAAAATTGACTGCTTTTTTTGCGTTTTTTATTTGCTCAGCATACACCTCCAAACACCCGAGCAACGCCGGGCACACATGCTAGTATATCTATAAAAGTGAACGTGTCTCTGTGGATGTGTGTCTGTCTGTGTGGATGTGTGTCTGAGTACATTTCCCTACGCAATAACTCTGTCAATTTTTAGTCTACAGACTCGAAATTTGATATACAGGGTACTGAGATTTGGGAAAATCTATGTGATCCGTTTTCGGTCAGAAATTTGACTGTTAAGGGGTCAAAGTTCAACGATTTGAACTTTGAGAACTCTACCAAACTCCTCCGACAATTTTTGGTCTAAACACTTGAAACTTTAGATATAGGTTCCTTGGACATGGATCTAAATTAATAACTCGATTTGAGCCAAAAACAACAAAATTTTAAGGGGTCATAATAGGAGTCAAATAAAAACAAAATTTTAAGGGGTCATAATAGGAGTCAAATAAAAACAAAATTGACCGTTTTTTTTGTTCCACATACACCTCCAAATACCCGGGCAACGCCGGGCACCTATACTAGTATATATATATATATATATATATATATATATATATATATATATATATATATATATATATATATATATATAAAGTAAATCATCATATAATGATTAGATAACTCTGACATATAATATGTGCATATATTTTCGCAAATGTAAAAATACACTGGTGGGAGGGGGTGATTTATAGATTTTTGTTTTACTGGTTGTCTGAAATCAATAAATATGTATCATTTTATCCAAAAAATAAAAGGCTCTGTCGAGCATCGGAAAATACACACATTTTTTTCAATTATGAGTTAAAAGGAAAATAAACATTAAGCTATATTAACTCCCTCCAACAGACCTGTTTGCAAATATAGCTGCTTCCACTGCATGAACTCTTACTCACCCCCTCATCCAGTAACAAACAATGAAATATATAATTTTTATAAACTAACCCAGTAACATTAATAACCCACGCGGGGTAGCAGAAATACCTGGATTATGATCCAGGCGCGGGGCAAGCTCTCTCGGATCTGATGGACCCGTAGATCTTCCCAGGCCATCCGTCTAGAAGAAAGAAAACTCTGAAGCTAAACCTAAGAGGAGTATAATATCGGGATGTTTGTAGTGCCATGTTGCGCATGGAAAAGGGACCCTGCACTCATCTCCGGTGGGCTATCCTGAGGCCACAATCCTAGTAGATGGAGGGACAGCTGATGGTCTGCTTGTGTTGCATGTCTGGTATTCTGCATAACCACTTGCTCAGCACCTCTTACCTAAATTGAAACTCTTAAAAATAAAAATGACAATACGTAAAAAAATTACGCTAAAACCGGGCCAAAACTCAGACAAAACCAACCTGCCTTCTTCCTTGAGGCTTGTATTTAGGAACATCCGTGGGCTTAGAACTAATTTAAACAAACACCCCGGATATCTTAGCACTAAGTGAGACTAACCAATACTCCTCCATCCCCTCTAACTACTTTAATATGCCTGGATATCTCCTACTCTGCCGTAAGGACTCTGACAGACATATGCATAGGCTTGGAGTCTACATTCGAAACACCCTCCCCTTGACTAGAGAAACTAAACTAGAATCGGATGATCAAGCCTTTATGTGCTTTAGATTTAACATGCAACATAACATTAATTACTTTTATTTTCTCTACCGATCTCTCTCGACCCAGGACTATACCCTAATAAACAAAGTCTTTGACAGCATAGACACAGCACTTTCCCTCGACACTAGAGCACAAGTTCATATATTTGGTGATTTCAATGTCCACTACAGCAACTGGCTTGGATTTTCTACTTACACAGACACAGCTGGTACCACAACACATAACTTATCTATATCTCATTCCCTATCACAGATGGTTATGTTTTCAACATGTTTCCCAGACGAACGAGAACAACACGCATCACTTCTAGATCTGTTTCTGACCACAGTTCCCGATGAATGTGTAACGGGAGCTCACAGCCGTTTTGGGAACGCCGATCATGCAGTGGTAATGGTTGAAATCGCCCTAAACTCTAGAGCCAAAACTGAAGAGCCACTGCTCAAAACAACGAGATATTATAAAAAGGCTGACTGGGAAGCCAATCAGGGATCTCATCAGGAACGCCCCATGGCAAAATATCTTTTCACTTCCTGCTGAACATTGCGCAAACGAGACCACTGAATGGTTCAAAACGGCAATTGAAGCACATGTTCCCACGCGCAAATTTTACAGCAAGCGCCACTCTCCCCAATGGTTTACTTCTACTTGTGCAGCTGCCATAGCGCAAAGACAGCATACGCACCGCAAATTTAACCGACATAAGTCAAGATCAAACAGACAGAAGTATATAGAAGCCAGAAATAACTGTAAGAAAGAAATAGCGACAGCTAAGAGAGAATTTAGTGAAACCACCAAAAACGCATCAGAGCACAGAAATTAGGAACCCGTGACTTCTGGAAGATCTACAACAGTGCAGTAAATAATCGGCAATCAACAATTCCCCCACTATCCAACAATCATGAGGTTGTTTGCTCTACAACTGAGAATGTTAACATGCTTGCCAGACGGTTTGCCTCCAACTCCACACTGGACCCTGCTAACCACCCCCTTCCTGACTTTCCTTTGAGGACGGACGCCACACTAGACGATCTAAAAATCACCCCTTCTCAGGTGTATGCTATCATAAGAAATCTTGACACTTCAAAAGCACGTGGACCTGATCTCATCCAGGCTGTGCTATTAAAAAAGTGCTCTGTCGAAGTAGCTCCAGTTCTCTCCAAACTTTACAACAAATGCCTTAAAGAATCTTGCTTTCCTGCCTGCTGGAAAACTGCTTCTGTAGTACCATTTTTCAAGAATTCTGACGAAACAACTGAATTATCGCCCTATTAGCCTCCTCCCACTTTTTGCCAAAATATTTGAGACTATAATTAACCAAGCTCTAGTCCATCACCTTACAGATGCTAAACTTCTGACTGAATAACAATATGGATTTAGGCAAGCCCGTTACACAGCAGACATCCTAACTGTAATCTCAGAACGTATATACATTCACTTGACAAAGCGGGAAGGGTCGAGCGGTAGCTCTAGATATATCTTAGGCTTTTGACAGGGTATGGCATGAGGGTCTGCTCAAGAAAATCAGATCATACGGTATCACTGGAAGAATACATAACATAATTAAGTCCTTCTTAGAAAAATCCAGGTTGTCCTTGACGGTCGTACATCTAAATAATATGATATAAATGCGGGAGTGCGTCAGGGGTCTATCCTTGGATCTCTGTTATTCCTAATATTCATAAATGACCTCCCTGACAAAATTGTCTGTGAGATGGGTATATATGCTGACGACACCACGCTCTATAACAGACACGACAGGAAAACAAATAAGCACATCTCTAAAGAAATGGCAGAAACACTAGAGGATGACCTCTGATACGTAGTGGAATGGGGACAAAAATGAATGGTCACATTCAATGCTGGCAAGACTAAACTTGTTTCCTTCAATAATTACAAGAAACATTCCCTGCCACCAATAGCAATGGCCAATGATTCTTTATCTAAAAGTGCATCTTTTAAACTCATCGGTCTAACGTTCACAGAAAACATGAGTTGGAACAATTACATTGAGAGTATTGCCAGAGCCGCTGCGAAGAAGGTGGGTTCTCTCTACCGAGCTAGAAAACTACTAACGCCCCAAAGTATCCTATAGGTCTATAGGGCCATCATCTGCCTATGTATGGAGTATTGTTGTCATATTTTGGCTGGTGAATGTGCCATTAGTCTCTCGCTCCTAGACAAGGTTCAAAAGAAAGTCTCCTATCTGATAGGTCTTGAACTATCATCTAAACCTCAGCCTCTGTCCCATCGACGAAATGTTGCATTCCTCTGCCTGTTCTACAAGTACTTTAACGGTGAATACTCTGACGAACTGCGAGCACTTGTGTCCCCTCGACGTAAATACCCCCGACAAACCCGATAAGCAGCTAAATCTTACCCCTTCACAGTAGAGCTCCCTAGATATAAGAGAGCCTTCTACTCCAGTAGTTTCTTCTCCAGAACAGCTAGACTTTGAAATTATCTTCCGGGTCCCTGCTTCCCCAACTGTACTGACATGCAGAAGTTCAAGTGTAACGTGAACCGACAGCTTGACAACTTCCTACACAGAACCCCTGATGCTTATGTCCCTGATAGTATCCCCTTACAACAAAGTGGCAATGTGCCTTGTTTAGGGTGAAAATGTAATAAAATAAAGTTTGTTTTTTTTCCTGTCTCGATACATAAAAAATCCGATTTTCTCGATTCTGGTTTAGATTAATTGTCTAAACACAAGCACACGCACACACACACACACACACACATATATATATATATATATATATATATATATATATATAAAGGATTATCAAACGCCGAATTTAGGCGAGTACATTAAGTAATCTAGCGGCATTCGTGAAGATTGCATGGACACTTGTTGATTGCTTTAGTTATAACTCCGCAGACAGTGCCCATCCTGAAGTATTCTTTCTCTTTGTTCCGAGCCAACGGTTGTTCGTGTGTAAATAAAATCGATAGGTTTACAATTAAAATATTCAAATAGATTACGAAAGGGGTTAAATTGTAAACAAAATTTAAATGCACCATTGAAATTTGGCTTCGATTCCTACTTAGGGTCCTTAGGGTAATTTATCGGTTAGGTCCACAAAACAACAGAAATATATTAGAACATACGGAAATGAAATTCACTTTTAAACAGATTTTTCATTTCACAAAACAAAAACGAAATTAAACTAAGAATAGTTAAGGGAAGAATGCATAAAAAACGGTCCACCCATTTACATAATTATTTAAAATTTTAAACAAATAATACTCTATTCTGTTTCGGTTTGTTGAAACATTTGCCGTTTTACAGCCGTCTGTTAGAAATGCAATGTTAACAAGCATTTTGACGAAAAACCAAGCGCTAACTTGACCTCTTTTAAAAAAATGTTATTCGAAAACCTTTCAGGGTAAAAATTATAATCATTATAATATTTGATATAATTTCCAACTAGCAATATTTCTTCATGCAGGAACGCCAGGCGAACACCGCTAGTCTAAATGAACAAACGCAAAATGGTTTTCATTTAGACAACTATTTGCATACCTAATTAGATAAGTACATTAAAACAATCCATAATAAATCACTATTTGTAATTTTATTGTCCTATTTTCTCATATTTATGCAGTTATCTTTTCGATATTCGTAATAATTAATTAAAGTGATTTAATTTTAAAAAATAGTATATTATTGAACTTTCCTTAAAATATGTTTGGATAAATTTCCGGGGAATAAATTTAAATCAAATTAAGTAAAAAGAAAGATATAAAGTTCAGACAGAGGAGAGCGTGACAGACTACTCCTATTTCTCTCCCACTTCTCTTCTCTCTCTCTCTCTCTCTCTCTCTCTCTCTCTCTCTCTTTCTTTAGGTTAACTAAAAGAACAATACACCAACGATCATTTTCATTTTTTACGGTCTTATTTAAAAGATAAATCAATTTTATAAAAAGTTTAATATGTTTCATTTGATCTGTTAATATAAAAAACACGAAAGTTTTTATCTCGTGTTTACAGCGAATTTATGAATGGAATGTATTTGTTTAACTTTTATTTAGAATATTTGAAGTTGCGAACTTTTTGAAACTGACGCTAGCTAACAAAGTC
>NC_136488.1:102231626-102276626 GCF_053919585.1 Euprymna scolopes | reverse complement strand
GACAAAGGTCGGTGTTTAATGTTGTGAAAACCGTGCTGCCCCCAAAAAGAGGCACTTTTGATTGGGATAACATCTTTTTTTAATCTTCAATCTTAAAGGATTTCTCCTTCATTGACCAAAGACAGAAAAGATAAAGTATAGCATCAAAACATATATAGTTTGACGTTAATTTTATTTGGAAAAGTAAAAATAATTCAAATAAATTGAAAATCAATGGATATTGTAAAATTGGCAAATATTTAAATCATATTTCTTTTTCATTTTTAAAAGAATCAGATGGCAGAGCAGATAAAAATGCACTCGATTGTAAATGATGGGCATGAAAAGTGCTATCCAATTTAATATAAAGTAACACCCTTATTTCTAAGGCTTTTTAACGGTTTAGGACTCAAGACTGTTAAGCATTTTTTTACTATTTAAGCGGATTTCCTGTGGTTTTACTACATTGCAAGTCAGACTTAGGGTTAGACATATATTAAAGATTAGTTACCTGTCCCCAAAAGTTAGAAAGTCCTAGGCATGAGGGATCATTTTAACATTTTTTTATAAAAAAAATGATCCCCACTTTGAATTCTAAAATATTTTTTTCGAAATATTCACACGTAATTGCCTAAAAAAGCAGAATCTCATTTTGGAGGGGGGTTGTTAAGGGTTCTCAACTGCTTTTAAATATAGATATAATTTATTTTTTAAATTGACAAACTTAATGCTATCCCTTTCTATATATTCTCAAAGTTTTTTATCTTTTGCTATTTCCCCCTTTATACATTCGTCCCATTTTTCCTCCCTCCACAATCTCCTTTTATGAATGGTTAAAAAATCTATCAATTAATTCACATATAAATTTGGTGCCTATGTTTTGCAGACTTTTTTAAAAATCTATTTTGCAAATATTAATTCATCTGATATTTATGGAGAATTTATTCGGCAATATTCAATATTTAGGTGCACCATTAGGTGTGTCAGAAATTTCGTGAAAAATATTGAATAATTCCCCCCCGTATTTCCAAGCTAATAACCCCTCGAAAAATGTAATTCAAGCCCTAATTTTTTTTTCAATTAAAGGAGCAAGGACTAAGGTTTCATTAAAAAAAAAAACACAAAAACAAACAACGTGTTTTTTTAGAAAAAGGTTTTAAACTTCGGACTTTACACGTAAATTTCTAAAAAACACTACTTTTTTTTGTTTTAAATTTGAATATATTATTTATTGATCATTTATCTTCAATTTGTGATATATAACACTTTGGTGAGTAAATTAATTATTTACTTTTTAATGGGCATTTCAAAATGGGAGGCGTGAAATCATTCGACCCACTGTCTTTCCAAGCTTATAACTACTCGAAAAATGTAATTCAATCCCTATTTTTTTTCAATTAAAGGAGCAAGGACCAAGGTTTCATTTAAAAAAAATAAGAAAAGAAAAAACAAACAACGTGTTTTTTTAAAAAAAGGGTTTTAAACTTCGGACTTTACAGGTAAATTTCTAAAAAACACTACTTTTTTGTTTTAAATATGAATATATTATTTATTGATCTTTTATCTTTAATATGTTATATATAAAACTTTGGTGAGTAAATTAATTATTTACTTTTTAATAGACAATTGAAAATGGGGGGCATAAAATTTAAAAAAACGTTTGTCTAAAATATTATATTCGGTTTAGTGGAAAGAGCATAAAATTTCACATTGACCCTGAAAATATCGTAAAAATTTAATCAATAAAACATTTTGATAGATTTTTAAAGTTTAAAAATTGAAAAATACTGAGCTCGTAAAATTCAATTAATTTCATTACTGTTTTTTAAAAATAAAAAAATATTTCTATTACTTTTAAAACAACTTTATTAGTTTATTTTGGAAGTATAATCCATAACATAAACAAAATAAACAACCCACTTTTTTATATTTCATTCGCAGTTTCGTGTTAGCGGTGTCAAAAATTCCGACAAAAATTCTGATACACCTAGGGCCCCATTATTGTGATGTTTAATTTGCAGTACATTTCAATTTAACTTTTATTATAAATAGTTTGAGTTTATGATTAGTTTTTTTGCAAAAAAAAAACTCTCTGAAAAAACAGGTAAAACTAGCTGATAAAATATGTAAGCCTTCTGGGGAGCTAACCGCTTCAATATAATTCCAGAAACATATAGTGAGGAAATACGGAACATTTTATATATTGAATATGCTATATTAATAATATTTTTATGGTAGGAAGTTACAATATGGAGTTTTTTGGGAGGTGGGGGTGAATTAGCGGTTTTTGAAAATTTCAGACGATGAAAGTTAAAAATCTAGCGATTTTCTCGAGATTTCTTTCCCCTGATCTCGCGGGTTTTTAAAGTCTCAGTTGGCAACACTGCACGTGGTATCACTAAAGGGATCTTTTAGTCTCACCACTACAGGCCATTGTATAGCTTAATGTAAACAGAATGTGTTTACAATATCGGTAAATTTTCAATGGGTTTTATCATGTGATTATTGATAATTCAACCATTTGATTGAAATTTAATTTAAATTAACCACGTGTGGTCGCTTTCCTATCAAATATTAATCGAAAAATGGTAGGTACAGACAAAATGAATGCTGACGCGCCAAGTGTATAAACACTTTCACCCCTCCCTTTACTTAAAAATTCACCAAAAATGAGGAAATTAACCAATTTTAATGAAAATGTCAGTATTTATGATCCCAGAATATAATGAACTAATTATTTTTACTTAACTCTTAGTGAAAATGTTTTATCTTGTTTAAACAAAAAATACTTTTACTACAGTTATGGTTTTCAGTAGTAAATAAAAAATGCAAGAATTTTTGTTTTGCTTTTTTTATATAAATAAAGCATCGTAATTTGTAACAATAAAAAATATTTTTTACAGGAATGTTACAAAAAAGCCCCTAAAGTCCCTATAATGAATTCGATATAACTCGAAGAAAAATGAATTTCTCGCATACTATTCAGGAAATTAAAGATTCAATTAGATTCCTATATCAGTCATATAAATTATTTAGGGTGAAATGAGTTTAGGAATTTATAGCCAAACCTTAATATGTTTTACTTAAAAAGAAATAACATTGAAACACTAAGTTAGGTAAAATTTGTATCGAATTCTCTGCTTTACGGTTGTTGTAAAAAATTGAAAGGAAATTTGACTTTCGTTCGCTGTTAAATTAGGTACATTTTTACATTACGTCCAACTCATCGTTCACATTCGACATGTCAACTTTTATAGGTTTTCGGGTATACTGACAAGGTTAGGGGTGTCTATTCCTAAAGCCGTTCTTAACATGGAGAGATTAGGGGTGTCTATTCTGAGAGCCGTTCTTAAGATTGGTAGATTGGAGTGTTTATTCGTTGTAAACGTACCTGACAACCTATAAATATCGACATTTCCAATGTGAACGGTAAGTTGGCCTTATGTAAAAATTAACAAAAAGATATACCAATCTGACTTTTTTTCATTTAAAATGGAATTATTTCCCTTCCGTTATTAACTTTTTTTTAAAATAGTTTGTATATTATATATATAAAGTACAATTGTTGACTGTTATTCTTTTGATTATATTCGTTTGGGGGCACAATTTAAAAAAAAAGATTAAAACGGAGCGAAATTTAAGTTTCCCTTCCATTTTTACAACAACCGTAAAATAGCGCATACTCAGCAAGTTTTATCGTTATTTATAAACATCTAGATCTACTTACATTATAATAGAAACCGAGCGACCCATAAAAATCTGGTAGCTGATTGTCAGATCTGCTTAAAATATTGAAAAAAAATAGAACCTCTCCCAAACATACTAGCAATAATTTGGTTTCGTCTTTCCCTTGAATGTTTCCAATAAGGGGGACTCATTTACTAGGATTTGTATTAGAAGCTGAGCACTTATTAAACTTATTTATTTGTTGACATTTTTGCATTTTGGTTAAATGTGTTAATTTGCAAACGCTGATAGCCCACTCAAAAAATTGAACAAAAGACGAAATTAAAAAGAATGGTACTCATGCAGAATCTGACCCCCACCCCGATTTCATTCATGGTTAGGGTTCGACCGGCAATCACTGGATTCAACCGAGCGTTGTTCAAATGTTGAAACACTAAATAAACATTTTTTTGAATAATTAATGATGGAAGTATTTTTTCTGTTTATTTTCTTAACACCTGTTGAAAAAAAAACATAATTTGTACATTCTCTTGAAAAAAAATCAAACTTTTCTCTACTTTCACCTAACTATTTACAGTGTTCATATAAAGCATTCATCTGTTCTTTTTATAATAAAAATTCCGTTTTCAAAAATAAACGTTTACTGCGACATTTCTTTAAAAAAAAAAAAATGCAAGTTTTCCTAAAATAAAAAAAAACTTTCACCTAACAATTTATGGTAAAAAAAATAATCTTTTTGGGAAAAAAAAACAACTTTTATTGATAAAAAAATGCAAAAAAAATAATAAAAGTAAATAAACGAAAAAAATGCAATTTTTCTTGAGGAATGTGCTCCATTTTTACAAACTGAGCCACAGCAACGCGTGGCCTGGTACAGCTAGTATATATATATATATATATATATATATATATATATATATATACAAATAAATGACAAAACTCTATATTCTAAATTCCAAGATGTTATTCGCTTCATTGTTTAAATGATCAATTCTTTGCAGCAGCTGTTTCATAGCACAGAAACAATTATATTATCATTCTGTCATTTTTTTTAATATTTTCCACTTCACTCATCAGAAGAATAAGAACTCATTAACTTATAAAATAAATTAAACAAAAAAGAATTCGGGTATTATTACATTAATCATAAAAAATCCGAAGAGTAGTTTCTTATATATGTATATGGATTTGTTTTTAGTGCTCAGAAGTTGAATGAATAATAAAAAATAAAGCACGGACGAATACTGATAAAAACACGCCATTAAAGACGAGATAAGTAACGTCAAACATGCAGCTTTCTCTTGTTGTTTTAGTAATCAAAAGTTTTAAAAAATTAGCATAAGTTTGGACGCTAGAGAGGAGAGATGAATACTGACATTCTTATGTTGTACCAGTGAACGACTAACTATTGAATTTAATTTAGTTTTATGCAAAGGGAGTAAAGAGGTAGTTTTCGCGAAAATTAAGATACTATTGATTTTTGTGAACTTTTCAAACTAGCTATTTAACATCAGCCTATATAATATTTTGTTTGTGCCTTCCCTAGTTAGTCTGTACGTTACTCTTTGAAATACAACTTTTGGTAGCCAAACTGTTTCTAAAATAATCAAATATGTGAAATTTAGCTTAAGAACAGGCTAATTTTGCAACTGGAAAAGAATATTATTTTGGTGTAGCCTCGTTTTCGAATATCAATATAATAATAATAATAATAATAATAATAATAATAATAATAATAATAATAATAATAATGTATGATCATGTTTGTAGTGTGATGAGAAAGAAACTCGTATTAATTTCGACATGCAAGTCAACAAAATATTAAGTAAAAATAGGAACATTGAGAAGAAATTAATCGACAAAAAAAGTTCAATAATGTCTGTCAAGATGTGCTGGACTGAAGTAATAAATTTAAGATTGTCTCTTACGATGGGATTTTAATATTTTTATTGAACTATGTAGCACAATATTACTTTCTGAGTATTCATTAGTATATATTAATATATCTCATTGGATTCAGTCTTATATTTAAAATGCAATGGGCACTATTTTCATAGAAATTTTAATAAACTTATGTTCACCGCGCGTTATTGATTTTTTCTATCCAAACAACTAACTTTTTGTATTATCCAGAAAAAATATATTTATTGATTGAATATATTTCTCATTTAGTAGAATTTCCCCAGATCCTATTCTCCTAATTTCTGATTCTCTTAAATATTCTAAAGATATTTTCAACATCTTCAGTTACTCGCGAATAATTACCTGACATCAAACTCTGCATTTATTGTTTCTATGAACATACGACAGTCATGAAATTCTTTTTTTGACCAATTTGGTGTTCTTACTTCCTTACTTTTCTCACACTCTCATCATCCGTCATATACTCTCTATCATCCTTAAATCTATTATGCCAATCGAAATCTCATGCTCGATTCAAAAGTAGTCCGAAGCATTCCATACATTTCTGTTGCATTTTATTCAAGTTATAATTGCAGTTACTAGATGTAAACTCTGTTTGTTTTAAAATCTTTGTGGGGAGATGCGATAGCTTATAATCATTTTAAGTATTAGTATAATTATTTAAGATAATATTTGAAAGTTTAAAGTGTAAAGTAGTACGACATTATCGAAATATATGTGAACAATAAATTGAAAACGTTAATACTATGTATTAATTGAAAATTGTCCAAAGAAACATCTTCAGCAATATAAATCATAAATCGTTACAAAATATAAATTATGTTTAAATAGAAAATATCAATTTCTAAACTATATAAACAAATTAAACTATTAAATTAAGAAGCAAACAAATCAAGTCCAAATAAACATTGCTCTGATATTTTAGTGCAAAGTAAAAAATAAAATAAATTAATTAATAAAGTAACTATATACAAAAAGATATAAACAAAAGTAAAGAAAAAACTAATTATTCATTCCAAATTGATATAAAATTTATGCACAAATAAGCAAAAAAAAATAATAATCTGCAGCATTTCGTTTTTAAAACAGAAATTTAGAAAAATGGCGTTGTACTAGCAAAAAAAACGACGCTGTGTTTTGCAATCGTGACAAATAAATTCTGGTTATTTGGGGGGGTTCAATTAGTTTAGACATATATTGAAATGTCTATTGACGAATAATATCTTTTTGCTGATCGGGAATATCGTAAAACTACAACACAGAATTTTAAAAGACTATATAACGTATTTTTATCTGTATATTTAGTAGCTCTTCAGTCTTGGAAGACTATGGATACCCACTGTAAGGGTGTCTGCGCGTGAAAATTTCGTGGCAAGAGTTGCGCAATACCCAACTACACCTCTCCTGAGTTGGCGTTGTGAAATACCAGTGACAAGCTCAGGTTCAGGACGACTGGAAACAATGCTGAGATCGGCGAAGAGAACATACAGCGCCTAGAATTCAAAATGGTAACCCATCTTGTACTAACCAGACACAACGTTACTTAACTTTGACGGTCTAACGATAACCGGTGTGTCAACGTGATTATGCCTTATTCACAAAGTAAGGCACATACACATATATTTATAAGTATATGTATGTGTGTATGCATGTTATGTGCGTGTGCGTGCGTGTGTGTATAGAAAAATCTACTAAACTAAGGGCCAAATCCTTGTACATTTTGGAATGTATATATTCTAAAAATATGGTGAGCAATATGAACAAATTATTTTGTTGAAAATGTGAAAAAATTCAGGTTTGAGATGTTCAAAAGTAGGGACTAATAAATACAACGAGGTTGTTAGATAGTGCTCGATAACAAGGGCAGTCTTTTCATTTTTTTCTATAGTGTCGACGGGTTCAGGGTCGCCCGACGAAGTCTCATTGACTGAAACAGATGACTGTTTGTAGCGACCATATGTAACTGTTTACCCTCGAAAAAAAAGTTATATATATATATATATATATATATATATATATATATATATATATATATATATATATATACGTTGAGCCTGGCCAGTCGAGATGGTTGATCATTTGGGAAGTCTAGGCGCTGTATGTACCGCGCCGAATCGTAGTATTTTTCAGGTTGTTATCTGGGGCGAATTAAGTCACTGAGAGAGATGCCCCCTCAGTCTTCGTTAAAACATCTAAAAGAAAACTTTGATGTCAAAACTTACTGTATATCTACTGTATACTCTGTCCTGCAGCAGTCATCTGCACCAACAAAAGTTGACAGTATTACCAAAACGTTTGGTTGGCTCTACACAAAGCCTTCATCACTATAAACAAATAATCCGTGTGTATTTCTGAGCAACTTAGTTGTTGTGGCAGAAGCTCATACGTCGAAATCAACGTGAGAGTCCATCATATCTATATATCTATAAAAGTGAAAATGCCTGTATGTGCGTCTGTACGTGTACATTTCGCTACCAAACTACTCTGTAAATTTTCAGTCTAGAGACTCGAGATTTGACCTTTGAAAACTCTACCAAACTCCTCTGACAATTTTGGGTCTAAACACTTCAAATTTTAGATGTAGGTTACTTGGACATGGATAAATCTTTTTTATTTGATTTATACCCCAAACACTTAATGTTAAGGGGTCAGAATTGGGTTCAAATGTAAAAAATTTGGCCTCTCCGGTCTCTACGAAATTACTCTGGCAATTTTAAGTCTATAATTTGAAATTTTACATAAAGTGTATTCAGACATAGGGCAAGCTTTTGATTTGTTTTATCGGCCGAAAATTTGGCTGCCAAGAGGTCAAAGTTCAAAAGATTTTACTATTGCAGTTTCTAGCAAACCATTCGACCAATTTTTGGTCTAAACATTTGAAATTTTACATAAAAGGTAGTCAGACATGCAGCAAGCTTTTTAATCAGTTTTTGGGCGAAAATTTGGCTGTCATGAGGTCAATGTTGAAATAGTTAACCTTTGCAGACTCTACCAAACTTCTACGTTAATTTTGAGTCTAAACGCTTTAAATTTTAGATGTAGTTTACTTGTACATGAGTCAAACTTTTTAATATATGTGTACATATGCACATAAAACTATGAACAGTACATAGAGCCCGAGCAAAGCTGTTTGCATATAAATAATCTATTTGTTTACTTCTTTTTCCCTCCTTTCCCATTCCTCACACTCCTTCTCCCTCACTATTATCATCTTATCTTCCCCTTTTTTCACTCTTATCTCACCATAATCATGAACTCTCCATGGTATAATATTATATCTATATTAATAAAAAATGAATTTAAAATCTTTAATGAAATTACGTTTGGTGTTATTAATGTTTAAAGAGTATTATGCTCTGATATTGATGTATATGTAAGCTTGAAATGTATGTGTATCTTTTCTGTGTGTGTAAATTCGCTACATGTATCTTACTATCCCCCTTCTATATCCTTCTCATTTATTCTTTGATCTGTGTCTAGTTATATATTCTTATTATAACCCCGTCCCTTACTTCACATCAATGATTCACATGAATGTTTTCAACTTCCTTAGACTTCTTAGACTGCTAAGATGATTTCCAATGATTCGAAATAACAGCAATTGAAGACTTGGTTCTAAACTTGCATTATTATATTTAAAATTTCTTAATATTATTTTTTCTTTTTTCATTTTTATATAAGATACATATTAATTATAAATATTTCTCATATGTTATATCTTCCCCTTCTTTGGTTTTTATACATAAACTTCATAATGTCTAAGAATTCTTTGATGCTGGAGATATTCATAATCGTATCCTGTTTCCAAAAGAGAGGCGACGTCTCTTTGGTTTTCATACATATAGTAAATTTAACAGTGTATAAGGATTATTTTATACTGCGGATATTTATAATGGTACCTTATTTCCATATCATATGCTGAACTAGGAAAACAAATGACTATGATTGAAACATTTTTGACTGCGAAATATCAATTTTACAAAATATAATACAAAACAAAAACTAGGATGAAAATGAACGTACTCCTTAATATGCGACATAAAAAGCAAATATTTCACTTACTAATAGTAAGTGAAATCTAAATAAAGCTAAATGCTGTTAAAAAAAACCTTAGTTTGTAAAAATCTAATAGTTGGTTGCTTATTTCTAAAAAGATTTAAAAAGTAACAAAATAATCTTTGGGTAATGGATGCTCCCCTCAATGTGCGATCTTAATGGGTAAAGATCATATAGTGAACTACACAATTCAGGTTATTACCTTTCCAACGAGTTTTCTATTTATTAAATTCTGGCCAATAGTCGGTGAGATTTGGAACTTAATATTTGTCAAAAAAGGTGTTATATATATATATATATATATATATATATATATATATATATATATATATTGTTATCCTAGTTTTACTGGTCCTGGATATGACCATAAACTATATCCAGTGGTGAGGTCCCAGCTTGATGGCTTTGGGAAGCGTGGATCCACCCTTTAATTGCCATTGCTCCCAGGTCCATTCTGACCCGGAGTGGTAGTACCTGCAGAAACCGACTTGAAAAAAAAAACGAAATATATTCTACTAAACATTTTTTTTCTTCACAATCATTGGATTCGGCATTAAATAACCTGAAAAGGGTTGATATGCCGTAAAACAAAAACAACCAACGAACCAACCAACCTAGTTTTTCATATGAATTACAAAATATCTGATATTTCCCCCAAACCTCTGGCCTTGATGGAGAGAAGACTAAAACTTTCTGCTATGGTTTTAAATGATCTGAAATAATAGCAAAAAGAGACTTGACTTCAAATATTTCACATGTGTTTTATATCCTCTCTTTTGGAAATAAGGTACGATTATGAATATCTACAGTATCAAATAATCCTTATAGACTGTGAAATTTACTTTGTGTATGAAAACCAAAGAGGGGAGATATACCATATCAGAAATATTTGGAATCAAGTCTCGCCTTGCTGTTATTTCAGATATTTTGAAACCATAGCAGCAAGAATTGGTCTCCCCGTCATCAAGGCAAGAGGTTTTGAGGAAATATCAGATATTCTGTAATTTTCATGCAAAACTAGGAAACAAAATAACTATGACTGAAACATTGGTAAATGTGCAGTGCCTTCTCACCCTCAAACATCCTTTAGAATTACTACTATTGTAGGTTTTCGTGGGATGCTGAAAACGAAAATAACGTTTAAAATTCCAGGAAACGAGTAGTTTTCGAAAATATAAAGAAGAAATTATAGTTTCAAAAAGTGGAAGATCACTTTTCTATATCTATTTAACGTAAAATGGGCACCCACTTTATAATCATTTGGGGGGGGCGTATGTTATGTTCTTTAGAGGTGGTGTTTATTTGGTAATAATAACGTGGTACACCAACACAAAACCTACCTTTAAAAAAACTTGTTTTCTATGGGTTATCGGGTCTGCTGAAAAATAATATCGTATTTAAATTTTCCGCAAATAAGTATTTTTCCGGGCATCAAGCAATGTAATTTTTATGTTATAAGTGGTGGCAATTCTTGTACCCGCAAACGCGGATATTCTTGCTTAATACACGGAAAAATACTTATTTGCGGAAAATTTAAATGCGATATTCGTTTTCAGCACACTCAAAAACCATTGAAAGCAAGTTTTAAGTTAGTTTTTCTGTATGCTTCTCAGGTCACAATTAACACCAGCCCTAAAAAACAGATTCTCCCACGAAGAGGGTGGTCATAAAGTGGGTACCCAAATTTGTTCAATTAATATAGAAAAGTGATCCCTCTTTTTGGAAACTATAATGTCTTCATATCTTAAAAACTATTAGTATTCTAGAATTTTAAAGTTTTTTTCGTTTTCAGCACCCTCAAAAACGAGATAAAAATGGTAATTTTAAAGGTTTTTGAAAGTTGAATATAGTGCACCTTAACCGAAACATTTTATGCCCGTAAAAAAGTGCCAAAAATAGACTGTGGATGATGGATAATTCCCTTAATGTTCGACCTTAAGGGAAATGTCACATTGCCCACGGCACAATTCAAGTCATTATCTTTCCAACGAGCATTCATTTGTTGAATTCTGATCAATAGTCGCTGGAATGTGAAACTTATAATTATTGCCCAAAAGGTGTTCTTTCTGTCTATCTATCTTTATATATATATGCCGTAAAACAAAAACAACCAACCAACTATATATATAAATAAATAAATATATATATATATATATATATATATACATATATATATGTATATATATATATTTATTTATATATATATATATATTTATTTATATATATAAATATATATAAATATATTGGTAGTCAAATTAAATATTGAAATGATCATGCCTTTGGTTCTATAGAACGAAACTATATTAAAACTTGCAAGCTTTTTAGAGATTATAATATTATTCTGTGGTTAAAATTTCATGACAATTGAGACAAAAGCACTTATATTTTCAAACCAATAAAATATGCCCCTAATCGTACGTGCAATATTCTGGCAGGCTAGCTTCAGTTTTGCTACTTTGGGATTACTTTTGCTTTGGGATTCATTTGCTTAGTTGTTTTCCGTGTGGCATTGTTAGGCCACTAATATATATATATATATATATATATATATATATATATATATATATATATATATATATACATATATATATATGGGACAATAAGAAGAGTGTAGCAACCTCAGTAAAAGTCAATGTCCACATTGATGCTCACGCAACAGAGACAGGGTGAGATATCAAGGACTTGCGTATGATATGAAAAGTAATTGGAATCTTAGGAAGATCGTCATAATTTCACTAATCATCTTGGCTATCGGGTTCATGAAAAAATTTGAATAAATGGGGAATATCTCAGGTGTCAAGAAAGATGCAAACAATTGTACTTAAAGAGATATTAAGAATCCGAAAATGATCTTTCAGTTTAAGTTTCTATAACAGCAGGTAGATGTTTGGCATCATCATTCCAAGCAAAATTAAGTAGATAAAATTGAGGAGAAAAAAAGCAAAACAATAATAACCAAACGAAGATATTAAGAGAAACATTCGATCATGGAAATAGAAATATGCAGCAAAGTTACAACAAATTACAAAGGTAGTAGAATGAGGTAGAATATATCTACGTAAACACAACTAGAAATATGAAATAAAACCATAAATAAAAAAAGCCTAACGCAAACAAACCTTGATTGACTCATATTTAGTATAATGATTGTAACTCTTCACATGACTAAACTATATATGTTTTCTTTGATTCTGGAATGCCGTTTTACGTGATGAAATCTTTGATTAATTGCATATTTGTTCACTTCTGTTCCAGTTATCTGTAGGCCCTCCGAAATTATTCCCTGGTAACAAATGGGTTTCAAATTACTTCCTGTGAAATGGATATAGTTGCCTTTATAGTTAATTTATAAGGATGTCCTGTTCCAGGCAGATCCATCTTCTACTTTAATGAGCGACTCGACCGATTCATGATCGAGTCCTCATAATATTTTTTTATATCTTGTATGTTCATTGGCATTGCATATAAACTTACTGAATTTGTTGATTCTAGGCATTTATTGGAATATATGTTTCTCCACCCAGAAACATGCTGTATTCACCATTTACCTAGTTAGCTCATATCTTGTTTATCAAACCATTACCCGTGCGATATTATTCCCTTCGATTAATAACCCTGGTAAAGGCGGCCTCTACTAAATCAATTCGAGTTAAATAGTGCTTTACCCAACAAAATCATAATTACATAGAACTTGAAGAGCATGTTACTTTGAGCGAGATTTTTTTTTCCATTTAGAATTGAAGAAAAAAGGGAAATCTCATGCCTCGTGTGACAAAAAATAGATGAAATACTGACTTTGAGACTGGGCTCAAATCTTCAGACCAGCAGTAATTATCACTTCATGGATGATTACGAAAGCATGAAACAGTAGTGCCTGTAGATATAAAAATAATTCTTCATGGTTATGTTTAAAATATAATAGTTATATCTATATAATGATTATTAGTTGTAGTGTTCTTGCCATAATAATAATAATTGTGTGTTGATTATACCATAATCGAATATTTCCAAATGACTTTGCAAAGTGCCACTCTTTTCTCAGGTAATTTACAAGATGAGTTCGTACACATTAAAAGCAAATATGTAATCTAGATAGTAAGATAATAATTCGATGTTCTTCAAAAGGATAACATGCGAATAAAAAGCTTTGTTAGGTTTAGTAATACAAGTAGTACTTTTTACAATGGATATCAGAATTTATATATTTTCGAAGAGTTAAAGTGAAGCGAGCACTATATATTTTATATGATGATCCCAACAAGTCACGGTTGCTTATCTATATAAATAAAACAGTACATGTATGTGTGTGTAAATATCTAACAGGTAAACTCATAAACTACTAGTCACGTCATTACATTGAAATTTTAAGGAAATAATATTCATTAACCAAGGATGCCAAATTTAAATGCAAAATGTACATTAAAACCGAGCAGACATTTATTGCGGTGATGCGCATGAGGAAACGACGTAGGTTTAAATTAAGGCTAGACAATCGAAAAGAAGGGGTGACTTTAAAAAAATATCGGCGAAAAAAGCAACACCTCCCTGTTGACAAGTACCCAGTTGAGGGTGAAGAAATTAATGTTTTTACCCAATTTTTCGGTATTTGTCGTCTGAAGGGTCGAGCTTAAATCGATACTGATCTTGTGAAAATCCGTCGCCTCTGTCGAAAGTTTTAGGCAGAAATGCAAACATACATACATACATTTATATATTGGTAGCTCAAATTTTCGACCCAAACCGATTAAAAGTTTGCCCTATCTCTGAATAACGTTTATGTAAAATTTCAAAAGTTTAGACCAGATTTGTCTGAGTATTTTGGTAGAGACCGCAGAGGTCATTTATTTTCAAACTTTGACCTCTATTATGGCCCTTTAACATTTATTGTTTTGGGCTCAAATCAAGTTAATAACTTAGATCCATGTCCAAGAAACCTATGCCTAAAATTTCAACTGTTTATACCCAAAATTGTCGGAGCAGTTTGGTAGAGTTCTCAAAGGCCAAATCGTTGAACTTTGACACCTTAATTAATTTTTGGCCGAAGACGGATTACAAAGATTTTCCAAATCTCTGTATCCTGTATATCAAATTTGTAGACTGAAAATTGACAGAGTAATTGCATAGGGACACAACGACGCACAGACAGAGAGACAGACAGACACTTTCACTTTTATAGATATACTAGGATTTTAGTCCAACCTTGCCCGGATGTTTGGAGGTGTGTGTTGAGCAAAAAAAAAAAAAAAAGCTGTAGTAGGAAGACAGGCTCGTATGTTAGTATATATATATATATATATATATATATATATATATATATATATATATATATATATATATTAGGATATATATATATATATATATGTATATATATATAAAAGTGAACGTATCTGTGTGTCTGTGTTGACATTTTCCTAGGCAATAACTCTGTCAATTTTCAGTCTACAGACTCGAAATTTGATATACAGGGTACTGCGATTTGGAAAATCTTTGTAATCCGTCTTCGGCCAAAAATTTGTTAAGGTGTCAAAGTTCAATGATTTGGCCTTTGAAAACTCTACCAAACTGCTCCGACAATTTTGGGTATAAACAGTTGAAATTTTAGTTTTCGACGAGAAATTGGACTGTTAAGGGTTCAAAGGTCAACGATTTGATCAGAGTTATTGCGTTGGAAAATGTACAGACACAGACAGACACACACACACACACGTGCACTTATATATATATATATATATATATATATATATATATATATATGCATATATATATTTATATATATATATGTATATATATATATATATATATATATATATATATATATATATATAGGTAGAAAGATAGATAGATAGATTTGAAAAACCTGATAAGTTATGATCAAGAAATGACATAATTTCACTTAAAATGAGTTTATTAGTAGTAGGGAGGGAAAGAACACAGTAATGTGGAATTTTGTAGTGAAGCAAGGGTTGCCTAATGACTAAGCTTTTCAACATATTTGTTTATTTGTTTGTAAAGCCTGCGGAATAATCTTCCGAAAATGACGTGTTTTTATCAACAAATTTTGTTGTCGGTAGTGGGGAAAAATGAAACAGAGTAATGTGGAGTTTGATAATGACGCAAGGGTTGTCTACTCATTTAACTGTGTCAATGTATTTATGCATTCATTTTAAAATCCTGCTTAGACATCTTCCAAAAATGATATTATTTTTCTTACAATAATAGTGCGATAGCGAGGAAGGAAAGAAACGCAGTAATGTTGAAATTTATGGTGAAGCAAGGGTTTCGAACTCATTAACCAACACAATGTATTTATGTATTAATTTGGAAATCCTAATGATCCATCTTATAAAAATGATTTCAATTTTCGTAAAATTATGGTAGCCTTGGTGGGAAGAGAAATTATTTCATATATGTTGTATAATACCTGTCGAGAGTATGTTAAATTGTTTCAGATATGTATATAAATTACCCGTCCGAAGGTAGGTAAAGATATTTTAAATATGTGTTGTAAATTATCCGTCCCAAAAAGGTAAAATTATTTCACATACATTCTGTCAATTACCTGTCCTAGGAAAGGTACAGTTATTTCATACGTGTGTAAGAGCCGACCTAGGGTAGGTAAAATATTATTTCGCTCGTAATAGCAAATGATACATAGACATTAAAAATTCCTATCTCCAAAGAATAAGAATAACAATTATATTCATAATCAACTTAAAGGTTCTCATTGTTTATACGGTCCCGAGCAACGTCATGTAGCCCTGCTATTAAAACAATATATCTTTAACAAAGAAAAACATATCAATATGAGAAAAACTCACAACTATTAAGAGGATCAAACAAATACATTAAATGAAAGATAAAGTATAAAATTTATATACAACTTTATTATATCATCTGATAATAACAGTTTCAGAATCACATGACTTAAAATTAATATTCCCTTTTTACTTTTATCTATTGTCTTGATTATATGATAATGTTACATATAACTTGTATTCCTCATCTTTCATGAAATATATATATATGTGTGTGTGTGTGTGTGTGCGTGTGTGTGTGTGTGTGTGTGAGTGTATTCGAGCCTTGTAAATAAAGAAAAACAAGATATCAAAGTTTTTTTCTGAAGCAACCATTTATATACTTATACATGTATATGCATGTATATATAGAAAGTACACACATATGCATATATGTATTTATACATATCTCAATGCAGCATAAGTATATATATATATATATATATATATATATATATATATGAATTTGTGTATGTGTGTGGATATATAAAATATATATGTAGTCATACATAATATATGTTGTAAATACATGTATGTGTGTGTCATTGTGTATGTTTATATATTATATGTCTACATATGCTCAAGCAAAAATATAAGTATATATATATATTTATATATACACATATATATATATATATATAATAAATCTAAAAAAATATTTTATTACACAAACACATATGCACACGCAGTTACACATTAGGAATGTAAATTTTGTTTTTTAATGAAGAATGAAAACTTTAAAAAGAAAAAAATGCAAATATATATTTAAATGTACAACTAATAAAAAAATATGATTCACTAAAATGTCATTTAAAATAGACGTGCATATATAATGGCGAATAATATCTTTTTTCAACAAAATGCTTTTTTAATCTTTTATCCTTTGAAAATGGCGGATGGGGGTTAGAAAATGTTCGGAGCTGAATATTTTCTATTGAAATATGATTACATATATAGGTAAAAGTTCCGAGCACTATGTTTTCTGTTGTTTTCCCTCTACATTTTTTTTTTCAATTTGTCGTTTTTTTTTATGAACTCATTCAATGGTAGGCCTCGTTATTTTTGTTTTGTTTCGGTATTCGTATTTACAAAAGCGCGCATAGCACAAACACATCCAACTACATTCTTATGAGTCGGTTACTTAGTCTCCCTTTGTATGTATATGTTTCCTTTTTGATCGTATTTGACCGTGTACCATTCAAATACGGTAGTGTTTTAATAAATAGTTAAGTGTAAGTTTTACTCATTAATAACTCGTTTAAAGTTTCACGGCTCACTCATTTTGAGACCAAATTTCTAATTTTACAGTTCATAGGTCACTTTCTCAGTTATAATTTGAAATAAAAACTTTGCATTTTTGTTGATCAAAACCAAAGTTATAAAAAATACTGGTGTTTAAAAGTTTTAAAAATATCTAAGGAACACGAGATGCAGGTTGTCCTGATTGTCTATTGGTTACAATAGCAACTTTCTACATAATGACGTTATATATATATATATATACGTTTCTTTATTTAATTATATTTTCGTTTTCTTTATTGACTTATATATATATATATATATATATATATATATAATTATTAATTTAGACCTACATACACTAATGTTTCATGGTTACGTAATATCGGGTTAGTATAGAAATTTCTGCCTGTTATATATATATATATATATATATATATATATATATATATATATATATATATATATATATATATAAACGATTTTATTTAACTATACATACATATCCATTTATATAATAATTAGTTTGAACATACGTACAATACTCATCAGTTTAGGGTAACAGTTCCTGTCGGTAATATATATATATATATATATATATATATATATATATATATATATATGTATATATTATTTTTAAAATGCAATTATCCACTGACACGTGTTTCGTCGTCTACGACTCATCAGAGTGGCTGTATCTAGCGAGATTCGAAATCGGGACCCAACGGTAATGAGCCTAAACCCTTACCCATGGACCATCTCGCCAACTGTCTGGATATATCGCGATTTACTTAGATGTTGTTTTGTTTTGGTTTTTAGCGATATGTTTTGAATGAATTCAATTATTTACGAAAGTGCATTTTTACCTAAATGCAAGTTGGGAATAATTTTCCCTTTTAACCAATTTGGTAACCCCCCATGGGGAGCAGTATATATATATTATTTTTAAAATGTAATTATCCATATATATAAATATATATATATATATATATTTATATATACATATATGTATATATATATGCATATATATATATATATATATATATATATATATATATCTTGCAGCATTAAGATTTTAACAAATTTAATTTAACATTATCTAATTAATTCTTACTGCTGCAGTATTTTAAGTTATGAATTTGTTATATTTTTACTAGAAGATCTTGTCTTTTTCTTTTTCAGTTTTAACTAATTCTTTGTATTTTTTAAAGTTTAATCCTCATCACATTACTTTTCAATTTTGCATTTCTCTATGCTATAACATATATACACATATACTTACACAGACACATTTACCCGAACTCATCCGTTCCGTGTTTATTAATTAACAATGGGGCTTTTATTATTTGACACACGCGCTTGACCAGCGCTTACACTGTACCAGACATTAAAACTTGTAAACCTTGCGTCAACAACAACATGTAACATCCCAAGTATTACCACCTACAGCATCGAACATTAAAAAAAAAACGAATTTTCGCATCGAAAACTTGTTTTTTACTAAATTAATTAATTTATTTATTTTAAAAAACAGTTACACATTTTGCTTGTCTTTTAAACCATTTAATTAAAAATTTTGGATACAACTTCCGGCGAGAATTACAGTTTAAAAATTCATTAATTTCATTATTTATTTATAAAATCGTAATAGGAAAGTACGGACTTGTTAACAAAGATTCCGTTTTATGTTAAAACTGGCTCCCCAATTATAATTTCAGCACGGTCCGTAAGCTACAGAAGTTCCGAATTTTTTTTTTTTTAAAATAAAACAATCAATTTGCTTATTTATTTTTGTAAAAACAATTGACTTCATGTGGCCTGTACTTTATGTGTCTGGGTGTGTTCTGAGATAGGTTTTGTATGGGAATGCCTCCTATAAGTATCGAAAATCGCTAATCGAATAACATAGCTTAAAGAACTGCTGTGACCTTAGGAAAGGAGCATAAAAACGTGAAATACTAGGGTAGATTTAGCTTCACTGCTAAATATTTTTTCTATAGATTCTATCCCTCTCCCTCAGCCTTATGTCCATACATTGCCTTATTCTCTTAATCATCTCCCTTCTATAATAATTATATATTCATTATTATATATCGTATTATTATTTTTTTATATTTAACTGTATTTTTATTTATTCCATCTTTTTAGTTCACGTCAGTTTATTTTAGGTTTCTATACCTTACCCTACCCTTTCAATTTTAGCTATGTGTTATATTATGTTCACATCGTTTTACCTCTCCTCTTTACTTTTTACCTGTACTCGCACACGCACACACATACACACACATACACACACACACACATATATATTCACTGGATTTATTTAATAGTCTATTTACAACATTTTATTTCATTTTTCTTACTCTACTTAACTTTGATCAAGCGTTTTATAATCTTTAACATTCCGTATTCATCTAATCCCTCTATTCATTGAATATGTATTTTATCCCATTATCCAGTCTATCTTTTTATGCTTTCATCATATATCGTCATCACACGCCTCCATATTATATTATCCCTCCGTATTCGTCAGAGCTCCTAATCTCTCGCAAGTCCCCACCTAATGAAAGTTCAGCCACATTAGTCTAACACCCACAAATGTCCAGCTCACACCTCACTCCCCTGCATACTAAATACATTAATATCCTTCTAAATATGCCCCTCGCTAGATGTCGCGAAATGATTGCAACCTAGCCCGCTAGTCCCCCTTCTGATGAGACGCATTGGGCTTTCAAACACCTAGTTATAAAGTGCATTTAACACCACAACCAAGTACTGTGTTTCCTTATTACACCGACAAATAAATGCTATGTATACCGACATATTGCTTTTTATTGTCTATAATTTATATATATATATATATACCAGCTGGCAGCCCGGAGTTGCCCGGTCGTACAATACACTTAAACATGATATTTCAATTTCTGATATCGTATGTATTATTATATAATCAATCATCTATCAATCCGAGGAATAATAATTAATTGGTGGATTAATTCGCAAAAAATATTTTAAAAATTAATAATAGTAATGTCGTTCATCAAATTCAAACACAATACCATGTCAGCTGATATTTCGGTTTGACGATGAGTGCCCTGGGTTAAATAACTTCTGATAAATGTTTAATTTTAAACTATCCAAATGAAGAAATGATTTTTAACGATACCTTTTCTTTTATCGTAATTTGAATTCATTAATAAGAAACAATAAAATAAAATGGAGAGGTACACCCGGGTTCAGTCTGTCTGTAATCGAATGCTCTTCTACTAATCTATATTTCCAGATTATAATCAGTCTCTTATTTTGAGAAGAGTTGGTTTGCTGAAATTTAATTATCTCCCTTTGCCGGTGTTACGTAAAATATTATCATGTAAAAATTATTCTTTTTTATCTATAAGAGAAAAAAGGCTATTTTTAAGATCGGATTTCTTTGATTTTCGTTACTTATCTGATGAATTTCTATCAAAACACTATATATATATATATATATATATATATATATATATATATATATATATATATATATTAGCTTTCTGCAAAATTTGCAAAAGATAGGCTCAGCTGTTTCGGAACCTATGGGGAAGGAAGTCACACACACAACAAAGTGATTTTACATAATAGTAGAGATAGACATAGGTTTATGCATATATATTTTTATATATTGTTCTCGTCAGATCACCGGAGTTAAACAACGTAGAGTTTGACTAGTACCAGATTGGTGACCATTTGGGATGTCTAGACGTTGTATGTACACTCTGCTTATTTCGGCATTATTTCCAGTCGTCCTGAACCACCACTTTTCATTGGTTTTCAACAACACCGCCTCAGGAGCGTGTTTGATAATTGCGCAATTCTTGCAACAAAAAGTCCACGCGCAAGAACCCCTAACGGTGGATATTCATAGCATGTTACGACTAAAGGAAGCTACTATATATATATATATATATATATATATATATATATATATATATATATATATATATATATATATATATATATATATATTGTTAGGTTGGTGACTCTCGTTTTAACCCTCTCCAGGAGTGAGAAATTAGAAGCAGATGAACCAGCCCAAATGTGACAACAATACTCCGTACATGGGCGAATGGTGCCCTTGTAGAGGTAAGGATGCATTCAGACGTAAGTAATTTTCAAGGACGGGAGAAAGAGCTCACCTTCTTTGCAGCAGCCGTATCTGTTCAAGCTCATATCACACTGCGAACTTTAAGCACAAGGAGATTGAAAGAAGTACTTTCAGTTAATCTCTCATCAGTCATCGCTATTCGTGGTTGAGAAGATTTCTCATTATTGTTAAAGGAAAGAAGCTTAGTTTTGGCAGCATTAAATGTCACAATCCACTCTCGTCCCCACTCCACTACAGACTGGGGGTTCTTCTCTAGGGTTCCGCCATTGCTTTAGATATATGTTCATTTGTTTTTCCCTCGTGCCCGCTATAGAGCGTGGTGTCATCCTCAAATATACTCATCTCAGAGACAATTTTATCAGTGAGGTCATTTATGAATATTAACGATAATAATGGTCCAAGGATCGACCCTTGAGGCAGACCGGCATTTATATCATATTGTTTAGATATACGTCCATCGAGGACAACCTGGATTCTTCCCATACTTAAAAAGGATTTAATTATGTAAGTATTCGTCCAGTAATTCCATATGATCTGATTTTCATGAGAAGACCCTCGTGTCATACCCTGTCAAAAACCTTAGATATATCTAAGGCTGCTGCCCTACCTTCCTCTGCTTTATCCAGTGCATGGTAAATGCGTTCAAAGATTACAGTTAGGATATCAGCAGTAGGACGGACTTGCCTAAATCCAAATTGTTGGTCGGACAGAAGATTAGCAACTATAAGGTGATGGACTAGGGCTTGGTTAATCATGGACGCAAATATTTTGGGCCTATAATTTAATGGATCAGTTCTTTCGCCTGAATTCTTGTAAACTGGTACCACGGAAGCAGTTTTCCAGCAATCAGAAAAGCAAGATTCGTTAAGGAATTTGTTGAAGAGTTTGGGAAGAACTGGAGAAAACTCAGCGGAGCATTTCTTTAATATTACAGCCAGGGTGAGATCAGGACCACATGATTTTAAGGTGTCTAGTTTTTTATGATTTCATGCACTTGAGAAGAGGTGATTTTCAGATCATCTAATGTGGTTTCTGCCCGCAAAGGAAAATCAGGGAGGGAGTGGTTTGCTGGGTCCAATGTAGAGTTGGAGGCAAACAGATTGTCAAGCATGTTAGCTTTCTCGGTTGTCGTGCAAGCAACCTCACGATTGTTGGATAGTGGGGGATTGTTGTTTACTTATCCAGAAATCTCGAGTTCCTAATTTCTGTGTTTCAATGCGTTTCCTGGTAGTTCGGTGTATCCCTCTTAGCTGTCGCTATTTCTTTGTGGCAGTAGTGTATGTTGATGACTATATCTCTATCTATAACTATATCTATCTATCTATCTATCTGTTTATCTATCTATCTATCTATCTATCTATCTATATATATATATATATATATATATATATATATATATATATATATATATATATATATATACTAGCGGGGGTACCCGGCGTTGCCCGAGTGTTTGTTTCCGGGACGGGGGGGGGGAGTTTTAAAAAATTTTATGGTAGGTAAGTAGGAAGGATCAAATCCGGAGTCATGAGTAAAAGTAGGAAAATAAAGTGTGAAAAAAAAACAAAAACACATCTGCAACGTTAACAGTTCGGCCACCAAGAAAAGTCCATTCCAGTTGTTTAGGAAAAAAAAAACCGACTACGGTAGGTCGGCGCGAACGTGAAAATATAATGTGAATTGTCCAGCACGCTAACCACTACGCCACAGAGCACTGCAGCTTAGTTTAGTGATTTCACATGAAAGAACTACGAAGCCAAACCGGTGTTCTCTTCTCAACTGTTCCTTGTGAACGATCCCCAAACGGTGTTAAGTGGTGGCAGGGGGAAGAGGAATTTATTAGAGAGAAAATATTTTACCACTTCCATTGATCTTAACCGATTTTGGCTGTGACTTCTCAGCAGAAAAAGTATAGAAATCTAAGATTATCGAGGAATTTGAGAAATAATAAGCCTATAACACACCTCAGATATTGTTCTGCCGTTTGTGCATATTATATTTGCATGAAATATCTTGATTTTTAATCCTATTAATGTCAAAATCCGACGGGAAAAAATGAGTTCATTTTATTTATATAGAGAAGAAGATATATATATATATATATATATATACATATATATATATATATATTGTGAGAAATTCCAGATACAACCGCCATCTTTCTTGTTTCGGCCGGCAACACAGTTATAGTAGCCGGTCCGTGATTGGTTAATTTTGAGTCAAGTAAATTGCTTGTCGCCCCTTTTTTGTATCGTGCTTTTTTTCAGTCTAACAGAAACTCGGCATCGGGATGGACTCAACATATCGGCTCTCTCTCGAGGGAGCCAAGACAATTCTTTCATGAACACCAAACAGTTGGTGAACGAAAGACACATGTTTATAAGCAGAGACAACTTATATTGATGTATTTATCCTAATTGAGGATGGCATTCAAGAACTGTTCTGCATGTTTATTTACCAGATATTGGATCTTATCTCATTTCATATTGAGTCCCAAGGGGTTCACATTATGCCTAATTATAAGCGCCATCATTCCGGCCGAGTTTACCATGAACATTCATGGATCCTTAAAAAAAAAAAAACAACGAACTAACATTCGAACAATAGGGATCCGAACTAAGAGCTCCATGCGTATGGTTACAAATCATGCCACCATTTTGCAAAAGGAATATGCCAGAACCAAATAAATTTAATTGCTGTTACTTGTGAATAAATTTTGAGTTTGAAAGGTGTGGTTTTTGTTTGTGGAATTCATTTGCTACTGCAGGGAGGAAATTGAGATGTGTGAGAAAGAAATTTCTCACATTATATATATATATATATATATATATATATATATATATATATATATATATATATATATGTATGTATATTTATATATGAGTAAATATGTCTACATATGCGTGTCTTCTGTTACAAATGTTATGGCCATGATTTCATTTACTTACCATACGTACGTGTTTTTTGCTTTTATTTTTACCAGTAGAAACAGTACAATTATAGCCTACTTATATCTATGACTATTAAACGCGCTTCCTTGACAATTGAATAAACGCATAAGGCGACATTCTTTGAAATGTGTCAGTTGTATGAAACCCTACTTATAGGAGATATTATTTTCTCAAAAGTAAATACTTTCACCTTTTTGCCTGCTTTGTTTAATCGCCTAAGCTTAAGAGAGAGATGATGTAATATGTGTATCCATTTTCCCCTAATGTTTTTTCTTTAATCATATTTCTTGTTGTATAGCCTTAAGTTTTCTACATTCAAAAATTTCTCATCATCTGTTTTGTCATACATTCGATCGTCCGCCATTTTTTATTTTCCATCTTCTCTTTTCCCTATTCAGTTTTTGATCTTCGTAGCAATGTTTGTCTCTTCTTTTTGAAACGTAAGAAATTTTCAACCATTGATCCATTGATAATTTTACTCCAGTCTGTCTTACTTAAGTTTTTTTTGTATTTATTTGTTATCATGTTTTATAGTAGAAAAGACAAAAAAATACTAGATTAAAATATAAACGAATAGGGTCGGAAGTGGAAAACTCGTGTACGAAACAAGAGCTTATAATAAAATAATATATAAAAAAAATAATGGCGAATCTGATATAAAAGTCTAGCAAGATATACCGAAAAAAATCAAAACTTTTATTTATATATATTTTTAGTCTGTATCCGAGAATTACTAAACATGGAGTCACTATGATGGATTCAGATTGTTTTTTCTTTATTTGTATCTTCTTTCTATTGGACTTTTTTATCCGTATATTTTTATTTGTACATGCATGAATCCTTTTTTTATAAAACGTTATCTATTTTCATTACTTATTTTCGCTATTACTTTTATTATTTATATGAAAGCGTTTTTGGCTTCTTCCTTGTTAATGTTTTCTTCGATGTTTCGTTTAAAATGAAATGAGAGAGAGAGAGAGAGAGAGAGAGAGAGAGAGAGAGAGAAAGAGTTGAAGAGAGTTTTTATGTTGGTGCGGGAGGGCATAGATAGATTACTCTTTCCTTGCAGTCAGTTCTTTATCTGAACTATTTACATAAATACTAATATTCTTACGTGACTTTATAAAATTTCTTACGTACTTTTAGCTCTGTTTGTGTCTCTCATTTTCAAACTAAAGTTTCCGTGCGTTCACGCAAGGTTGCATTAAAGTTTAAATACACACACATTTTCTCTGTCTCTCTTTTTTTATGTAAACACACACACACACACACACACACACACACACACACACACACACATATATATATATATATATATATATGTATGTATATATATAACAAAGCACCATTTATTTGTTTAACTTCATTTCACCCCCCCCCATTTTGTGTGTGTGGGGTCGTGTGTGTGTGTGTGTGTGCAGTGAGGTCGTTCTAAAAGTAAAACATCTTATTTTTACCTTAACAAATTAAAGAGTTCCGAAGACGAAGATTAATACAATTAAAATGGGCAAGCTTTTGTGGTCCAGAATGTATTTTTTTTACATAGTCACCACCATTCTTAATGTAATTTTTGCAACGAATTTAATGACGAACATCATCGTCCTATGGACGCCTCTGACCGGGTCGTTTCTTTTGAGTCTTATACCGTCAATTTCTGCAACATTCTTAATGTAATTTTTGCAACGAATTTAATGACGAACATCATCGTCCTATGGACGCCTCTGACCGGGTCGTTTCTTTTGAGTCTTATACCGTCAATTTCTGCAACACAGTAATGAAACTTTCAGTCCAAGAATGCATGAGTTTAGTCATCATAACAGTACAATTTGCAATCTCCTCTGGTACATTCGAGCAGAATAAAAAATAGAAGGTATTACATTTAGAACGCTCCTCGGATAGGTAAGAGAACTCTTTGAGCCTTATCTTTGGAAGCAATATGTTACTTTTATATGTTCATCTATTATTGTTAAGTCTTTTACCTCATTTACAAGATTACATATTATTATAGTCACAGAGAATGAATTACTCTTATACGTAGCTTTATAAATTTATATAATTATAAAACTCAAATGACCTTGTAACGGGTATGTAACCTGACATCCGGTTTACGACTTCCGGTTGCGCATGTGTAAATAAACAAATGATCACAGCGACAATAAATGTATTGTTTTACTATATACGTTTTCAGCGTCCCAATTATTTTTTTTTTCGCGTTTAAATTATCCAAATAAACAATTGTTAATACTTTCTGCATTTTTTTCCATCGTTCATTTCCGTATTACGTTTAAGTTATTTTAACGCACTTTTCTTACAAATAAATCTAATTTAACCCGTTGACAATCATAAGAGCATTTTACAACGGCGATTTACCCACCACCTTCTTTTTTTAATTTATTCTCCAGTTTTTAATACACCTTTCTTAAAAAACATTCATACATTTTCTTTTTTTCTACACTACCAACATAAATAAATAAACCCGAAAATAAGTTGTTTTTTATTTGCGTTGCAAATAAATAATCAACACGACAATAAAACGTACTTTTTACTGTGTACGTTTTCAGAGTCCCAATTTTTTTTTTTTTGGCGTTTAAATTAAAAGATATATCAACATTTGAATTTAACTTTAAGTATTATCGTATTAGTTCAGTGCACATTTATCTATAAGTATGGCAAACCACTTATAATTAAATGGCTGTAAGTTTTTTTTTCAAAAATAAACAATTATAAACAGAATGACTTATAGAAATCTATTTATATTTTTTTTTATTTTAATATACTTTCATACAAATGTTTCTGTTATGTCACAAAAACTATTTTATTGATGTCACAAGTACATTAATTCCATAGCTAATATAACATACTGACCCAACGGGTCACGGGTAGTCTAGTATTTTATAATAACGGTTTTTAACTATGAGAAAAGCTCACCAATTGAAATTGAGAATTCAAGCTGAAGTCGTATATTTATGATTATATTCCTCAAATGGTGCAAAAGTTGGCTTCGTGGCTAGGTTCGTATCTAATGACTGCAAGGGGTTGCCACCTCTACACTGATGATTGCCTGCATGAAACACTAGTGTCTGTAGGTACATAAAATAATTATTGTTTGATTATCATTATCTGGCCCGTTTTAAAATACTGCAGGATGGGCACTATCTGTTGAATAATAACTTAAATGTAGCCAACTAGCGTTTATGCAATGTCCACGAATTCCGCTCGTTCGTACCCTCTAGATTCTCTAATTTACTCGCTTGAGTCCGGCGTCTAATAGTTCTTAATTCCCTTTATTTCCGTGGCACTAGTTTGATAGCCCTAATGTAAAGGCTTAGAAAATAGAGCAAAGGATGGCTTCGTGTCTGAGTTCACACACACACACACACACACACACACACACACACACACACATATATATATATATATATATATATATATAGGCACTATAGAAAATACTGAAAATGAAAAAAAAATACTAGGTGTATATACCCGGCGTTGTCAGGTCGGAACATATTGGCGAGCGTAAGGTTTAGTCACATACTATCTAACATGCAGCAAATATCATTACTTCTTACGATTTTTCTGAAAGTGGACCACATGTTGGATTTATGGACACATAAAACGCATTCATTTTCATCTACGAAAATTAAACGAGAAATATCTAAGAGTTTAAATAAAGCTTACTTCCAGTTTCTGATAATAATAATAATAATAATAATAATAATAATAATAATAATAATAATAATATTAATAATAATAATAATAATAATAATAATAATAATAATAATAATACATTAAACTAAACATGAATAAAGACAATTCGATTTCTAAAAACTGTTAATAAGCTAGAGCTAAATATAAAATATATTTTCTTTAATTAAATATGCAAATAATGTAACTTCTTTAATGTAGATCTTCATCCGAATAAATACTATATATATATATATATATATATATATATATATATATATATATATATATAGAGAGAGAGAGAGAGAGAGAGAGAGAGAGAGAGAGAAATCATGCTGGAATATAAGTGTATAAAAGTTCGTATTCAATATAAAAATTTATTCGTGAAACAATCTGCGCTTTGTACATAATAATAAGCTTGTGAACAGACAGAGAAATAAGACTTCATTATAATAGAATAGGTATCTTTACACTGATGCGAGATCACTAAAAACATTTATCTGTTGCGTTATCCTACAAAATTGTCATTTTAGTTTTATAATATTACCACTATATATATATATATATATATATATATATATATATAAAGCTGAACGTCTGTGTGTGTGTCTTGTCACGAATAGACTACTATATGGTTGACTATTATAGAAAACTGATCACATATAATGATAGAAGATGTATTGAGACACTGGAATGGGTATGCTTGATCTGACAGAACGGTGGTTCATTAAAATTGTGGGGTCATCGTACGCGCCTGGTCCACAAAGTATGGAAATAAAAAAATTCAAAATTTAAAAAAAAACGTTTACAAGTGTTTTAGCCTCCATAGAATGGAAATAGGCACAAACTTTAATAAAGACTTTTCATATCTATCTGCGTAAGTATACTTTGATAATTATGTCTCAGTTTGAAGCAATATGTATAATAAAATTATGGGGGTGTTCGTTCGCGCCTGACCTCCGTAAAATGGAAATATGTCACAAAGTTTAACAAGGTTTTTTAATATAGATCCACAGAATATTGTGATAAGTGTTTCAGTGTGAACAGGTATGGTATAATAAATTATTTTATTTTTACTTTCATCATATTTTGCTTTGGTTTTGATACCCCCAAATTCAACCCAAATTTACAACCCTTCCTTTTCATAACCTATCATACTTTCATAAATCAGAGTCCATTTTCTGTAGGTTGTTTTTGAACCTAGTCATGACGGGTACTTTTGCTAGTATATATATATATATATATATATATATATATATATATATATATATATATATATATATATATAATTAGCTGGACGCCCGGCGTTGCACGGTCGTTCAATTCGCTTAAACGTAATATTTTAGTTTATGTAGATTGCGTATGTATTATTATAGAATCAATCTTCTGTTGAATATAATACATTACGAGGAATAATTTGCCCGGAATTTTTTTAATTTTGATTTCAAATGATGTATTTTCAAACAAGTTTTCGTCATAATAATACCTTTGCTGTTTATATCATTTTAAAGAGCTATCTAATCGTTTAAATTACAATTGTTTTAAAACGATTATGTCTTGTTTTCAGAACGCTGAATAGAAGATGTTTAAAAAAAACACATTCGCACAATTTTCTCATTTCAGTTCAAGCTAGGCTGTAAAGCAGCTGAAACGACTGGCTATATCAATGAAGTGTTCGCCACAGGAACCATTATTGAACGTAAAGCACAATAGTGGTTAAAAGAATTTCGCGGTGGCGCCGGGAGTCTTTAGGATGTTTAGCGTAGTGGTCGGTTATCGGATGTTAACAACGTTCAATTAAGAGCCTTAGTCAAAGTCAATACATGCACAACTGCTCGAGAACGTGCTTTTGAATTAGACCTAATGCATACGACGATTTCCAACTATTTGAGAGAGATTGGAAACACAAAAGACTTGATTAATGGTTAACTCACAAATTTATTAACTCACGAATTTATCGGCAACCAAAGGAAACGCTTTTGTGAAGTGTCATCTTTCCTTCTGTTACACACAAAGAACAATCCGTTTCCTGACCGTGGGTTCTTTACAAGAACCGGTAACGCTCGGTTCAATGGTTAGCCGCCAACGAAGCTCCACGATAGTTCCTGAACCAGAGTTGCACCAAAAGAAGGCCATGCTGACTGTTTGGTGGCCTGCGAATGATTTTTTTTAAATGCAAGCGAAACTATTACGGCGGTGAAGTACTGTGAACCAATGTATAAAATGCATCAGAAATTTCGACAACAACATCCAGCATTAGTTAATACAAAACGCCTAATTCTCCGCCACAACAATGCCCGACCGCATGTTGCTAAACCGACTCTGCAAAAGTTGAACGAGTTGGGCTACGAAACTCTGTCTCATTCGCCATACTTTCAAGACCTCTTTCTTACTTTTTGAAGCATGTCGACAACTTTCTGCGTGATAAATGCTTAAAAAATGTAAGCGATATATAAAAAAAACACATTTAACGACGTCATCGTCACCAGAATGCAAGATTTTTTACCAGACTGGCATAAATACATTTGTTTTGCGTTGATAAAAGTGTGTTCATTCTAATGGTGCTTATTTCGATCAATAATTTTGTGTTTCAGCTGAAATATGTGTATCTGAATTCAAGTCAAAACCAGAAGAACATTTTTAACCTGTTATATATATATATATATATATATATATATATATATATATATATATATATATATATATATGTATATATATAGTCTAAAGAAGCTTTGAATAACAAAAATGCGAAAATAAAAATAAAGAATCCAGTTTAGATTCCCATAAGGAAAAAAAATAATTTTAACCTATCGCAGACTAAGCACCTACATAATCCGATTTCTAAAAAGTTTATAATGACTAAAGAGAATTCATTTATATATGGATGAAAAAAAGGCCTTAACTAAAATTGTTAAATATAAATAGACTTAGCATTTGCATAAGCCGATTTCACCAAAATCTTCAATTTTAAAACAGAAGTCAACTCCATATGGATGGAAAGAGAAAACCTTAACTACAATTTTGTAAATAGAAAACGGGGATCATCAGCTGTTTACCATGTAGCTGTTTCGGAGATTTAAAAACAGGACAGCTGTTATATACATGCCTCTCCAGTGGATAGTACCACTTCCCCAAGAAAAACAAATGTCAAATAATACGGTTACTATTTTTACTAATATATGAAGAAAAAAAAAGAATAAATAAAATATAAAAAGATAAACTATTAATAAGTTTCAGATTACAAGATCCGTTCTGCAACATGTTAACTAGCATATAAATGCTTTGTGAATAAAAATGCATAAAAGCATAAGTTCCTTAGGTACCAGAAAGGCAAATAGATAAGAGGAAGGAAACCTAGCCATACATATCTAAAACCCAATATATAGTCTAAAGAAGTTTTGAATAAAAAAATGTGAAAATAAAAATAAAGAATTGTGTAATATATATATATATATATATATATATATATATATATATATATATATATATATTAGCACTATATATGCCGTTGGTTACTGGTCCTGGATATGACCTTAAACTATATCCTATCGTGAAGCCCCAGCTTGTGGGCGTTGGGGAGTGTGGAGCCATCCTTTAATTGCTATTGCTGCCAGGTCCAGTCTAACCAAGAGTGGTAGTAACTGTTAGGGTCCCAACTATGGGTTAAATAGAAACCGACTCGAAAAAAACAAATATATTCTATTAAACAACTTTTCTTCAAAATCACTGGATTCAGCATTAACTAACCTGAAAAGTGTTGATGTGCGGTAAAACAAAAACAACCAACACACAATATATTTGGTTTCTACTTTATTTTTTTTTTATCATGTTTCTTTACGGCGTTAAGTTTTATGGTTTGATATGATTAGTTATTTCAAAAAAAAATTGTTCTGTGTATAAAGTTAGTTATTATTTCACTCCTGTAACTGTGGTAGCTTCTTGAGATTTTTAACTCTGTAAATGCAAAAAGCGTGCTCTGGGCCTCGCGTCTTCAGATGTCGCAACAACCATCCATTTTATATATCTCGAGATATTTGTAGAAGAATTATTTGCTATTTGCAATGTGTCTACTTTTTCGATCTCATTCGTAATTTCTACAACATTTTTATCCGTTTTTTTTTTGTCGTTCTATTTTTTTCAATATATGCTTTTATTTTATTTATATTTTTTAGCCCTTTTGTACTTTACTTCTTCCGTTCATTTTTTTTAATTTCTCTTTCCTGCTCTAGTTATCCTTTTTTTATTTCTTGATTATTATATTTACATTACGTTTTTTTTTCCTAATTAATTAATTCCCACTCTTTTATATTTCGATTCTATTTTTAACGATTCCTTACTTTCATTATTTCATTTTGTTTCTATTTTTCTACTTTTTTCATCCCATTATTCTTCAATCTTTTATCGGCTTTTTCTTTCTTTCCATCTTTCCTTCTTTTCTATTACACTATCTTCTGTCTTTCCTTTCTTTTTCTACATTCACTGACGCTTTTCAGTATACTTTTTTTCTATCCGTACTCTCTATATTTTTTTCTATTTTCTTTTATTTCATATTCATTTATCTCTTACTACTTCCTGTTCTCATCCCAGCTTTTGTTCTTTTCCATATTCTTGATCTTATTCATTCCTTTATCTTACGGCATACATTTTTTCCATTTCTGAAATTTTTATCTGTCATCCTTTGTTTTGATAATAAGTATCAACACTTTTCACGATGGAATTTTCTTCCTTCTTATCCACGTATTTCTCAATAAGGAAATGAGTATGCGCATTAAGAATAAAATATCATTAGTTAAAAGCGGTTGAATCATGAAAGTATATGAATGAAGGGCAACAAGGTAGAATAGTTATAGTTATTCTCCTTTAGATTAGCCTGGAATTAAGAAGAAATTAATACCCGTTTAATATTCTCCTAAAATAAACAAGAGAGAACGTTATGGCATCTCAAGTTAAACTTATTGCTTATGCGGAGATTTTCTGGTTAATATTTACGTCATATTGTCAAGCAGTTTTTCTTTTCTCTCTCTCTCTCTCTCTCTCTCTCTCTCTCTCTCTCTCTCTCTTTCCCTCCGTTTTCATTATCTACTCCTCTCTCTCTCTCTCTCTCTCTCTCTCTCTCTCTCTCTAATTTTAAGTCTACAGACTCGAAATTTGATATACAGGGTACTGAAATTTGGGAAAATCGATGTGACCGGATTTCGGTAAGAAATTTGGCGATTAAGGGGTCAAAGTTCAACGATTTGACTTTTGAGAACTCTACCAAACTCCTCCGACAATTTTTTGTCTAAACACTTGAAATTTTAGATATAGGTTCCTTAGACATGGATCTAACTTAATAACTTGATTTGAGTCCAAAACAATAAATGTAAAGAGGTCATAATAGGGGTCAAAGTTTAAAACATTAACCGCTTTTTTTTTTTTGCTCAAAATATATACCTCCAAATATCCGGTCACCGCCGGTCTGTAATGCTAGTTTACTATAATATGACCAAATCATTATATGATGATCTGCGCATATGAGCTAAATTGACCGACTTTTATTTCAACTGAAAGTGATCAAGGACAGGAAACGAGTTTCATTTATATATATATATATATATATATATATATATATATATATATATATATATATATACTAGCAATGGGTGGCCGGCGTTGCCCGGGTGTTTGGAGGTGTATGCTGAGCAAAAAAACAAAAACAAACGGTAATGTTTTTAACTTTGACCCTTATTATGACCCCTTAATATTTATTGTTTTGGGCTCAAATCAAGTTATTAAGTTAAATCCATATCCAAGAACCAATATCCAAAATGTCAAGTGTTTAGACCCAAAATTGTCGTAGGAGTTTGGTAGAGTTCTTAAAGGTCAAATCGTTGAAGTTTGACACCTTCACAGCGAAATCTCTAGCCGAAACCCGATCACATCGATTTTCCCTAATCTCAGTACCCTGTATATCAAATTTCGAGTCTGTAGAGTTAAAATTGACAGAGTTATTGCGTAGGGAAATGTACACAGGCACACACTCACACGCAGACACACACAGAGACACGTTCACTTATATATATATATATATATATATATATATATATATATATATATATATATAGATGTGTGTGTGTGTGTTTGTTTCTTTCTTAGTTTTATTTGTGAATAAACAAGCAGTTCGAAGATTTTAAAAGCTGTGGGCGAGTGTTTATTTAATATACATTTGTTGAGGTCATATGCGCGCAGCGATCCCATGAGTCGATTTGTAGAATTACCGAATATCAACGAGATGGTTGTTGGTTCAATCCACGGCTAGCGAAAGGTGCACGTCCAACCGCACTGATGAGTTGTGATACAACGAAACTGTACTGTATATGTCTTACTATTTACGATATATATATATATATATATATATTGACTTAAGTTTTTGCAATTACTGTTTATATGTTTCTCTCTCTTTCTCCTGTTCTAAGCGTTTTCCACTGGAGATACATCGGCCTTACTTTTAATGCTAGGTTTATTTATGGTGTCTTTTACATTTAATAAAAACCTTTCCCAATATTTGCTGATGAGGAAACCTTGTTTGTTAAAAAACTATATGTAATAATTATTGTCCGTAACTTGATGTCTACCACAATAAAAACACTGTTTTCCGAAACGATCGTACAAATAATTGATTTTGTTGTTGTTCCTTCTTATGAAACGGATTTTTAATTTAATTATAATTTGATTTTTAAATTATCAATCACATTTCTAAATATTAAATTAGCTCTAGGATATTTACCTATCGAGCTTATTATATGTCTAAATTGCAACGAGCACTTTTTCTTTCCCTGTATTTTAATTAAACTAGTAATTTCACTATTACATTAAAATACACTCTGCCCTTTAGACTATTGTTCTAATCTCCTTTAAATTATATATATATATATATATATATATATATATATATATATATATATCATGCATTTCTTAAAGGATACTTGAGAAGGCACACCTATATTCCCCAAGTTGCAAGTTTTGTATCGTCAAAACTATTCTGTGACATCCGGTAAGCGAAATATCAAATGACTTTTCGCTCTCGTCATGTCTTTAATTTTTCCTTTTTCTTTTTCTATTCTTTTTTAAAAAGAGGAGTCGCTTGGAGAATTCACCATAATCACTGTTAATCGGCCGCTTGCCATAAGATGGTCTGTTGGCGATGCCTGACGTCCGAAGCAAGTGATTATCGCCAACAGTTGCCATTTCCGTGTGCCCATGTGACCTCTTTGACAGTCGTCAAGTGGACTTCGTCCGCCGCTTTGGAGTTGATGCCAGCCGATTCTATTTTTTAATCTTTTTTCCTATCTTTTTTTGTAACCCACACCCTATCCTCTCGCTGTTCATTCCATCTCTCTTGTCATTACCCGCCTCGACAAATACATCAAAAGCCAGTTCGGCTTTGGGTGTCTATGAAAATGATTTCCTCTGATCTTCCGTACAAGGACAGAATCAATTCTACCTTCTTCTCACAGGCGATACCTATCTCGCCTTTTCTTTTTTTAAAAAAAAGAAATCTTAAGAGAATCTAGTTGAATCGTGAAATGAAAGTTTATCTCTCGCAAATGAAAATGGTCGGTGTTCACATCAGCAAAAAAAAGGAAGTAATAAAACACACATACTTTATTAGAAGAGAAGTGTAGAAGGTGGTGACAGGAAGATGACAGTTACAAATGATTGCCGGTGTCACCTTGGAGATAAGACTCATATTCTGCAAATGTGGACATTTCTTCGAAAGAAAATATTGAAGAATACCGTTTCCGCCAAAAGAATGAAGTTCCGTGGCTTCCCCAAACAAACGAGACGGCTGAACACAGAGAACTTAGATGCTATCAATCATGTTTCCACCGGTATGTATGTCAGTCACGCATAAGTTTGAAACGTTTAATTTTTAGAATCGTCAACGGCCAAAGAAAAACATTTTGCTAACTTTTTCGCCACGTCTCACTTGTGACTTCCTGTCTTTGACGTCATATGCTGACAAATAGTCCTACACTCTAACTTGATTTCTAATGGAATTTTCAACTCCACTTCTTATCTGGAAATTGTTGTTCTTTACAGTATTTTGGCAAGATCTTATCTAAATATGACTGAGAGGAAAAGATAAAAAAGGAGACAGATCGGTCAAATTTTGTTCTGTTGACTATGCGCAAAAATCCGTCTCATTTCGAGGCCAACAAACTAACATCGAATCTGTTGATGACCTCATTTAACTCAAACGTTTTTTCCTTGAACCTAAGACAGCCATTTTCCATGATTATACTAATATTTTACAGCAATTCTATTCGCACACGTATATATTTATCCCTATAACTTTTTTTCTTTTAAAATGGGATAGTCAGGTATGCGCATTGCAGAATTATATATAGAATATAGATGAGAAACCCCTATCGCGGAATACAACAAACATATCACCTGTTGTCGCTTTTGTGTAAAAAGGTTTAAATACGATAAGGTGACCAGCGGTGTCTTCCCGCACATTACATCCTCCTGCTGTGGAGTAGGGTAATGCAGTGTAGTATATGTTCTGTCGTCTCATGATCGTTTTACGGCACATCAGCATTTCGAGTTTATGTAATGCTGACACCCATAGCCGGTGTGCTAAACACACACACACACACACACACACACACACACACACACACACACATATATATATATATATATATATATATATATATATATATTGTAAGAAATTTCTTTCTTACACTCTCCGTTTCCTCCCTGCAGAATCAAATGAATTCCACAAACAAAAGCCATACCTTTAAACTCCAAATCTATTCACAAATAACAGCAATGAAAATTGTTCGGTTCGGGTATATTCCTTTTGCAAAACGGTGGCCCGATTTGCTTCCATACGCTTGGAGGCTTTGGTTCGGATTCCGATTGTTGGGGTGTTAGTTCGTTGTTCCTTTGGAAGGCTCCGTGATGATCATGGAGAAAACGGTGGGAATGATGGCGCCAATAATCAGGCATAATGCGAGCCCCTTGGGACTCAAGAAGAAATGAGATAAGATCCAATATTCGGAGAATAAACATGACGAACAGTTTCTTGAATGTCATCCTTGATTGAATAGATTCAGCAATATAAGTTGTCTATGCTTGTAGAGAAGTGTCATTCGTCCACTGACTATTTGGTGTCCATGGAGGAATTGCCTTGGCTCCCTAGAGAGAGAACCGCTGTGGTTTGAGTCTATTCCGTTCACGTGTTTGTCTTAGACTGAAAAATAAACGCATGAATACAAAAAGGCAGCAAGTCAAATCACCTGACACATTCAAATTTAAACCAATCACAGGCCGGCTACTAGAACTGTGTGGCCGGCCTAAAGAAAGACGCAGTTGTATTTGGAATTACTAAATATATATATATATATATATATATATATATATATATATATATATATATATATATATATATATATATGTGTGTATGTATATACATATATATAGAGAGAGAGGGAGGGAGAGAGATATGAATATCCATCTCTCTATCTATCTATCTATATATATATATATATATATATATATATAAAAGTGAAAGTGTCTGTGTGTGTATCTGTGTATCTGTGTGTCTGTGTGTCTGTGTACATTTCCCTACGCAATAACTCTGTCAATTTTTAGTCTACAGACTCGAAATTTGATATACCGGGTACTGAGATTTGTGAAAATTGATGTGATCGGTTTTTGGCCAGGAATTTGGCGATTAATGGATTAAAGTTCAACGATTTGACCGTTGACAACTCTATCAAACTCCTCCGACAATCTTGGGTCTACGCACTTGAAATTTTAGATATAGGTTCCTTAGACATGGATCTTACTTAATAACTTGATTTGAGCCCAAAACTATAAATTTGAAGGGGTCATAATAGGGGCCAAAGTTTTAAAAAATGACCTCTGCGGTTTCTTCCAAATTACTCAGACAATTTTTGGTCTAAATATTTGAAATTTTATATAAAGGGTATTCAGAAATCGGGCAAGCTTTTTCATCAGTTTGGGTCGAAAATTTTTAGTTACTAATATATAAATGTATGTATGTCTGTTTGCATGTCTGCCTTAAACGTTCAATAAAGGCGACGGATTTTACCAAGATCGGTATCGTTTTAAATTTCTATCTTTCATAGGACAAATATCGAAAAATTGGCTAAAAATATTAATACCTTCCCCTTCAACTAGGAACTTTTCTACAGGGGGAAGTCACTTTTTTCGCCGATATTTTTGAAAGTTATCCTCTCTTTTAGATTGTCTAGCCTTAATTTTAAAAAATGTCGCTTCCGGTTTGGCGGTGGTCGTAATAGCATAAACGTTAGGATTTGCCCCTTTCTTTTCCTCCTTTGCGGTACGAGTTCGAGCCTACCTTCCTACTACCACTTTTTTTTTTTGCTTAACATACACATCCAAACAGCCGGGCAACGGCGGTCTGAAATGCTAGTATATATATATATATATATATATATATATATATATACATACATATATATATATATATAATACGCTTAAATATAATATTTTAGACAGATTCCGTATATATTAGCTTTCCATCGATTATTTCATATGAGATTGTACCTATTATGTAGTCGTGATTTTAAAAGAAAATACAAAACTGTGACGGGTGCTATCAGCCAGGATCAAAACAGAAACGAAAATGTGAAAGCAAAACTTGCAGACAGATAGACAGGCATAGTGCGTTTTATGAATTACTTTCAATATTCATTGTTTACAATTCATATTTTATTTATTATTAAAGAAAATTATGTCTATCGCACAAAATGAAAACGTACACAAACTTATTTAATCGTATTACTACATAATAAAAAATTGAATGAATTTACCCGACTAAAAAAGGAATTTATTCCAGCAAAAATACTATATATATATAAAAATTATTATATGATCAATTTACGTAACGTTTTTTGGAATATCACATTTCTTTTCAGGACGAGTACATATATCATAAGATGACTCTGTTTTTATTTGTTTGTTGGTTGGTTTTTACATAAATATATTGTCTTATTGTAAAAGTATTACATAAAAACATTATTAAGCCAAGAATGTAGGAATGTAATTAAAATATATAATAAGAAAAAGAGTTGCTGGAGGATCGAAACCACAAGTTTATTGTTAATAGCAATTCAGGCTAACCACAACTCTATCAGCAGAAGCTTTCTGTAAGCGTAATAAATTAACAATATATACATTTATGTACCACAACGTGTTAGCTCAATCGACGCATGCACGAATAGACGTCATAGTTAAGATGATAATTATGTTGTATGCTTGTTAAGTTGTAATTTTATTCAATTTCGATCCCTTCTACTTTAACCGGTTAAATCCCCATAAAAATGGTCCCTACAAATGCAATCATTTGAGTTGCGTGCTTCTATGCGACCTTTCGTCTCGGGTGTGATCGAGTTTGAAAAAATGGAGACTGACACACAGATATACAGTGGTTTTTTTAAATAAGATCATTTAAACATAAATGGCAGTTAATCTACACAAAATTGTCCGTGTTTTTTTCATCCTGAAGATTCTTCGGGCTATTGTACGGAATAGATGTTACTGTTTTTTAAATAAAAATAACCTATAGATCTTCTATAGTTGCTGTGAAAAATTAGACATGATAATTAGAGCAGACAATAATGATAAAATATAAAATGAGGGCAGTAAAAACAAAACTAGTAAAAAAACATGGCCAACACAACAACAACAACACTAACACTAACACAATAACACATAACACAAAGGGCATAAATATAATCATTATCGAAACTCAAATAAAAATATAAACGCTAACAAGCAACAGAAAAAATGACTATATGGATTACTTTATATATATATATATATATATATATATATATATATATATATATATATATATATAACAAAATCATATATACCAAATTTAAAGTGTTGACTATCTTACGGTTTTTTTTTTAAGTACGTTGGCATGCACGGTTTTTTAAAGTATGTTGGCATGCACAGTACTTTTTTTCCTATTTAACTCATCAGTGGAAATGTAACTTATCAAGATACTTTTTTCTGGTGAGTTAAATGCGGAATAAATTGAAAAAGTGGCATAATAATTACATGAATGATTCTTCGCTAGGAAACATGGCCTGTCAAGAATTGTGCATTTCAACCTACCGAAAGAAATAAGCTGTAAGATGGTGAACATTTTAACATTTAGAATACAGAATTTTGTCATTTATTATTTTATACGCTCTTTAGTTACAGCGAGCTTCATAAATTAAGGCCTTGTATAAATAAATGTTGAAATATAACTAAATAAAAATATTTCCCAATAAAAAAATATTTAGATATGTACGTATATGTGTGTCTGTATGCGTATATATATATGCATATATATGTGTGAGTATGTATATATGTGTATATGTGTGTGTGTCTAGGAAGGTATGTGTGTATATGTATGTGTGTGTATATACATATATATGTGTATATTTATGTGTGTATGTATGTTTGTCTGCATATCTGTGTATATCATTCTCTCTCTCTCTCTATATATATATATATACATACATACATACATACATATATATATGTACGTATGTATATATATTTGTTTCTTACATATGGATGCGTGTATGTGTATGTGTATATATGCATACGTATGTATATGCATGTATGTATAGACCAAAGATCGATATATTCATGTGTATGTATATGTATATATAGATAACAAATACCTATATAGTCTTTTTAAGCAGGTTTTTGGTTCAAAGTCTACCTTTTTGTACACTTATTGCCCAAGGATGAGTCAACTCTCATCAAAGGTTCAGATAAAATAAGAGAGCAGTGGAGGGAGCACTTTGCTGATTAGATTTTTAATCCATCAGTTGTTGATGAAAATGTCATCAATAGTCTTCCTCAGCTTGACATTCTTAATCACATGGATAAGTTACCCTCAGTTGATTAGGTGTTTTTGGTTATAAATAAGATAACACAGGGAAGGTACCAGCCTGCATTCCCATTGAGCTGCTTCAACACGAAGGTAAGCATGTTACCAATGCATTACACGTGCTGATCAAAAAATCTTTGTTGGTTTCACTAATATCACAAGATTAGATAAATGGCTTATTAGTTTTTCTCTGCAAAGGTAAAGGAACAAGATCTGATTGTGATTAACACTGTGAGATAACGCTTCTTAACTTGGCAGAAAAAGTGCTGGCGAGGGTTATGTTTGATAGGCTCAGCGAAAAAATCTATCTGCTAATTATTTCTGAGGCACAATGCCGTTTCACTGAGGGTAGGGGTACTGTGGATATGATATTTACTGCAAGGCAGTTGCCGGAAAACTGCATTGAACAACAGATGCCAATTTACCAAGTATTTGTGGACCTTACGAAGGTGTCTGTGGGTAACTCTTGGGAAAATTGGATGTCCTACTTTTTTCAAGATGTTTCAAGAACTCCACAGAAACATGAAGGCTCGTGCTGCATTTAACGGGCAATTATCTGGAGAGTTTTCCGTTGACAATGGCGTGAAACATTGAAATATTCAACATTCTGATAAAAAGCGTTTAACTTCGAAATGACATGGTCTTTTTTCTTAATTTTCCCTCTACTTTTCCTTTTTATTCTATTCTGTTGATATAATAAAGTTATACATAGCTTGTACTCTTCATCTTTCATTCAATATTATTTTTGCTCCTCTTAATAGTGTTGAGCGTTTCTTATCTTGATAAATTTTGTTTTGTTAAAGATTTAGTCTTTGTTAATATCATTATATTATATGTAGACATGTGTCCTACATTGTTTTAATGTAGCGTAATAGAACATACCCCTATACGAATCCTATATCACTACAAAAAAAAAACAATCATTCTTTAAAAAAAACAATGCGTTAGTTATTATGGTAAATGTTTGTTTGCGTTATTTATCAGGGAATAAAATACTACATTTTCTTATATGAATAGCTGTTTAATTTCCTTAACTTACCTATATTACTTGTGTAATATCTCGCAATATTTGAGTCAAGCCATACCCGTTGTTTTAGTAGTATTAATAATAATATATATATATATATATATATATATATATATATATAGAGAGAGAGAGAGAGAGAGAGAGGGAGAGAGAGAAAGAGAGAGAGAAACAAAGAAAATATAGTAATATTAATAGAAATATAGTAGCGCCTACTACTTTGTTAACCAAATTGATACGTTACTTGGTATTCTAGTTTTATTTCTAATTTTGGCATGCATACACTTGCTAAGTGAAAACATACGGATAACATTCAAATGGCGAAACATTTTCTGACGATTACTATACATACACACACACATACATACACATACACACGTCTTGAAATAACGTTCTTAGCAGCGCCACCTATGACGGTTAGGTTTTTGAAATAAGCGGATTTAGGACCCAACCCCGATATTTTGTCAATAATCAAAATCTGGCAAGTGAATTATGTGCAAGGCGCAGAACGGCAAATCAATGGAATGGGTATTGTAACATTAATTCTTCACCATTCATTTGTGTGTGTTCAGGCCAAATGTTTCCTGATTTCGTATACAATCATTGAGCCTAGTTGCTCTCAGTGTCAGGGGTAAATCTTAACAATATTGCCGGTGAACGATTTGCTCCAGTTAACGGTCTGAACTTAGTGCTGATCAGATAGCCATGAGGCACGATCTTCCTGAGCTCTATGCAGAAGTCTGCTACACGTAGCAATAACTTAATGAACTAGAGCATCTACTGCTTCGGTTGAGAAATGTAGAGATCATATAACTGAATTCACTGATGCGTATTCGCGAACTCTCGCTAATTGCCATCATATTGAAAGCAGATGGTAAGTTTGTCGTTTAATATTCTTAATTTACTTTGACAATATCTATCAATCAGTTCATTTCAGTTTACTTAGTTCTTCAAAATTAAGAGACTCTCCTCCTTGGGCGAAGACTCGATTTCGTTATGAGATTCATTGATATCCTAATGCTTGCTTTAGATTCTCCAAACTTGTTAAATTTCGAGTTAATAAAGCAGGGAAGAATATAATTTTACTCTTCCCAATTGATAACTTAACTATAATATAGTTTATCTTGTTGTTTTTTCCTGATCTTACTGAATTCCGAGTCAATAATTCATCTTCTCTGGTAGAGCAATATAATTGATTTGAGACTGGATCAGCAAGAAAGCATGCACCATTTCTTGTATGGACCAACGTGTGTAGCCATTAGGGTTGGATCAAATACTGACATTTAACAATTGAAATACAAATACAAATACTTTCGTTTAGGTTACCAGAAATACAAATACAAATACTTTTATTCCTAAGTCTAAAAATACAAATACAAATACTTTTATGCCTCAACCTCACAATACAAATAAAAATACAATAACTGATTTAAACAAAAACAAATATAAGTACTTTTTTTTCAAAGTAATAAAAAAATCTGAAAATATGCAAAAAAAAAGAAGAAAAACAAAATATTTCCTTCCAAATTTGACATCTACATTACATTCTATATCATTGCATTTTATTATCATTAGAGCTCTGAAAGTTTCATTCTCTCTCTCTCTCTCTCTCTCTCTCTCTCTCTCTCTCTCTATCTCTCTCTTCTCTCTCTCTCTCTGTCTCTCTCTCAAATATAAATACAAATACAAAATACTATTTTCCTGGATGCCATAATACAAATACAAATACAAATTACTTCTTCTTGTGATGTTAAAATACAAATACAATTACATTAAAATTGTATTTAAATACAATTGAAATACAAATACAATTGTATTTGATCCAACCCTACTAGCCATGCAGACAGGATCTCATTTGGGATCAAAATGCTATGTTATTTTGAGTATTTGGTCGGGGTTCATGTTTACCGTCATACAAGTTTATGTCTAGTATTGTGATTATCATCTCAGTAGCAGGGGATGTGATTACCAATAGGAGGCACACATAAGGGACATTAACTCCTCATTATTTATAGCGTTATCTCAAATATAACTTCTATTAAAATAATCTTCAGAATTCCTAAGTAGCCCGTCATAGTCCAAACCAGATCTGTGCCAAGGATAGAAAATATGGGAGTTGATGATAACTTTTGCTCGTCACAAGTACGTTGCCAGCGTATGACTTCGTAGACAAGTCAGGAATAAACGAGAGTTTTTTTTGTTTTTGTTTTTTTGCCAAATATGGTAAGATTGTAGAAAGGGCCGTGAATTCTATTAACGATTCTATGCGTGCTATGCGTGACACTAACCTTGTCCCTTTATCAGCATTACATCTATTTCAATAAATGCAATCCAACTATATTCGGACTTCACTCAGTCGATTTTTATAGTTTGTTTTGGCATTTTTTTCACTAATGTCCCTTAAATTTAAAAGTTGATAAACATAAATCTGCAGTGCAAACATATTTTTACTATTATGTAAAACTTTGTGTGCGTGTTTGTGTGTGTGAGGGAGAGAGTTTCCTATATACTAGCAAACGGCTGGGTATAGTTTGTTTTAATTTCACCCGAAGGTACTTGATGTATATGGGAGTGTTTGTATATTG
>NC_136488.1:102199126-102226626 GCF_053919585.1 Euprymna scolopes | reverse complement strand
TAGGTAACATGATAGGAAGGCAATGTATAGCGATAGTTACATTAGGAGCAAAATAAAATACTGAGGCTATTTGGGGGAACTAAACTGGTTTCTTTGATATAGCTTTATTAAATAATGTAGGTAGGTTTATAGCATATCTATCATGCTGAGTTTAATATATGGGTACAATATATGTGGACACTATGTGTGATTAAACTCTCGGGGAAAATATAGGATAATTAAATTGAAAGGAGATGCTTAATTTAATCATATGTATTAATGGGTTATATCTATGGAAGGCGTTTCCATGAAATAGGGGGTTTATGCTATGTCGGTATATTTTAAAAGAAGTATCTGAAATATAACAGTACGTAAAAGAAATATAAATTATAAGGAATAATAGTAAGATAATAAATGTGAGGGGTTAAATTTTAAGGTAGTCGATGTACATAAATGTTTTAAAGTGAATAAGATAAACAGATGGTAGGATAAGGGGATTAAATACAAAGGAGTAATAGAGATAAAACAATACAACGTTATTAAATATAGGATGATAATAGAAATAGGGGAATAAAATGGATGAAAAAATATGAGTACACAATTATAAAGATATAAAAAGCCAAGTGCCAAAAAGAAAAGTACAAATATGAAAATACGGCAACAGAGAAAATATACGGTAGGAGAAAGTTATTGGAAGCAGAAAAGTGGAGGTGTTTTGCCAAGTTGTGTATGTCCTTGTTGAGCAGTATCGAAATATTTTAATAATTTTTAATAAATACTTCGATACTGCTTTGCACTTAACAATAACTTTAAAAAACTGAATGAGTAATTCTGTACTCTCCAAAGAAATACAGTATACTCCTAGCTAGATGACAAAGCACAATACCCCCAAAATAGAATAGTGCTTGATATAAGAATATGAATTAACATTTGGTAAATTAAGATTTACAAAAAAAATATTATTCGACAAGGAACACACAATACACCTTTTGAAAATTCCTTGAACCGCGGAGTTTCAAAGAATGTCATCTTTTCTTGTGTGTGTATTTTTTGTCGAATACTAATTTTTGGAAAATCCCAATTTACCGAATGTTAATTAATATTCTGATATCAAGCTCTATTCCATTTTGGGCTTATTGCGCGTTTTCTTCTGGCCAGAAGTATCTTGTAAATATCAGTATTAATATTTATATTTCTTTGGAGGGTAAAGAATTACACATTTAGTACACTTTTCTATAATCTTTTTTGATCAATATATATATATATATATATATATATATATATATATATATATGTGTGTGTGTGTGTGTGTGTGTGGGTGTGGGTGTGTGTGATTTAGGCAAGATTGATAAAAAATGCAGTTCTTTTAGCGTTGTCTTTCTTAAATGATTTGCGAATATCTGCTTATATACGAATGGGTATTTTAGATTCCTCGCTTTTATAATTAACACTTATTTTCATTTTTAAAAATTACAGATTTACTTGCTCTCAGATATACGGTCCGTATAACTTGAAGTTTCACGAAACAATCACTAATTCAGAAGTGAGTTACAACTATAATAATAATACGTTCAAAACGTTAAAAAAAATATCGTTGGGAACAACACTGCAGTGATTAATTAATTATTAATGGTGGGATTTAATTATTTCCTTTTCTATTCTTGTACGCTTTTTGTTTTCTTATATGCATATATAGATACATGTGCGCGCACACACACACGCACACACACACACACACACACACACACACACACACACACATATATATATATATACATATATATATATATATATATGGAACATTGTCTCCTTGTGTATCTGTGTGTGAGTTCGTTCTCTATTGACTCCGACACAACAGAGCCGATATTTTTTTTTATTTCACACAAATGTACTTTATGTTTCTCAGAGTATTATTCCATTTTTGAGAATCTTGTCGACTTAATTCTATGGTCAGGTCAGGATTAGTATAACGCTGTACAGAATGCAGAATAAAGGCTAAATTAGAACACATCGCTGAATAGTGAACAATTTCCCATATGATTTTATGTGGAGGCAAAAATTATAGGGAAACGATCATAATCTAATGAATTAAATGAATTTCATCTACTAAGAACGAGAAAATTAAACAGGTGATCGTGAAACAGTCTACTTGACATTTGTTCCGAATTCGTAACAGGAAGCCGCCATTAAGTACGCTTTTTGTCCATTTATTTTGCTAAACGGTTATATTACAACAAGAATATTTTCAGGCAAAATTTTATAATAAAAATAATTGTCTGGGATATATTTTTGATGAATTTGAATATAAAATAGAAATGAACTTTCTGATAAAGCCAGCAAATAATTCGAATAAAGAATCGATTTTTAAAATTTAATTTCTGTTGGTGTGCAATCAATTATGTCAGTTGGAATCCGTTTTAATTAAACTGCTATAAAATGTTATTTTCACCGCTTGTAAAAGAAGAAACAGTCTAATTGATAGCAACTTACGCGTATGATTTAGGAACAGTCGTCTTTAAGTAGAATGTTTCCCTTTTACAGAAAACCCTTTTTTGTTACTACTGCCAACATTTTTGTTTGTTCTGAAAGGGTATGATTGTATCTTTCGGTCTTCTATAAAAGATCCCGACATATTTGTCGAGAAAATATTATTTACTATTAAGGCATTATTTTCAATTTTTAAAACAGCGAAAGTAATTAAAATGAATTTTTGTTTCGACTGAGTGCTCCTGCAAAACATCAATAACACTTGTTTGGCTAAAATCACTGTCAACAATTCTATTTACTCTTAATTGCAACGCCAATTCCATGAACAAATCTTCTTTGCCAGAACTGCCTGCCTGTGGAACACGGTTTTGGGGGTCTGCTTCCCAGTTGAATACAACATGGTAGCCTTCAAATCCAATGTAAACAATTTCTTGTTGAGCCGTCCCCATAAAAAATCCAATTCTATCCAATTTACACTATTAAGGATTACTTACATTCATTAATCCTTTTTCACTAGTGGTGCATTGTTTAGACTACTTGGAAAAAAATCAGTTGTAAAGGTGACTTTCTTCTGAAAGCTGAAGGTTTAATCTTAATATACCGAAAACATATTTTGTCTAAAAAAAAAAGCCATGGTTTAACTCTTCAGCTAGTGTATGTCTTCATCGCCCAAATTGGAATAGAAGGTACCGAAAAAAAAAACTGGCCATGTTAAATACCGCGTTTAAGAGACTCTCTGCCTTTAAGAAAATCACATAAAGACGAAAAGCGCCATCTTCTGTAAACGTGAGACAGAAAACTAAATTAGCTCGTGGTAAAATAGAATTTTCTTCTGACCAAAGACGAAGACCAATAAATCTTGCAGTTATGAAAAGAAGTGTCATGTCCTTTTTTTCAATACATTTTGTAGTAGTTTTTTTTTTTTTTTTTTGCGCGCTGCTGGTGACTTAATATCCGTTATTAAGCCGATGCGTGGACAGAGGAGTTACATTAAAAAGAGAATAAAAAACAAAAAAAAAGGAGAAAGAAAAAAAGAATGAAAAAATGAAGGAAGCGTGATAAAACGAAGTAAATTTTTATCACACAGTTGACATTTTTTTCCTCTCTCATCTCTCGAAAAGCAGCAAGAAGTAAAAAGAAAAAAAAACGAAAACGGATGTCTTAATGTCACCGCAGACATGCAATGACGTTTGAGGATGCAAAAAAGACAAGTAGGACGATACTTTTGAGCAGTACAACTGATGATAATGATTACGGCCATCATGATGATAATGATGATGATGATGACGACGACGACGACGACGACGACCAAAAAACTTACCGAATAAACGCGCGATTCAACTATTCTATCTGAGATAATTATTGATATGTAATGGTTGTTGGGCTGTTTTTCTTCTTTTACGGCATATCAGTCTGTTTTAAGTCATTTAATGTCGAATCCTTTCATTCATATTTTCCAATATGTATTCATGCAATATGCTTTATTTATATATTACTGATGGTGATCGTGAATTTCTCGGTCTGAACCGAAACTATACTAGTACTTCTCTTAATAATATTGTTTTTTTTTTTATTCCTATTTACTTGCCTCCCTACGAGGGCAGAGTTAGACACATAGTCGGTTTTTAATGTAGGGAAAATCCAGCTCCCCAAAAATAGACACACTGGACAGGAACAAAAGCAAATATTTTCTCAGTCATGAAGAATCTCTCCTCCACTGATCGAGAACAGAAAATAATGAAGTGCAGCATCAGAACAGATACTACACTGTGATCTTGTTTATATAGTTTATTGTATGAAATTTATAAATTATTTATAATACTAAAATGAAAAATAACATACAAGAAACCTAAGCATGAAACCCATAAAAAATTGGGGGGGGGGGAGATTGCAGGGTCTTTCGAAAAAGTCGATAAAACTTTCAAAAATATTCTTGGCCGGCACCATTCACCATAATACCGCATTCATACCGTGGATTTAAACCTACTTAACTAATTCCCTAAGCGTTTTTATAAAGGTATGTACATGCGTGCGTGTGTGCGTGCATACATTTAAAAACAAATAGAAAAAAGTTCATTGAAACAAGTGTTTGAATTGAATATGGTATTGTAGAAAGTTCCATGTTGTAAAAAGTTGGTAATGTGGAGTGGAGAGGAGCAAGAAAAGCCCAAAAAAGAAAATATTGAATCAAATAACATGCCTATTGGAGTGTGTTAGTATAATCCTTCCCGACCCTAATCTAAGTATTAAATCGGCCACTGTTCTCCGGAAACCGAAAACAAGCTGGACGGTCTCGAGTTGGGAATAGAGTGATTTACTGGGGGATGTGGACAGAAAAAATTAAGGAAGAGAAAACGGAGGTGGAAGGTGATCTCCGAGTGGGGGAGAGAGGGAACAAAAGAAAGAGATGCGTGTATTGGATAAACTCGGAGGTTCTCTAGTACCAAAACAAAGCAGGAACTGAGTCTCATTTGTACCACCGTCCAAGACTCTTTTTAAGAACTATACTATTCTATGGGATGGGTTCCAAAGTACCTAAGACCGTGTGTGCCATGCTTTACGGAGGGAGCACAAATTCAAACTTGGTTCCTCGACGAATGCATAAACTAGTGTTATGCACTCACCTCTTATTAAAACTCATTCGAGGCAACCTCCTCTAATCGCATTTGATTTTCATTTTAAGCAAATGCTTAAAGTAAACAATCACATCACGATCTAGGCCCTGTCGGTGGGGCATTAGAATACGCCGACTGCCCCCCTGCAGAGGGTAAAAGTCCCTCAATGGGGGTCCTGGATATGACCTTAAACTATATCCAGTGGTGAGGCCCCAGCTTGTGGGCTTTGGGGAGTGTGGAGCCACCCTTTAATTACCATTGCTCCCAGGTCCACTCTGATCCGGAGTGGTAGTACCTGTTAGGGTCCCAACTATGGGTTAAATAGAAACCAACGTGAAAACAACAAATATATTCTATTAAAAAAATTTTTTCTTCAAAATCTTTGGATTCGGCATTAAATAACCCGAAAAGGGTTGATATGCCGTAAAACAAAAACAACCAACCAACCAACCACATCACGATCTTGAACAGATGTTCTTTCGTAGACATTTTTAAGGCGGGTGATCCAAGTCACCATTCTTGCTACTGCTAGGATGGCCAGAAAAAAAAAACATTCTTTTCTCTCCGGGCAACGGCAGATTTATGTTGTCTATAACATATGTTGCGTCAAAGAAAAGCGGGCGTTCGGCTTCGATGCAAACCGTTACTTCTTTGACATACTCCTTGAGTCCCCAAAGTCGGTTGCAATAGTAAAAGGCCTGCACAGCCGTTTCAATATCATGGTTATTGCAGCAAGGACACAGGGGACAATGCTTTCGTTTTCTTTGTGAAATTTGACAAAGTGAGGCAGCACGTTCCCGACCAGTCGCCAGGGAAGGGGAAACTAAGAATTATTAAGAAAGTCCCGTCCCGGTGCCCAATTCCACTGTGAGCGAATCTCCTTTTCCGACCATCCCATTCGCTTCCTAAGGGAGTCCGAAGCAGTATCCACCACTAGTTCCGGACGAAGTTTCTTCCTAGGCTGCGAGATGACACTAGTCGCCGGCACAGCTCTAAGCGCAGCTAGGCATTCGGCAAAGAACTTTGATTCTCCCCTCACCCTATGATGGCCTTCAACCGAGAGGTCGATTTTAAGGGTGGGAAAAGCGTTACCAACTGGAGTGACCCATGAAACGCCCTTCTCTTGTGAACGACCTAGGAAAGCTAACCTTTCGGCATGACATTTGAGATCGGGGAGTTCCAGGCCTCCCTCACTCGGACTTACAGAATACTCGGAGTACAGACCTCCCTGCTAATATAATGATTTCTCTTCTCCGACAAAAGCGAGGAGAGGAGCTTTGTGAAAGGCGTTTCTTAGGAGGAGGCAGTATAGACAACTGGTAAATGATGAGCGGGAAGACGTAAGTGGCGCACTCCTTCGCTCAATCCTGCAAAGACAATCCCTTTCGAATCAAAATCTCCACTGACTATTCGACCTTTGTCTGTACTCCGACCAGTTTTTATCCAGCTGTAGATCCTTTCCAAACCAAACACCGAGAACTCGGACCGGACCATCATCGGTCCGGCCGAATATGTCCAGATTTCATATATATTATTATGGAGTCATGATTCCAAAAGTTTTTAAAAAAAAAGTATTTGGGTGCCATCAACTAGAATCGAAACCGAAAGCAAAACGGTAGCAGTCAAAACTATATATATGTGTGTGTGTATGTATGTGTGTGTGTGTGTGCTAAGTCACTGCAGACATGGAATGATGTTTCACGGTGTACAAAGAGGCACTGAATAATACATTTGAGTATTAGACTGACGCGATATATTTTGACAGACTCTTTACGATTTAGTAAGAGCATATTGTCTTTATATCAATAGCAGTCTCTTTCTCTTAGTTAAAATTGAGTCTATCAACAAAAAACCTTATCACTCCCACTAACGAGTTTCATGATACAACTGTATATTTTATTTATTATATTATTTCTTTATTAAAATTTCATATTATTATACTTTATCATGTCTATTATAATCAAGTTGCATTCCTGTTTGTTTGTTTTTTGTTTTTTTCACAATTTGATTAATATGTGCAAAAGGCAGTTTCACAAATTAATTTTTCTACTGAAATCGGACGTTCACGCACTTTCAATCCATCATGAGTTCTGTATATACTATTTAGAGAAATGAAGTCTACATTCAAGAATTAACATTGTATTGCATATTACATTTAAGAAAATCTATTTTAAACTCTATATTAATAATTATTTGTTGTGATAGAATTGTTTAAATTATTTTTAGAAATATTATTTAATGTGAATTTATTTAATTTAGTTTAAATTCATATTTAAGTTTATTGATTTTTAATTATAATTAGCCGACACCTTTAAAAACGGAATAAATTTTATTTATTGAAGCTGTGATAACTATTGCTCCTGTTTAAATGATGTGAGTTATTTCCTGTTTAATTTTCATAGATGAAAATGGATGTTTTATGTTTCTATAAATGCAAACTTCCAGGAAAAGTTAAGATATTCGGTGGTTATTAAATAGTATGCGACTAAACCTCGGCCCGCGAATATCTTTCAACCTGACAGCGTCGGGTACATACAACTAGTTTATTAATATTTTCAATTACTTAGAACTGAATATTCCTTAGCATTTCATCGGTTGCACATTGAGTGCAAATAATACAAATTATCAATCATCTGAAAGAAGGAATTCATTGTACAGACACGTAATATGAAATGAGTGAAATGGGAATTAAATGAGAAGATTATTAGCTATATCATATATACTTTTTCTACATATGCATGTATGTGTATGTGTGCGTTAGTGGCCAATAACTGTATTTCTAAAACTCAACTTAGTATATAACACATGGCGGAATACTTGTGAGGGATCGGTTTCCTTTTTTGTCACGTGATAAGGTGATATCTCGTAAAAATAAAACCCTGAATTCGTCCATATTATTACGTTTACGTCATTTTGATTGGTTTTGTTGTTCTCTTTTACGACATATCAGCCCTTTTGGGGTTATTTAATGCCGAAACCAGGTATTTTGAAAATAGTATTAATGTTGCATCCTGTTATTTTGTAGAAGGTTTTTATCCTTCAAGCTCTTTGTATCTTAAATCTTAAAGTTTGTAGTGTTTTGGTTTAGTTGTTTTATAATGGATTTTATCGCTTTTTGTTCCCTGCAATGCAGAACACGAATTAGTTTTGCAATGGGAGAAAAAAGACGGTTACAGTGTTAATGTTTGATAAATTTTAAGTAAGGAAAGTGAGAGACATAGAAAGAGAAGTCAGGAAGTGGGAGAGATAGAAAGAGAAGGGGGAAATGTTAAGAAAGAAAAAGGGGGGAAGGGTGGGTTGTTTTTTTTTTGTTTTTTTTTCAGAACATAATTAAGTTTTGCAAATGAAAGTAGAATTTAAAAAAAGCATCAATATTAGGTGTATTTCGTCTCAGAAAGCCAATATCTTCAGATATCCTGATCTGGTAGCACTAGTCAATCGCTTTGGAGATGGAGAAAAGAATTATTGTGAATAAACTAGACGTTCTGATTTAATGATGGCAGAAAGAAGAAAAATAAGAGGAGGAGGAGAAGGGAGAGAAGGAGAATGAGGGAAAAGACAACAAAAAAAGAAAAGTACGGAACAGAAAGACTAGGCAGAAAGAATGAAAAGAGGAAAACGAAGAAATAGAAAAAACGGTACAGAAGAGATAGATGAAAATCAAGACAAGGAAGAGTAAGAAACGGAAGATGAATATGAGGAAAAATGAAAATGAATCGAAATGACAACGGGATAAATGAGGAAATGAAAAAGATAAAGTAGAAGGAGAACATGATAGTAGACAGAAGAAGAAATTCAAACAACGGAAAACAGACGAAGAAAAACGAGTACAGAACAATAAAAAGAACTTCGATGATGGCGACAGATAAATTAAAATGCCCCGACACGTATCGTTTATGTAATGAGATTTATTTCCTCTTTTTTTTTAGAACTGTTTTACTTTTTATATTTTTTTTACATAGGCATCACCACTTATCAAGGCCAAGAGGCCACTCGAGGATAAGGGTTAAAGAGTGTACAGTAGAAATTGGACAATATAGTAATCGTTAGTAATGGAAATTCGATAAATTTGTTAACAAGTGGGACGGCTCATCAAGAACTTGTTTACGTTAGACTTGAAGACAACTATAAGACAACTTATCTTGTTGTATAAGTTGGCCAACACATGTGTGTGAGAGTGCTTGGATGTGTATGTCTATTTTCATGTACGTGTATCCGGGAAGAGATGTGTTCTCATCCCACTACATAACTATTCAAATATTAAACTCATCGTACGCATATGCGGTCTGTTCCCGTCAACGTGTGTACGATTAGATCCACATGTTGTTTTATTTAGATTTAGAAGTTTTAACATGTCATTTTTAAAGTAATTCGATACAAGATGACACTGCTTATTGAATTTCATCAATTTCACAAGGTCTTGCAAAGTTATCATCTATTTTTAATATGAAAACTATATTTGTCATAATAACAAAGAACATTATTTATTACAAATGTAAATAATTCAACCGAACGTCTCCTACGTGCTACGCATACATGCAAACATCTTTCAAATGATTGAATCACATTTTCCAAAAGTTCTTAAAAAAAATTAATTGATCAATGTTTTGTAAACTCATTTTTTTATGAGACCCATAAAACATCAGTAGATACAGCGTTGTGTGATCATGCAGATCACCCTTAAGGCCCATTTCACCCTTTCAAAAAAAAACTAAAAGAAAATAGCGTACTACAAGATAGCGTAAGGCACGATGGTGCATTAATAATTCCTGCAACAATACGGGAAAACATTTTTATTTTAATTACTTTTTTAGTGAGTGTATGAGTTTTGTCACTATCAAAAAGACATTTTTGATGTTATTAAAATGTTTAAATAGATGATGACTTTTGTAAACCCATACACTATTATTTCAACGTGAGTTGTTATTTTACCGATAGCGTAGCGGATAAGGTGCTTGTATTTCCTATTAGTATATATCTGTTCATATGTGTGTCTAGGCATTTAGCTATACTACTAGTTGTTTGTTTCAGTGCATATCATTTCATTTTAGGTAGCTTAATATCGAAATAATATGGATTGTAAACTGTTGAATGTAACGATTAATTTATGACTGATTTCTACTTTACTGTTGCAGCGCTTTATATTGCTTAACGCTTATTTTGATGAGCGACGTCTAAAATCCAAAGTGATTTGTACTAAGTGCAGTTGCTTGAGTCGAACAGAAAAATGCCTCAATTTTGAGAGGGTTTCTCATTCATCGACAACTGTCAGAGCAAAGAATGCTTCTACTTAAATCTGTCCTGACCAACTTGCTTCACTTGTATCCCCTGAACGTAAATATCTCTGACAAATCTGACTAGCAGCTAAATTCTACCTCTTCATTTTAATGCCCCGCCACATGCCAGAAAACCTTCTACTTTAATAACTTCCTTCCTCATCCTTGTACCGCTTGTTTTGGGAATCCCTTTCTTATTCCCTGTTTTCTCGATTGTACTAACATGCAAAACCTTATAAATGTGGTGAATAAACATCTTTCTTCACAACTACCCAGTAATAAATCTCTCTCTAATCACAGTAGCCCCTCACGTCTCATTTGAAATACCATTGGCTTGGAATTAAGAAAATTTTGTTTATCCTACACTTAAACAAATACATTTAGACGTATTTTACATGGAATACTCATTTCAGTTTACCGCCGTGTCTTTTGCACTTTCACCTTGGCAGTAACCACAATACCACATTTACTCTATGGACTACGCTACTTTTAATATGTCCAATGTTTAGAATTAATTTTATTCACAAAAATTTACAATTTTATGAAAAATCATATGGAAAATGACAAATATTACACTATGAAACATTTTATTGTAAAAAAGAGAAAAAGATTTTACAAATTAGGAACAACCCCCGGCACGTCTGTATCACAGTTAAATATTAGCAACAATGATGAGTTATCGACCCCTGTCTTTCGAAAGAGAAATGACGTCTAGCGGCCATTATGTGAACCTCAAATATAAACAGCGGAGTTACTATCTTTAAAAGCATATCTGAGAAAATTGACCACGTCCTATATGCTTATCCTTCAGCTAACATTCACGTATGTGGAGACTTCAATGTTCACAATGTGGAATGGTTAATCCACTCAAACAAGATCGATGATGAGGGGAGGTTCAGTCATGATTTCTCCATTGCTTATGACCTCACTCAGATTGTTCACGAACACAACCGTGTGGCCGATACTGACGGTCAGTATGCGAGTCTCCTAGACCCTTTTCTCACAACTTGCCCTGAACTATGTTCAGTTTCCGTTCTGTCTCCTCTTGGATCTTCCGACCACTCTGTTGTATCAGTTAAGATAAAAAATAAAATCTAATAAGTCCTCAGGCGTACCTCTCCATCGTACAGTATATCGACACACTATGGCTGACTGGGATAGCTTCCGTACATTTATATCAGATCTACCTCTGCATTCCATGTTTAAAAAGGATGTGTCCTCTATAGTATCAGACCGGACGAAATGGTTAATTGTAGGTATAGACCATTTCATACCCTCGAAAAAGTTCCAGCAAAAACCTAACAGCCAGCCATGGTTCTCTCCGGAATGTGCTGCTGCCATTGCGCACAGAAATCACTTTTTTTATTGCTTCCAACGTACTAGATGTATTGAGACTAAAGCCGCTTTCAGGACTGCCAGCAACCAGTGTAAGAAAGTAATAAAGAACACAAGAGAGTTGTATGCTGAGTCCGTCAAGTCTAAAGTACCTGAGCAGCGGCTTAGTTCCCACCAGCTTTGGCAAATAGAAAACAGAATACTGAACAGAAGCGTGTACTGTATCCCAGCTATCATCAATGGATCTGAGGTAATCTCATCAGCATCAGACAAAGCCAAACTCTTTGCCAAGAACTTTGCAGCTAATTCTACCCTTTGCGACCAAGGCGACCAACCCCCAATATTTCCTCCTGTATCAGAAAACACGCTATGTGTTATGCATATATCTGTACGTGCTGTTGCTAAGCTAATCAAAAACTTTGATTCCAGTAAAGCAACCGGCGCTGGCGGTATTCCAATTATAGTACTCAAAAGACTTCAACCAGAACTAGCGCCCATACTTACAAAACTTTTTGAGCGTTGTCTTAAGGAGAATTGCTTCCCATCATCCTGGAAAATCTCATCAGTATGCCCTGTATTTAAGAATTCAGGTGATCGCTCATCTTCCTCTCAGTACAGGCCAATAAGTCTCCTGTGCGTCATGAGTAAGTTGCTGGAATCTGTGTTAAATAGAGAAGTAATCAACCATTTCAGCCAAAATAACCTTCTTAATGACACACAATATGGTTTCCGTTCTGCTAGATCTACAGCAGATGTGCTTACAGTTATATCTCATAGGATTAGCGAATCACTCGACGGAGGCAACCGTTCTAGGGCAATTGCTCTTGACATATCAAAGGCCTTTAATAGGGAATGGCATAAATGTTTATTTCACAAGATCTCCAGCTATGGTATAGCTGGAAATGTCTTGTCAATTACTACATCATTTCTCTCTGATAGGTTCATAAGAGTAGTAGTTGATGGGCAGAAATCAGAAGCTCAAAGTATTAATGCTGGAGTCCCTCAGGTTCCATCCTGGGTCCAACTCTCTTCCTGATTTACATTAATGATCTTCTAAATCGCATCCTTACATCATTCGTAGACATTTATGCTGATGACACTACCATTTATGGTAGCACATTTAAGGCCGTAAACGACCAAGTTCTCTCAGATTCTCTCTCCCTCTTATCTTGAGCACGTGGTACAATGAGGAAATGAGTGGCTGGTTACTTTTAATGCATCTAAAACGAAGCTTCTATCTTTACATGATCAACCTTCTGATCCGCATCTGGCATCAACTAAAATGAATGGCCCTAGTCTTGGAGAGGCCTCGTGTTTTGACGAGCTTCTGGGCTTGACCTTTACTCCTGATCTAAAATGGAACACGCACATGAAATCCGTTGCCAAGGCCGCTTGATAAATGGCGGGATCCTTCTATCGATCCAGTAAATATCTCACTGCTGATGCAATTCTTTATCTATATAAGAACCAGGTACGTCCAAGGATGGAATACTGTTACCATATTTGGCCAGGAGCTGCTAGAAAGGACTTGTCCTGCCTTGATAAAGTTCAAAATAGACTTCGTAGCCTCGTAGGAGATGTCATTTTCTCTTCTCTGCAACCTCTATCTCACAGAAGAGATGTTGCGTGTTTGTCTCTGCTTTATCGTTATTTTATGGCAAGTGCTGGACTGAGCGTCAATCTATGGTTCCCCCTCGCCAAACTTTCACAAGAAACACTCGCCTAGCTGAAAATACTATCAACAATTCCTCCCACTCTTTATCCGTGCCTAAACCTAAACATGGATTCCATGAAAAAAGCTTCTCTCTTACAACTGCACGCCTGTGTCTTCCGTTTTTCTGCTTCCCAGCTGACTACAATCTGACTGTTTTCAAGTCCAACGTAAACAAGTTCTTGATGAGCCGTTCCACTTCAGTTAACAAATTTACCGAATTTCCAATACAAACAATTACTATATTGTTCAATAGACTACTGTACACTCTTAACCCTTATCCTCGAGTGGTCTCTGGGCCTTGGTAAGTGGTGATACTCATGTATAAAAAACAAGTGTTTACAATAACGCAAAAATATATAATAACGAAATAAATAACACAAAAATATATATAAATCGAAACATTTATTGAAAAAATATCAAAATATAATTTTGATGTATTAATATAATTTTTTTCAATGAGTGAGTCATAACTGTTAATAAAATAATAAATATGATAAAAATATGAAACTTTTATAGATTGTTTTTTATGGCTGACTCTTATAACAGAAGCTTAATTTAACGCCTCTTGTATTTCAGGCTAGAACAAAAATAGACCCAATACAGTTGGGTGGGTATGGGAAGTACTCGAATTCAACAACACGAGTAAAATTTCGAATTAACAGCAGAGAAAGGAATTTCTAAACTGAACGATGCGAGTATCAAACATTGAGAATAAATTATTTCGAAAAATTGGCTCTCTGTATGCCGACAGTAGAGTCTCTAGACTGGAATGACTCCAACCAGGAGCAAGTATGGAGAGCATGGAGTGAGCATATCAAAGACACCTTTGTAGCATTTGATATAACAAATGATAAACGACAGCAAACTGATGTCCTCAAAAACTATAACACCGGAGATATCAGCAGGCCAGGTTGCACCTACATCTAAATAATATAAATATACCTGCACGTACATCTAAATAATATAAATATAAATGCCCCTACATCTAAATAATATAAATAGCTTTGGACAAATATTCCATCCAGAAAACAAATACATTATTTGAAAGATATACAGTCAAGATACTTATTCAAGAAAATGGGTAGTCAACGCATGACTATGTCACCCGTCTACGTATATAAGGGGGAAAATACAAGTTTGTCGAATAGACAGAGCTATAATTGACCAATCCATAGAAAAATGCTGTTCAAGCAAACTATGTCGTTTTTTGTTTGAAAGAAACTGATTCAACAGTAGAGGAAGCACTTCAACATATTTGAATCCACCGAAACACAAGCTCTACATATAGATCAGAATGCCGGAGAGAACTCAGATCCACAAAAGTACAACCAATTGCAAATAGTAAAATCGATATAACAGTTGGCATAGGAAAAAATCCATGATCAACATTCTATTAAAAATGGTTACAAAATTCTACAGGTCTAATGACTCCGACCACGAACAGGGGCAAATAAAATATCCAGCATTTGGGAACAAATGCAACTACTGTGAAGTAATAAATCACTTCGAAAAAAAAATGCTTAAAAAGGAACAGTTGTAAAAGGTAAGTGAACAATGACGTCCAACCAGTATCAACGAATCCGATAAACTCGGACAGCCAGGCATTCGATTTTCATTCAATAAATAGCGAAATTACCTATAAAAACTCCTACTTCATATTGAGGAAATCAAATTCAATAGGTTTATAGTGTCCAATATAGCGATCAGACCAACTGACTAGAAAATAGAAGCAATCGAAACTTTCAAAAAAACAAAACCGTTTAAGATATAACGTCCAATGTGGCCAACATGAAATGCCCCTGATAAATAATCCACGTAGACATCTTTAGGCCTTCCCTAGCTAATATTATGTAATCGAAATAATTAACGCGGGATAACGATGGCCTAAGGCATTTATTGCCGAATCCAGCATGACTGATACAATCATATCGATGATTCAAATGTGTTTCTATACACATTTACATAATTCGTAGACATTACTTATCCAGCAATCACCGCGTCAGGTAATGGATCGCAGTTAATATCCTCAGAGTTCAAGTATTTCTGCAACGAATGGGGTATCTAGCACTGATAGCTAACACCTTATAATCCCCAAACAAATGGAGAGATCGTGCGGTTTTTTACAACCATGTTGAAAGCCATTTCGGCTATGAACAGTAAAAGAAAGCAGTAGATGAAACAACTAGGAACATTTTTAATGTTTTAATGAAATAGTTCACATGCCATTGACGGGTAAAACCCCAGCTAAACTATTCATAGATTGGAAACTAACTATCCACATACCAGAATTATACAAAAGTATAGAATGTGAGAGAGAAAGCGAGGAGGAGGAGGAGAAGGAAAAAAGGGACGTCTCCATAACCCTAAGACGGACAAAACAACACATAAGAAAACCTCAAAGGTATGCAAGCAGTAGTTTGAGAGAAGAGAAGATGGAAACAATCTGAATACAAAAGAGCAGCAGATGTTATGTCTGCGCGAGTATGAATAGGACTTACTTGGTTTAAATGAGAACTCTTCAATCTACAGTAAGTTAATATAAATCGGGTTTGAGTGAGTTGATTATATTTGCTGCATTGGTTTCGTAGGGGTAAATAACATGATAATGATCCATTGGTGTGTAGAGTGTGTCTTAAAGACAAGGGTACACTTTATGACAGTAGGAAGATTTAATCTGGACAATAGACGAAAGTGTGTACTCTACCGAATATTTCGTTGGTTTGGTCATATCGAAAGAAAGGATTAGAGTGATTGTGCTAAGAGATGTACAGTTAAGGTAGTAGAGTCAGCTGCCAGGGAAAGACCAAGATAAAGACGACAGGAAGTGATAAGGACTGATTTGAGAGAAAGAGAAATACATAATTACCTGACAAAAGAAAGTTTAGTTTGGAAGTCAATCTCTTAAAGACATCCAGTATATCTCAATAAGTAAAACAGACGCTAAAGCGAATAAGATAAATGATGATCATACTTTCCTTGCCGGACGATAAGTATGAAAAAGAACGTTTATCTCTGAATGTGTGTTGCAAATATAATCATTATATTATGAATATATATATATATATATATATATATATATACAGACATACACACATATATATATGTACATATACATACGTATATATATATATATATATATATATATATATATATATATATATATATGTGTGTATAATTATAATTAAATAATTGTTATTCTTTATACCTACACACACTAGTTCCGTGTTACGCATTTATCATTGTATGATGGTGATAATTCCTGCCGGTCGGGAGATTCGAACCCAGCCACAAAGTCACATTGACTCCATTTACTAAGCCTTTACTTCCGGGCTTCCAAACAATTATCAGGGAAATAAAGGGAATAAACAACTTATAAACGCCAAATTCGGAAATCGTGAACGTTGCATAAACGCGGGTTGCCGGCCTTTTAATTTTTATTTCCCAGACAGTTAAATATTCTTAAAGGGGTTTGATAATTATAATTACATAACAATTATAATTTTTATGCTTACAGACACTAGTGTTTCGTGCTTACGCAATCATCAGTGTATATAAATGCATATATATGTACATATATGCAGATGTTTCTGTGTGAAAGGTATTATTCAAGAATATTTATATGTATAAGGAAAGGAAAGTTTCATAAGAAAAGCAACAAATTCACAGGACAAAAGAAATGGCGAATATTCAAAGTAAAAATGGAAAAAACCAAAAGTAATTCAATTTTAAAATGGATAAAATCATTTATCGTTTTGTTTTATTTTTATAAACTGAACTGTTTTATATAGAAAGACTTGTTTTTCTTTTGAATTTTTTTCTTTAAATCATTGTGTTAGCAATAATTGTTGCAATAATCCCTGCGAGATTGGCGAGATTTTCGTCCTAATAGAAAATTTAAGTCAATTCCGAGCGATGTGCTGTGCTTGGTAGCAAACGTCTGGATAAACAAACATTCCTTTATTAAAAAGCATTATATATGTATGAAAGTATTAAATAAAAACTGTACAGCCAAAGATTATGCAATTCTTAAATGACTAAATCATTTATTATTATTTTTTAATTTCTTTAATATAAGCTGAAACTTTCGACACAAAACATTTCTTTTTCGAGGTAATACTTGTTTGTTTTTTTGTTTTTGTTTTGTTTTTTTTCTTTTTCCTTATTTTGTTAGTAGTAGTGGCGTTATGATAGAAAGTTTGATATTTTTTTCATTTATGAGACTTTCTACAAAATGTATTTATTGAACACATAACACGCATGTGTGCGGGAAGATGGTGAATTGCTGGAATGAGTAAAATAAATAATGGATGGAAATGCGTAGTTTCGGGTAATTTAGTTTTATACTAGCAGTTCCTCTCGGCTTTGCTCGGGCCATATGTACTGTTTATAAGTATAAATATGTGCATATGTATATATTAAAAAGTGTGAATATGTAAAATAATGCCTTTCTGTATAATAGTCTTCCTTAACTACCATAGAGCAGACAGACAGACATTTTCACTTATATATATATATATATATATATATATATATATATATATATATATATATATATATATATATATATTATATATATATCGATAGATTGGGTGCAATATATAGTAATGATTTAAAAAGTATAAAAAAAGACTCATGCGTCACCACCGAGAATCGCAACCAAAACGTTCAGCTCACGATTTATTTTGCCTCTGTCGTCAATGACTGGGCTATGAAAACATGTCTACTGCAAGTCTACAAATTAAAACATGAATCAATAGCTACTACGTTATGCATTCGTAATGCCGGCGTTCGACCTTCACCTGGCAAATTTCATTTTTTTTTTTTTTAATTTTCAGACTTTCGCACCGATTTTTCCGGTCTAAAACCCAAATATACATTTTTGCATGAATTCAAATACCTTATATATGAAGTTTCATATCTGTAGACCAAAACCTCTAGCAGGAGTTTGGTACGCAATTTTTAGTACACAATTGGTACGCAATTTTTTTAAAACAAAAATATATATTATTAGACCCACAATTGTCGGAGGAGTTTGGTAGAGTTCTCAAAGGTCAAATCGTTGAACTTTGACTCCTTAACAGCCAAAAAATCGATCACATCGATTTTCCCAAATCTCAGTACCCTGTATATCAAATTTCGAGTCTATAGATTGGAATTAGCATTTCAGCCCGGCATTGCCCGGGTATTTGCAGGTGTATGTTGAGCACAACAAAAAAAAACGGTAATTTTTTAAAACTTTAACCCCTAATATGACCCCTTAAAATTTATTTCTTTGGGCTCAAATAAAGTTATTATTGTCCAAGGAACCTATATCTAAAATTTCCAGCGTTTAGACTAAAAATTTTCAAAGGAGTTTTGTAGAGTTCTGAAAGGGCAAATCGTTGCACTTTGATCCTTTAATCGCCAAATTTCTGGCTAAAAGCCGATCACATCGATTTTACCAAATCTCAGTACCCTGTATATCAAATTTAAAGTCTGTAGACTAAAAATTGACAGAGTTACTGCGTAGGGAAATGTACACACAGACACACAGACATATACACAGACAGACATATACACAGACAGACAGATACACAGACAGACAGATACACAGACACGTTCACTTTTATAGATATACTAGCTTGGGTACCCGGCTTTGGAGGTGTATGCTGAGCAAAAAAAAAAATTGGTCAATTTTTTCAACTTTGACCCCTATTATGACCCCTTAAATTTTATTGTTTGGGGTTCATATCAAGCTATTAAGTTAGATCCATGTCCAAGGAACCTATATCTAAAATTGGCAGTGTTTGGACCTCAAATTATCGGAGGAGTTTGGTAGGGTTCTCAAAGGTCAAATCGTTGAACTTTGACCCCTTAACAGCCAAATGTTTGCCCGAAAACGGATATACAAAGATTTTCCCACATCTCAGTACCCTGTAGACTCGAAATTGTCAGACTTATTGCGTAGGGAAATGTACACACAGACAGACACACAGACAGTCACACAGACACGCTCACTTTTATAGATATACTAGCATTTCATCCCGGCGTTGCCCGGGTGTTTGGAGGTGTATGGTCAAATTTTAGATATAGGTTCGTTAGACATGGATCTAACTTAATAATTGGATTTGAGCCCAAAACAATAAATATTAAGGGGTCATAATAGGGGTCAAAGTTAAAAACATTACCTCTGCGGTCTCTATCAAATTACTCAGACAATTTCTGGTCTAAAATTTGAAATTTTACATAAAGGGTATTCAGTGATAGGGCAAGCTTTTTAATGGGTTTGCATCGAAAAATTTTAGTTACCAATATGTAAGTGTGTGTATATATGTTTGCATGTCTGTCTAAAACTTTCGATGGAAGCGACGGATTATACCAAGATCAGTATCGGTTTGGAGTTATACCTTTCAGACGACAAATATCGAAAAATTGTCTAAAAACATTCATATCTTCACCTTCAACTGGGCACTTTTCTACAGGGGGGTCGCTTTTATCGCCAATATTTTTGAAAGTCATCGTCTCGCTTCGATTGTCTAGCCTTAATTTAAACTTCGGGTTTGGCGGTGGTCATAACAGCAAAAGCGTCAGGTTTTTCCGGTTCTTTCCCTCCTTCGCGCTACGGGTTCGAGCCTGCCTTCCTACTACCACTTTTTTTTTTTTTTTTTGCTTAATAGACACCTCCGAACACCTGGGCATCGCCGGGCTGAAATGCTAGCATATATATAAATATATATATATATATATATATATATATATATATATATATATATATATATATATATATATAATAGTTATCCACATACAGTACTGTTTCGCTGTTTCACAGATCATCAGTGGAGCAAGACAGGCAACTACCTCAAGCCAGAATTGAAACCCAACCGCCTGTACGACAGTCAAGACTCTTAACCCTTACACTAAAGAGGAACAATAAAGTTGTCCCTTAAATAAAAGAACTCTATAGCTTACTTTAAAAGGTCTATTGAAAAAATCAATTCACGTAACTTGATGATGTAGTAGAGTTATCATCTTTCAGCCTCAAACCGCATGGATACTGGTCCATAGGAGCATGCTTTTCCACAGCACCGGCGGGAGCTCTGTGAATTCTCAGCAGATATCGGCAATCAGGCTGGTTTCCGTGTTGTTGATCATGTTAGTAATGTACGTATGACCAAATCAAGTAGTCCAGCGGGTTCAGGCGAGGAGAGGGAGGGGGCAAGAGAAGAAGATACAAAGTCGTAGCACTCTTTCTGAACTAAGCCTAGGTCTCTTTGGACGTATGGGCCAGCGCCGAATGCTGCTGTCACACCCAGGGTCTGCCAGCGACCACCTGATTTCACCAGGAGATCATCACATTCTTCAGTACATACAGGTACACTTTGGTGTTGACTTTTAAGCCGCTTTAGAAGATGTTAGATGGCATGATGTGCTCCTCACTTGAAACCACACCAAAGATTATGACCGTGGCCGAAAAATTTTCATCACTCTGGGTACGTCCCTGTTATCCGTATTTGCATTTTGAGGATGCTGGCAATGGTCCTGTGGTCATATCTTGGCTCGGTAGACAGCATGAATTGTACTGCAGCGCATTTCCGATTTCGCTCATTGAACATTGTGTCACTTTCAGACATGATAGGAGGCTCTTTAGGTTTGTACATAACTGGTAAGTTAATAGATGATCAGCAACAACGGTTTTCGTCAAAAGGACATGGAATCATATCGTCTTTTATAGGGCGACTATTTCATTATTCCACTCTGTACATATATACATATATATGTGGAGATGTCATAGATAGCAGTTTTTATCTTTTGTGGGTACGAAAGTGGCTCTTCGAACCAGCATTGCTTTTACAAAGTTGCGGAATCACAATAATGCAGAGGTAGAGGACGTAAACTGCTGATGCCTTCATGTGACACTTTAGATTCCCACTTGCTTTGCAGACCAGAGAGCAAATAAGGCATCTGCACATTTCAAGGTTTTCTCTGTCTAAAAAGACCGATTTTTATCTGATCGCTTACGATTAGCTAAATTGGATTTAGATAATTTTATTCTACCTACATCACAAACATGGTTCGACTAAAGCACTTTCTATCACACCTTACAGATTTTTTCTGGATATCACGTGTAATTCTCGCATTATTTTTCTATCTTGAAACTATCACAGCCGTGGTAAGCCATGAAGCGTCATTTTTCACGAGAGATCTCTTTGAGATAGACAAGGCAATATTTAATGCTTTCCGATTTCACATTAATGTTGTCCTTGAAGCGTTTTTTTTTTGTTTTTTTTTTTTTGGTTTGTGTTCTGGACGATCTCTTTGTGTAATTTCCCTGCAAAACCGACGGTTGGATAATCTTTTATCAACTATCTTTGTGAGGTCTCAAAACCCTCTAATCTGGTATATATAACTAACTTTTTGATGCATGTCAGGTCTCATGAGGACATCTTTATCAGGTCTGAAAGAGTTCTACTTTATGCTTAGAATGTGTTTCAGAAATATGTGGTGTCTCTCTCTCCATATGTCTACCATAAGTTGTTCAGTCTTATGCAAGGTAAACTAAGAATGGAAAGATGCAGGGTTGATAGACTCTAATCTTTGTACGAAGGGTTATACCCATGTTAGAACATACTCCCATATCTACACTATTAAACTCTTTAGTAGCACGCTGTCTCCTGTAGTTAACTTTAGCATCCGTCTCGGGGAAGAGTACGACCTAAATATACAAAGCTGTCAACTTCAGCAAACCTCTGATTGTGGACAAAAATATTTGGTTCCATGTACACTTTACAAGGTAGATGTATGAACATGACCTTAGTCTTTTTAAGGCTAATAGTAAAACCAAAACAAACCTGTCAACACCGATCTATGACACCCTGCATATTCTCCTTGCTATATGGCACAAGATCAACGTCATCTGCATGGAACAATTCACAAAGCAGGGAGTAGAAAACTTTTAAAGAAGCATGAAAGCGACGAAGATGAAAATTTTTATCTAGAACGCAACTCATTCCCAGAACACAATCTTTAAAGACATAGGAAAGCATAGTTGCAGAGTAAGGTGTTGCTGTTGGAATCTCACCCTGCTTTACTAATCCTGATGTTTAGATTTGCAGAAGCCAACAGCATCTACGCTTATGTCATAGTGTATGTTTTAAATGTTCCCACGACCCATCGAAAACGATAGAACTACAAATCTAAGTTTTATATTGTCAACTGAGATGTGTCGAGATAGCCAATCATTGATGTTCAGGCGTGCTTTCATATTAGAGTGAAACTTCCTGAGTAACTGTAGAAAGTGAGGTGGTCATCATAGCTTTTCTAAAATTGTCCACAAGGCACCGTATCAAGCATTTGATCAGATCGATAAAAACCTGATAAAGTGGCCACAATGATCAGTATATTTCTCCTGCAACCGCTGAATAGAAAATATGTCCATGGCTCCTTTACCCGGAGGAAAGCCATTTTGACTTTCTAGAATGACAGATGTACAGATATACTTTAAAATTGTATTGAGTAGAACTTTGAAAAATGCTTACCTACTGCTTATAACAAACTCACCTCAGTATAATTTGAAAATCAGTCAGGTTCATTCCCTTTGTACAACTCTAAAAGAATTGCATCAAGCCAGTCTTAATGAACATCGATGCAGACATCAGTAATAAGATAAAGAATTTCACAAACAAGCTTATCACCCCCATGTAAGAGGAAATCTATCTAATTAGTTCTTTCTAATATTTACTTCCTTAATTGCATATCTAATTTCGCTTTCAGATAAGCACTACAACATTTCATGGAAAAGCTTATGTAGTGGCCAAAACACTGTTGATGGCGTTTTCATCTACATCCAAGAGGTTATCAAAGAGATCCTCGGTCAAACGAGATAGAATTTTGCTTGCATCATTTCTAAGAATAGTTGCATCCTTCTAGAGTAGGAGAGATGTGACAATGTTTGAGGTCCAAGGGATGTTTTAAGCAAATGATACATGCACAGTCTTTACGATCGAAAGACATGAATTTGATTGGGGAGTTTAACCCACCAATGATTTTAAATTTGGCGGAGTTGGCGGAGAAGATATTTGTTTGCTTTGGGTGACTGTTGGAGCGATTATCGATTTTCATGAGAGGCAGATAACATTTTATAATGCAACTCACTTTTAGCTCTTAAAAGTTGAGTTATTTCAGAATACTTTCTATCGAACAATTCTGATGTTTGGATTTGCAGAAGCCAAAAATATCTACGCTTATACCATAGAGTGTATTTTTATTCCCATTCTTTGAGGAGCAAGCGCGTAGGCAGACACCGCCATTTTAATAAACCCCCACCGTTCAAAATGTAACATAGCCCTTTTTACTTTTTGATATCTCTTCTATCATTGTATACGGTCAGTTTAGCATAATAGTAAACCATATTGGAACCTATTCGTGTACGTACACACACACACGCACACACACTTACAATTCAACTTTATTATATAGATATGCGTGTGTGTGTATGTGTGTGTGCGTGTGTGTACTTCCATCTAGTTATGCAAAGTTAGCGAGTAAAAAAAAACTGTTATCTTGCTTTTGAGGTCACACAACCACCTAAGTCTTTGTTTCTGACCGAAATAAATAGTATACTTAAAAGTCAACGTGGGTCTTTTTCTTTGAGTTATAATAATAATTTATATATAAACAATTAAATTACTGATGTGATTTTATATTAATATTTGAGCAATATATCTGAATAAGCAGCAACTGAAAACACTGACGGAGCGTGATCTATTCCCTCATCAACTTCAACGTCGTTTGTTTACTGGTATAAGACTATTTCCCTTTAAAATATATATCTCAATGTATTTTTGTGTGCGTGTAAATATATCTTTTGAAATCATTGTACAACTTCGATAGCTCGTGCAAATTAAACATATTAGATTCGTTGTTGCTGCTTCTTTTGCTCTTCCGCCATTTTGAATTTGGCCACTTTCACGGGGACATCGATTCTGCAAACGACTGGCCGGTGTGAGTTACGAGCGAGAGGATCAATACGTTTTTAATAGGAAATAAAAAACTGAACGAAGACCAAACACACCAACATATTCTATCAATAAAGCATGAAACGAGTCTTTAAATGCTGCTTTATGTCTTCTCAGTCATAATAAAAGTCTGCAAGGATATAATTCTATTAAAGGTGACCCTGAGAATATAATGCTAAAAGGAAATATGCAGACGAAACGTGTATCGCGTTTGTTGCTTTTCGCGCCAATCGGAAGATCTGGTTGTATTGAAAGCAACAAGTTCCTTATGTCACCAACAAAGCAACACAAAAATAAGACAAATAAGTAGAAGACACCGGAAGCTTGATTGTTTCTTTTTAGATACTTGCCTTTCGAGAAGGGTAAAGTTGGACACAAAGTCGTTTTTCATTTCTCCGAAAAACGGCACCTTTTATTAGAATAACAATAAAAAATTGCCTTAATCTAGAAAGATTTCTCCTTCACTGACCAAGGGCAGAATAGAATAAGAGTAGCATTAGAACAGATACTACACTTAGTTTATGACTAAAGAAACGTATTGTAAATGCATTAATTAGGCACAATAAAATAGAATCCGGGGAGGTGGCATTCAGTTGATCTTTCAAATTGGCATTTCTTGTCTAAAACAACGCATGCCTATTTCTTAGTAATTAGTTTCTTAGTAATATCCTTGACCAACATTTTCATTAGTTTCTGAAACTCTAGTAGACGCCTCAATATTGAGAAATATTATGAGAAACGGAGATGGTTTCATTATTAGGTACGAACAATTTGGATGTCCGGGGTCATATCTTTATCGCTACACTCCTCTACACCTTACTGCAACCAACTTTGCAGATCTTATCTCTGAGGCGAATATAGTTAGACTCATGTTGTATATTTGTTCTTTTACAGAAGGCTAAGATCTGTATCTTGTGCTCACGATAAGCTTTAAATAGTGTTCTCTCTCTCTTTCTCTCTCTCTCTCTCTCTCTCTGTCTCTCTCTCTCTTTCTCTCTCTGAGAGGAATAGTTAGTCATTTTTGTATTAAGTTCCTGTGGCCGTATTCAGTCATATCTTTTCGTAATTTAAGAAAACAATAAATTCCAATTGTCGGGGGTTATTCCATGCTCTACATCTAGCAATACGTAAATATATGTGTTGTTTTCTGTTTGCGTTCTTCTAACCACTGGATGCGGCATTAGGCCAAGCAACATATAAGGGTTAGATTACCTAGAATTCAAGACTGAAATTCACAACTTATATTTACTTATATTACGCATTTACGTACACCAACAAATAACTATTCCTTTTTTTTTCTTTTTTGTTTTTGTTGTTGGCGTGTTAAGCAAGTCGTACTTCTTCATAGAGCCTCTGGTGATTGTGCATAAAGGTCGATGCTTTGCATTAAATATTTCTCGTTAGTTACAGCTTTTCTTTAACTTTCAGGATTGCAAGTGCTTACCTTCGAAACAGTATTGCTTTGTTGTTGCATGAAAAATCGGGGAAAAGTGTTGCCAGAACATACAAATTAATAGTGAAGTATATTGCTACTTTTACTCCATCGATTTGTGGTTACGTGTCTGAATAAGTCTTTGCTTGCGAAGCGCAGAAGCAAAAACGATGAAAGAACAACGCTTATTTACCTGGTCCTGCTTACAAACCAATAATATTTTCGTGTCGCAATTTTACTGATACACTCTGGAATCTACTTGTTCAACAAATTTTAATCAAGCATCGTAATCAATGTCTGTTGATTAGTATCATAAAACAATTGTGTTTCAATTATTTTAAATGATTTGCGTTTCTTATTTACAACTTCGAATTCTTAAGCAGTAAACCCGAGATTAAACGGTAAACTAACTACCGCGCTACGTTATTCAAAAGTATATGTTTTTTTTATTAACGATTTCATAAATTGTTTATTATTATTTGTATTTTAGTAAAGTATATAACAGATTCCATGTTAATTATTGCTTACATAGTTTTAAACTAAGTGAATAAACATTAAAGCTTACAAATAGAGTTAGTTCTGTGTTCGACCCTTTGAATATGCGAGCATTGTATTTCTTTTGCACGGTATGTTCGTCAGTCGGTCTGTATTCCACAATGTTATGCCCTTTTATTTTGCATTGAAAAAAATATTAAAATTCAACGCGATAGGTGAAGATGCTGCTTGTTTTGTTTATTTTAAATAAACTAGCCTGGATGCTCAGCGTTGCCCGGGTGTTTGGAGGTGTGTGTTGAGCAAAAAAAAAATGTGGAAGTAGGCAGGCACGCTCGAACCCGTGACAGGAAAGCGAAAAAGAAAATGAAAGAAAACATGACGTCTTACCCCTACTCCATAACGCGACCGGTAGTTCGGAACATCAAAATTAGTAAAGTCATTCACACCGATACAATGACTTGCAAAAATGGCGACGCAAAAAAAAAAAAAAAAAAAAAAAAAACGACCCTCCTTGTAGAAAACTGCCCGGTTGAGGATGAATGAATTAATGTTTTTAGCTGATTTTTCGACATTTGTCATCCGAAAGGTCGAGTTTCAAAACAATGTCAATCTTATGAAAATCCGTCGCCTATGTCGAAAGTTTTAGACGTACAGACATACATACATTTAAACAGACAGGTGTGCTTTATATAATAGAAGATTTATATTATAGATCACGAAAAATTATGATTGAATTAAGAAAAGGCAGAAACATGTTTTATTAGATTAAGAAAATTTCTATTTTCATCAATCTAGTATTTTAATCTGTGTCAAGAACAACAACAAAAGCAGATTTAGTTTTTAAATGCATATATATATATATATATGCATTTAAACATATATATATATATATATATATATATATATATATATATATATATATATATATACATTTTTGCCGATCAAATAAAAAAAAAAATGCATTCTATTAAAAAACTTGGGCAATTAATTTAAAAACTAACGCGTTCAAATTAATTAAATTGAATGCGTTTTTCTTAATTTGAATGCCTCATTTGCTTAATTTGAATGTCTTTTTTTTAATTTGATCGACAAAAGGTACAGTGCAAGGCTGCATAGAGTACTCTTTCTTATCTTTACAGAGTGCAAAATAGATTGTAAAATTTAGTGAGAGAA
>NC_136488.1:102156626-102194126 GCF_053919585.1 Euprymna scolopes | reverse complement strand
GCATTAACACTTCTTACAATATTCCTGGTGGCTCTAGCAGACAGTTTCCTTTTCCTTCCTCTACCTATCAAGTTGTTTGTTGTGTGGTGGCTCTGGAATTTTTTGATGATGCTTTGTACTGTTGCTGTAGGGACCTCAAATTTCTTGGAAATTGACTTGTAAACTAAACCATCCTTATGTGAATTCACAATTTTAGTCCTAAAATCATTACTAAGCTCTTTTTTCTTCCCCATTCTAATAATTTTTATTCTTTTATTGGTTTTCAGTTGATATCATTTTAATTTCTGAAAAATGCAAAAAACGAAATGAAATTAATCAAAGGTTGTATAAAAGCATTCAAAATAAGAATCAAACAGGAATCAAACAGTCAGAAACTCGATTAATACTGAAAAAATAAGGGGGTATGATTATTTTTGAACATTGCAGATTTTATAAATAGCTGTATATTTCTTTTATTACAAGTATCCCGAGATTTTAAAATGGCGAAAATGATCAGAAGAGGTTTATAAAGAATATGTATCAATATGGACGTAAACAATAAATTCTTACAAAGTTACACCTAATAAACTCAATTTTCAAGGGGGGTATGAATAATATCGGGCACAAGTGTATATACATATATACACACATATATGTATATATATATACATGCACACTCTAACACACACGCATGCATATATATACACATACACACTCAAACACACACATATATATGTGTGTTTGTGTGTGTGTGTGTTTGTGTGTGTGTTTGTGTGTGTGTATTTAAAATGCCGATAATAAAGACAAAGAGCCACAAGTCACAAGGAATAAAATGAATATCAATTTCAACATTCAATTTATTGAAAACAATTTGATGTAGTTTTATCTTTCCAACCCGTCTATAATTGTTACACCCTTCTATTTGTGTAGTTAAAATATAGACACTGCATTTTTGTTTTCATTACAGCGGGAAAAAGGTCACTGCTGCCGACTGGAATTTGCGACCAGAAAATTGATTATGGAATGGATTCTGCTATTTTTAGCAAAAATATGTTAAGAATCAATATTTTTAAATGCGTCATTATTTACGTCGCGTTAAATTACTGCGCAGGAAAAGGTCGACGGCAATGACAGTCCAGATTTGCTGCTAGATAAAAGAAAAGCAAACAGGTACTTAGAATTACACTACTAAAAGCACACACTTACATTAAACCCACACACTCACATACAGTGTTAGATAGGTATACATGCAATAAGGATTTAGCATATATAAGCATATTTATATCAACATATAATATATAATCATATATCCATATATATATATATATATATATATATATATATATATATATATATATATATATATATATATATATAATTATTATTATTATTATTATTTATTTATTTATTTATCTTTGATCGTCCCATCTTTATTGGGGGAGAGAAAGAATTCACTCACCATTAAAAAAGCCGACATTGTTTCTAACTCTGCCCTCTTCGGTAGTTTTATTTTTATTATTATTATTATTATTATTATTATTATTATTATTATTATTATTATTATTATTATTATTCGTAACTAATAATTACATTATTTTTACCGTTTAACAATTTCATTTCTATTCCATTATACATATTGAAATTAATTGCCTCTCATTTTTGCCGTTTGAATTAAACGCTTTCACGTTGCAACATTAAAAAAAAAATGTTTTTAAAAAACACAATTTTCTTCCACAAACGGCTAAAATGATTCACGCAAACTTTTTCGAACATGATTACTAGGAATGAACGCTGTCCACGCTACAAATCTTCAGTTCTTTCAACGGTTTTCTTTTTCTTTTTCATTTCGATACTTTTTTGTGACCAAGAGCGGAGGTCCGCTTGAAATATAAAAAAATAACAATAAAAATATTAAATACAAAAAGTAACATCGTTTTTCATGCTTCAAAAAAAAACTCATAACCTTTAAATCACTATCCTAGAAGCATACGTGGACTTTTAACATTATATATATATATATATATATATATATATATATATATATATATATATATATATATATATATATATAGTGGCGTTAATCGTGACACCCTGCGCTGATTATTCCCGAAAGGATGAAACCCTAGTGTCTGTAGGTATTTAATAATAATTATAGTAAATAATAATGTTAGCCCCTTTAAGAAACTTGTTGAGCATTTTCAGTTGTAATAAAGTCGGTCCACGTATCTCATATGCGCAGATCGTCATATACTGATTAGATCACCCTGAATGACGTTAAAGGCATTTAATAAGTATAAATGTTTAAATGTTTAAATGTTTAAATGTCAACTGCATCTCTCACGGTTGACAGGAGTCGAGTGGTTCGGGTCCTTGCTAATGTTGCCAGACATAATTTCTGTTGCCGGGTTTCGAATCTTTCGACTGGTGTTTATCTAGACACCCTGCATTGATGAATCCTGAAATTATGAAACACTAGTGCCTCTAGGTAATTAATAATTATTATCGTAAATAATAATAATAATAATAATAATATATATATATATATATATATATATATATATATATATATATATATATATATGGTGTCCATAAAGTCCGTGTTTATTAAAAAATTGCAACTTTCTTTCCATTTACAATAACAAAAATTGTAAAAGGGATTAAACAAGAGTAAATCTATATTTGAAAGATTATATTAATGTTTCCACGTCCCTGATTATTAGGATTCTTTTATGTATTTAACCGACTCGCCACTAATGCATGGCCTTTAAAACCGTGGCTTATCATGGGCAGACCCCCTCCTTTTCTTCATCCATTTAGCAATAGTCTTTCTATGTGGTGATTTTTTTTGTATGCAATTCTAAACTTTCTTTACACAGCAATAGTAGATTTCAGTTCAGCTAACCAAAGGATACGTTTTACTGTTTCGTCAGTTGAAGCCATGGATAAGGTATATTCTAAAAATAAAAATAAAAATATTTGTTACTTACCTAAACATTGCTACAAATTCTGTGATAAAATATTATTCAATAACTGTACTTAGGTGCATGGAGTTTTATAAGATTTTAACAGAATATTTTTATCGCAAAGGCAAATAAAATAATAATTTTTAATGCACAAGGACATATGGACACCCTTTATATGCATATATATATATATATATATATATATATATATATATATATATATATATATATGTAGAGCGAGAGAGAGAGAGAGAGAGAGAGAGAGAGAGAGAGAGAATTATTTACTATAATAATGAAATGCCTACAGACACTAATGTTTCATCCTTTCGGGAATCTTCCGTGCTGGATCTAACCCGGCGACACAAGCCATCTCTGGTTTGATTATCAAGGAGCGCATCCATTCGGCTACAGTTAACCGTGTGAAATAACGTTGAAATTTAAACATTTTATTTTTAAATGTTTTTTTACGTCAGTCAGACAGTGATCTAATCGTTATATGTTGATCTATGCATAAGAGCTAAACTGACCGCCTTAATTCAACTGAAAGAGCTCACGATAAGAACCGAGTTTCTTAAAGGGGATGACAATTATTTACTATAATAATTAAATAAATATAAACACTAGTGTTTCATCTTTTCGAGAATCTTCAATGCTGTGGATCACGATTAACACCAGTCGATAGATTCGAACACGGCGACACAAGCCATCTCTGGCTTGATTAGAAAGGACCGCATCCATTCGACTACTGTTAACCGTGTGAAATACTATATATACGAGGGGCGTGCAATAAGTAATGCTCCTGACCCATTCCCATAGAAGTAGAGCAACGAAACTTGGCACAGTTATTAGCCTTTCTCTACATAGGAACCACCCAGAGTTATGCATTTCTCCCATCGTTTGATGCAGCTTTGGAGACCGTTTTTGTAGAACACCCCAGGTTCCCCTCCAACCACGACGTGACTTCAGAAATCAAGGCTGCCTCATCTGGGAAACACTTTCCTTTCAAAAACAACTTCATGGCTGAGGAGAGGTGAAAGTCGGAGGGTGCAAGGTCAGGAGAGTAGGGAGGATGGGGAAAGATTTCATAACCGTGCGCCCGTGTTTCTGATCTGGCGACATGCGAGTTGTGGATCGGAGTGTTGTCCTGCAGGAGGAGGATACCTTTGCTGATCTTGCCCCGCCTCTTAATTTTGATAGCTTCCCTTAATTTCCTCAAAAGTGAAGCATAATAGGCTCCTGTAATCGTGGTACCATTTGCCAGGAAATCTGTCATCACTACTCCGTTCTGGTCCCAGAAGACTGTGAGCATGACCTTGCCAGCGGAGGGTTGCACTCTTGTCTTCTTTGGAGGTGACGAGTCCAAGTGCTTCCACTGCATTGACTGGACTTTGGTCTCTGGATCATAGAGATAGACCCAGGTTTCATCCCGTGTAATTAGTCTTTGGAAAACTTTGACTCATCTTCTTGGCACATCACCAAATTCATTCTCGAGCATTCGACGCGTTCTCGCTTCTGGAATGGTGTAAGCAACCTGGGAATCCATCTGGCAGACACCTTATGCATATGCGAATGGTCATGAATGATAGTTTCCACAGACCTTTTACAAATCTTGACATCTTGGACTATTTAGCGAATAGTAATGCGCTGATCTTCCAAAATGGCAGCCTCAACTTGACGGACAGATGCCTCATCAAAGGCAGAAGGGGGGGACCAGGTCTTGGAGCTGTTTCCTCAGACTTTCGGCCATGTTTGAATTCACGATGCTATATGAGAAGTATAATAATTTATATACACATTTTTATCTCATCCTTAATAACAAAACATTAGGTTACATCATTTTTAAAAGTTATATTTTGCAGAATACGCAATCGGTGTTTTGAAAATTAATTCTGCATTTTCCCCTAAGATTTTCATAAAAACATACTGTAAATATTTATTTTTATCTTTAGGCGACCAATATGTTTCAATTTTAAATACTTTAAAAGCTAAATAGTTAAAAGAGCACACAAACTGAAAAGTAGAAAAATACTTTCTTTTACCTTAAAATTACCAAGTTTCGCAACTATATTTTGTTTTAATTTATAATGACAAATAATAAGATATCATTCATTGTACAGGTTATTTTTGCGGAAGACGGACCGGAAATTAAATAAAAATTATTATGCACTTTCACTTCATCTCTATATAAATAAAATTTTCCCCTCCGACTTTGAACTTTGATTAAAAATCATGACATTTCCTGTTAAAGTAATGCCTGCAGACTGTAGCATATTATCTGCGGTGTACTATAGGACTATTACCTCTACAGTTCCTTGACAATGCTACATTCCTATATTTTTTACGGTGAGAGTCCACTACGAAAATCGGTTAAATTCAATGAAAGTTGCAACATCTTTGCTCTCTATTAGATTCCTCCTTTCCCCGCTCCCTATTTACACCGCAGCGAATGCGTTCACAGGGAACAGTACGAGGAAACACCGGTTTGGAATCGTACAAGGCTATTTATGCCATTTTTTCAAATCTTTTTTCCTTGATTTATGCTTCTGTTTTTCCCATATTAATTTATGCTTCTGTTTTTCCCATATTAAAATAAAAAGGAAAGGCGATTTTTATTATTGTTTTCTTTTTTGCTTTTTTGTTAGTGTAAGACGCAACCTGCAGGACTAATCGGTTTTTACTTCCGGTTTTCACTTCCGGTTTTAACGACTTTAACCGTGAAATCTAACTATGACCTTTATCTATTAATGCTTTCAACTAAACATTTATTTTTACACAAATAATTAAATCTTTACTATTTATTGTTACAATGCAACGATATCGTAAATTCACTTGCATTACGCTTAAATTAAAATTAAAACAAATAAATTCATTTAGAATTCGAGAAAACTAAAAAATTCATTTACAATTAGAGTGTGATGTGACTAGTGAAACTAAACCAAAACAAACTTCACTGCGGAATTGATATTTGACCTAATTCACTTTTTAGTTAATTCATCACGTTTTTTTCTTTTTTTTTTCTTTTTTTTCTTTTTTTTTTGCACTTTCTACCCTCCTCCTCAAACTTTTTGGGGATTTTTCGAACACCCGGGCACCGACGCACCATTCGTATTGCATCCCGTTCATTTTTTTAATTGTTTTTTTTTTCACGATTTTTTCTTAATAGTTTGAACATTGTTTGTTTTTATAATATTTAAACAGGGTTATTTCTTTGTTTCTTTTCATTTTACCACCCCCCAACCACAGACGCCTCTATAAACCCGGGCAACGCCGGGTACCCCCTAGTAATTTAATAAAAAGATATCGCAAGCAGACCACCATCCACAATGTTTACAACGGCTTTCTAAAAAATATTATTTAAGCACGAACAGTAAACGGTATAAGACATTCTTTCCAGGGGCAATTTCACTTGACTATTTTCACACAACAAGGGTTAAGCGATTCGCAACAGGAAGTATTTTATGTCCCAAACCTAACCTTGTTTTCAACTAACTTATTATTAACATATTCAGTTATGTTTCATCAACATTATCGATATTAGTATTATTATTATTAGTAGTAGTAGTAGTAGTAGTAGTAGTAGTAGTAGTAGCAGCAGTAGCAGTAGTAGTAGTGTTATTGTTTTATGATCGTCTATGAAGAAAGAGGTGAAAGATGACCTTCGAAGAATCGAAATGGCCAACTACTCACTGCCAAGGATCGTCTTAAGAAACTCCTCAATAATGTCAAGCACAAAATCATCGGATGTTATCATGTCTTTAGGCAGAAAAGGCAGAAGGTGATTTGCTCCAGTGCACACGATGCGCAGCGTGAGGCACCCCATTTTCCTCAAACTTAATTGGTCTTGTTCCGTCAGTTTCCGAACATTATTTGTAATAGTTGTATTCTCTACCTTATGAAACGTTTGCATAGTTTAACCGCATTTTCTATGTCTGTCCATATTTTCCTAATACACATAACTTCTCGTGAAACTTTTCATTCTTGAAATGCCCGGCTGATTGACATGAACATTTTCTTAGTATTCTTTTCTGTAATGTTGCAAGAATAACCACTCGTTTATCGTAAATAACTATTTTATCACAAATTTAATATCCGTGATTTTTCGGTGTGTCATATTGCTCTAATCTTTTAACAATCGTCATCTAGTGCCTTTTATTTTACTTTTTAGTGCAACTGAAAGACTCCTAATTGCTTCCCACAATGTATTTATTACTTCTCTGTCAGTTTGTAAGAAGGCAATTAGTTTGTCTGCAAAGTGTTTTGCGTATTTTGGAATAAGAGATTATCCGGCAGCATAACTCATTTTTAACGATGGGAAAACTTCAATCTGTAAGTGTTATTGTGAAAACTCTCTGTAGTATGTTTGAGTATGCGATGTTGATCCCTTTTTAACCCATAAATTGTTGACAGTGACTTGTGGTTGGTCTGCATCATAAAATACCTTCCATGAACAAAATGATTAAATATGGTGACTGCAATAATAATACCTTATGTTTCATTCTCGATTCAGGAGTATTTTTGCAGCTAATAACTTACGAGACGCGAGTGCGATAGGCTTTAGCGATCCGTACGTTGCTTTCTGATATGCATCTCCAATACCGCACGATCTAACATCATCAACCACAATGAATTCGAAATCTGGATTAGTGCACATTGAAATTCAATTATTTATTAACATTATTTTTTAGAGTATTAAAGTATATATGAAAAATGTAGTGTTTAAGATATTAGGTTGAAAACATCACGGTTTATTTTAAGGGAAACTCTCCTTAATATGTCGCTGAATATTTTGTCTATCTAATATTCGAACAACGCTGGATAAACTTGCTAGTAGTTAATAAAACATATCAATTGAATTGCAAACATTACCAATTCTTTACTAGAAACATGGAGCGCTTTTGAGGTAAACGTCAGATTAATTTATCTTTATCGGTTTGTTATTTCGGGTAAATTCAACGATATGGTTCGATATCTACCCTGGTTTTATCTCCGATATATATATATATATATATATATATATATATATATATATATATATATATATATATATATATATATATATATAACCTTTTACTGTTCAGGAGTTGTATGACGATGTTACTGATAAGTACTATTGCTGCTGGTGGTAAGCGAGTTAAACTTCTATTAGGTTGGCGCAAAAATAATTTCTTTTATATATATATATATATATATATATATATATATATATATATAGTTGAACGTCAAAAACAACATTATTATTGAATCAACCTAATAAATATAGCTCACAAAGATAGTGAGTCATGATAATCTGGTTTACATTAATTGTTACTCTTTTCCTGCATCTATTCATTAACCTGCAAGGTTACCGGTTTTACCCCCGACACCAGGATCAACAAGCCTCAACGCTTGCACGTGAAGTCGAAAAAGGTGTTGTTCAGAACATATATAGGAATGTCGCAGACACTTCTATATTTGCAGTTCCATGCCTTACATGCCTTTGTTAGTCCCACGAAGAATTAGAGACGATAAAACGAGCATAAATATTGATACCGACTTCCTTAGATTTTCAATAGAACCTTAATACCAATGGGTGCTAGACCTATCTGATATGAATAGTTCTGCTAAAAAAATTAAATTCCAGGCGATATAGATATAAGATTACCACGTTGGTACCGCCCCTATATGAGTGAGAAAATGTTGAGCTTTAAAGGCGTGTTGATGCTGCCGCTGCTGCTTAGGATTATAATGATGATGCTCATTATCATCATTTTCAGTATCGTCATCATTTTCATTATCAACATCATTTTCATTATCCACATCATTTTCATTATCGCCATCATTTTCATTATCATCATCATTTTCATTATCAACATCATTTTCATTATCATCATCATTTTCATTATCATCATCATTTTCATTATCGTCATCATTTTTATTATCATCATCATTTTCATTATCATCATCATTTTCATTATCGTCATCATTTTCATTATCATCATCATTTTCATTATCATCATCATTTTCATTGCCGTCATCATTTTCATTATCATCATCATTTTTATTATCATCATCATTTTCATTGCCGTCATCATTTTCATTATCAACATCATAAGTATGTTTCAGTTCGAACAAAAGTGATACAATAATATAATTGTTATGGGATTTGATATACCTATTTCAGGAATTATGGAATATCTGACTAACTATAAATATAGACACATCTAACAAGTTATTGTGTCGCGTTTTGTGGCAGTTATAGTAACTAGAATAATGACGTACTTCTGTAACATAATTTTGCTAATATACTTTTGTTAACTATAACACTGTGTTTGTCTTTCTTATTTTTACCGGTCAGCATAGTTACAACAATGATGACGACGATGATGAAGATGATTATAATTCTCTTTTTTATTTTCATTGAGGCTGCTAATGCCATTACTATACACCTTCAAAATAAAAGAAAACAATTTTATTAATTACAACTTCTTATATCATTATATACAATTTACTCAATTCATTTTGGAACAGTATACATTGCAAAAATCGGGCTTATAACATGTGTCTGACTGGATTTATTGACCAGTCTTTTATTGTGTTGATAATGTAAATAATCATCGATCGATCTCCGAGATATATATATATATATACATATATATATATATATATATATATATATATATGTGTGTGTGTGTGTGTGTGTGTGTGTGTGTGTGTGTGTGTGTGTGTGTGTGTGTGTGTTCACTGTTTTGGGAAAAGAATTCCATCAAAGTGCTCGATTACAAAGAAAAACTTTCAATATAAAAGCTTAATATTTATTTATTTAAAACTGCTGTACAGAAGGCCAGAAAGACATTGGTAACTCGGTACAAGCCTAACATGAGAGGGACCAGTTAATGGTAAATAATGTTCGGCTCTCGTCAGGATCAGAAAACAATATGTCTGACGTGATGTATGTATGTATACACACACGCATATATATTTGTTGAGTTTATACAGGCATATATATTTTTAAAGTATATATTTTTTATAATATAATCCAAATTGTTACAAGTAACAAGGTCATTAAAGATATATTTCAGCCTTTAGGGCATTTATAAAGGTTTATAAATAATACAAACATATAATATAATTAATAAAAGAAATTAAAACGATGATTGTGGATTAATTCATTCAAATTTTCATTGAAGTATGGGGCTCCTTTAGTCTTTGACAGACTATGGATACCCACGAAGGGTTGCCTGCGCGTGAAATTTTTGTAGTAGTACGTGCGCAATCTCCAACCACACCTCTCCTGGGTCGACATTGTTAAATACCAGGTGCAAATAAAGTACAGGACGACTGGAAGCAAATACCGAGATAAGCGGAGAGCACATACAGAGCCTAGAATTTCCAAATGGTCACCCATATGTTAGTAACCAGGCTCAACGTTGCTTAACTTCGGTGATCTGACGAGAACTGGTGTGTCAACGCGATTATGTCGTATATAATTGAAATATAACTCACTAATATATATATATATATATGTGTGTGTGTGTGTGTATGTAAGTTTGTGTGTGCGTGTGTGCAAGTTTGTGTGTGTGCGTGTGTGTATGTATGTGTAAGTTTGTGTGTGTGCGTGTATGTGTATGTATGTATAAGTGTGTGTGTGTGTGTGTGCGCGCATGTGTGTGCACGATTTTTTATATACATGGAGTATTTACTTCATATCATATTATCAGGTTGATAGAAAAGTTCTTGCGGTTTTAAACTTTTCAATTCATATCTCGGCTCAAAGAAAAAATTGTTTGATCGATATAACCACCATCAGAATCAACACACTTTTGCCAACGCAAAACAATTGTATTTATGCCAGAACGCAAAAATCTTGCGTTATGTGGCTATGAAGTTGCATTCAGAAAACTGTAATGGACGAGACCGGAAGCAGACCACCAAACAGACTACATGACTTGCTTTTGGCGCAGCTCTTTCTTCGGGAACTATCGTGGAGTTTCATCGGGAAATATCGTGGAGTTTCATCAGCGTCTAAAAACTAGGCTGAGCATCGCCGGTTGTCGTAAAGATTCTCCTTTCCATCACAGGTCACAACCCGGTCGGAAAATCGGTTGTTCTTGTTGCGTTAAAGAAGGGATGATAACATTTTATAATGGCGTTTCATTTGATTGTCGTTCAATTCGTGAGGCACCCATTTATAAAGTTTTTTTTTGTTTTTTTTTTTTGTTTTTTTTGCCTTTTCAATCTTTCTTAAGTGCTTGGAACAGTTGTGCGTGGATTGGTTTCGACTAATTGATCATTTTCAACATCTGATGGCTGGCCGCTACGCTCGTCATCTTCAAGACTTTCGTCGCTGCCAGGAAATTTAAAGCTTAATGTTAAACTATAATATTTACTGCAAAAATGAGCACAAATTAAACAATATTCAACCATTAATTTAGCATAAAGTAATCTTTCCAAGCCAACGGAATATTACTTTTGCTTGTTTTTAACCAGTTAAAATGTTTGCTATCTATCAATCTATCTATTTATCTATCTATCTATCTATCTATCTATCTATCTCTCTCTCTCTCTCTCTCTCTCTCTATATATATATATATATATATATATATATATATATATATATATATATATATATATATATATATACTTCTTAAGTTATGTTTAAATGGTTATATATCTTCTAATATCTATAATGATAATAATTATCTAACCAAACATTATGCATATTGGAGGATATTTTGCATCTATAAGAACATTTATTTATATACCGCCTTATCTTTTATATTTATATACGTCTGTAAACATGTCTCAAGCTATTCTGGATTTATCTATCTATCTGTCTATTTATCTATCTGTTTATATATGATGTTTTGCATGTGGTTAAACAAGTAATAAAAAATTGTAGACTAACTGCTCAAGAACATTTCCTCGCAGCACTGTCTCATTTAAGTGCATCCTTTTCCCACTGCTCTCTACGCCTCTTCTTTAGATCCCTCTCTATATCTCCCTTTCTTTCTCTCTTCAAACCGCTTGTAACTATTTTGTATATATTTGCCTCCTTTTCGTTTGTTTAGTTTTGCACTTAAAAACAGATGCTTTTCAAGCGAACAGGCAACAATGACGACAAGAAAGAAAAAACCTTGTCACTATCCTCGCCGCATTATTGAAAGGCAAGACGCGTTCTAGTATCGGTCGAACGGTGACGGTACAGGTGGGGCCCAGCCTCAGATGTGTGAAAGAAAGACATAGAGAGAGAGAGAGAAAGAGAGAGAGGGAGAGAGAGAGAAAAAAACAAAGAAAGAAAGAGAGAGTGAGCGAGAGATAGAGATGAGAACTACAGCCGGCGGTCAAGTCCAGATTCGCCATTTTTGTCATCTTAGTTTTTTCCCGCCTTTTTCTATTATCTTAGGTTTGTGCTGTCTTTATTCTCCGAGCAGACGTAGCAGTAATGGCGTCGGTAGTTTGGTTGGTATTAACACTGCTTACTGCAGTTATATGGGTGCGCTACAAAATAAACGCCGTTCCGATTCTTTGTCACATTCCCATTTTTTTTTCAGCTTTTTAATTTTTTCTAAACTTTACTCTAAGAACACGTTGCTTGTTTCTTTCTATGTCCATAACTGACCATATTTGCTCATTCTATTTTTCAAACTTCTTCTTATTTTAACACATTTTATTTTTTTTATTATTCTTATTGTAACACACTTGTGCATTCGTCTTTTCTATATTCTTCTCTGAGATATATGTGATGTCGTAGTTTCTTTCTATACGTCTCTTATTTTAACACATACGTTGCTTCTTTCTTTTAATGTCGTTCCTATTTGAACACCTTTGTTGGAGCGTTCTTCGATATCATTATTTCAACATAGCCGACATAATAAAACATCTTTGAATACGGAAACCAACTCACATAACCAGGTGATAATGAGCAACCACAGATGGATTGATGTAGAGTGGTGTTGCGTCAGTATAGTTAGTATTTTAGAAGGACGTAGTGGACCGAAGAGAGTCGGGATTATCCGGGCATATATATATATATATATATATATATATATATATATATATATATATATATATATGTGTGTGTGTGTATGTGTGTGTGTGTGTTCGATACGTGTGTGTGTGTGTGTGTGTCTTCGATACGTTTTGTACTTGAGTGTCTCTGATAAGTATTGATAATCGAAAAATCTGGGTAAAAAAAAGAACAGTCCGATTTTGAACGAACGTAACGCCTTTAAACAGTTTAATATCACAAGTGTATTTGAGAAGTTTTAGCACTGCACAAGTAGAAGGGTCCAGTATGTAAAATCAACAGTAGTTTCTTTTATAAGACAGGAGCACGTTCGAAATGAATGTTTCTGTTTAGAGCACGATTGCAACATGATACTTGGCTTTTTTTATTTTATAGTTCAAGCCATTATTTAAAATAATTTTATAAAATCCACAGTATGTCCTCTACAATATATATACAGTGTATTGTGAACTAAGTCAGTACTGAGGGGGCATAGAACCTTCTACCCGATGCGCTGCGCTGAGTTACGGACTAAAGCAGGCAATAATCGATTTGATTAAAAAATGGTGGAGTTTACTGATAAAATTATTGTGGATGAGGAATATTCGTTGATTCTCATTCTATCCTGAGCAACGACGAGTCTCCCTATTAGTATATATATACATGTATAGGGAATTTTCATGCATATGGAACCCGTCCTCGATTCACAAAAAAAGACGTAGTGTACACGGACATCTATTGAGAGCACAAAAAATAATCGGGAAGGATTTGGGAGGATTAAAAAAAAAGAAGAAAGAGAGAGCACTATCCAGATCTCCACTAGAAAGACATGGAGAATACTTGAATCGACAGAAGGCTCATTGTCTCTCGAATTATATTTCTAAAATAAGCCAACAGCCTTTATCAATGATAACTCAATAGTAAACGGCTGCTGCAAGAAGAGAAGGGAATTACCAACAATGATCGAAACCTGTGTCGGTCAATAAGCGAGCACTGGTGATGGTGATGCAACAACTAGTGAGTAAAAATTGGTCTAGAGAATTAAATAATTGTTGGTCCCCCGACAAACGGAGGGTGGACCTGTAAATTCACTCTTGTTCGTTCGTCCGTTCGTCTGTCCGCATCTTTCTCAATAACTAGGCATTGGAATTTTTTGAAATTTTGTACAAACATTAAACATGATATGAGTAAAAAAAGTAACAGAACTAATTTTCCGGGAAAACTGCTGCTGCGATATGAGTAAAAACGTAATAGAACTGATTTTCCGGGAAAACTGGTGTTGCCTCCGTAAGGGTGCCTTTCGGATTAAAATGGCTAAAATTGACACTTTTGTGCTTATTAAAAAAAATGATACCTTGGATTTTTATAAAACTTTCTGAAAAGTAATAACTAACTGATTTCTATATAATTTTGTGTGTCTATACTTCGTAGTAACTGTTTTGGGTGTACTCCAGTGGCTCTTTTAAGGCTAATAAAAACACTCAATTTTTGGAACTATTTTACCATATTTGTCCAAAATTTCCTGTGAATGTCTATTTAGCAGTTTTGCATGGTGCTGAACTCAAATTTAAATACGTAAATGCCTTGGGGACTTTTGGGGCTAAATAGTGAGGGCAAGGGATGGACTTAGTCATTTCTTTTTTTTTTTTTTTTTTGCATGATGCAGAACTCAAATTTACATATGTTAAGGCTTAAAACTGCACCGTTTGTTCATTTTCAATAGGATTTGACATCCCCTGGGGACTTTTGAGGCTAAATGAGGAGGGGGCAAATGCTGAACCTAGTCATTTTTTTATGTCTCGTTCACTGTGCACTCACGGGGGGCCATGCATGCTTCATTTGTTGTATATCTAATATTCCTCCACTAAGAAATGGCCAAATTCTCTCTGAATCTCTCTCCTCTGACCTTGAGCACGTGGTACAATGGGGAAAGAGGTGGCTGGTCACTTTTAATGAATCTGAAAACAAGCTTCTATCTTTACATCATCAACGCTCTGATGCTCATATGGCATCAATTGAAATGAACGGTGGGGAGGCTTCATGTTTTGACAAGCTTCTGGGCTTGACTTTTACTCCCGATTTGAAATGGAACACGTATATCAAATCCATTGTCAAGATCGCTAGAAAAATGATGGGATCCTTCTACCGCTCCAGTAGATATCTCACAGCTGATGCAATTCTCTACCTGTATAAAAGCTTACAATGGAGTACTTTTGCTAGAAGAAGTTAATCCAGAATTCAAAATAGACTTTGTAGCTTAGTGGGGATGCCCTTTCTTCTTCCCTGCAACCACTTTCCAGAGAAGAGACGTTGCGAGCCTGTCTCTGCTTTATCATTATTTTCATGGCAAGTCATCATCTGAACTTCAATCTATGGTCCCCCTCGACAAACTTTCACGAAAAACAGTCGTCTAGCCAAACCACTATCAATAATTTCCTCCACGCTTTATCTGAACCTAAACGTAGATTCCATGAACAAAGCTTCTTTCTTAGAACTGCACGCCTGTTGAACTCTCTTCCAATTGCCTGCTTTCCAGCTGACTACAGTCTGATTGTCTTCAAGTCCAACGTAAACAAGTTATTGATGAACCGCCCCTCTAAGTAATGCAATTTACAAAATCCCACTACTACGCTATAATCACATTAACCCTAATCCTCGAGTAGCCCCCGGGCCTTAAGAAGTGGGTATTCCTGTGTAAAAAAAAAACAATAAAAACAATTTATCGAAGATAGACAACATTTAGACAAACGGTTTAGCGATTAGTGTACTGGAATTTATGCGACATAGAATGTCTTTAACTCGTGATAATGAAATGCTAGTTATCATGGCGTTTTTGAACAAGTTCACGCAACGTGCCTCGCGTCAATAGATACCTGAACATTTCACTGCAAAATTTGATATGCAAGTTGAAATTGTAACCGTATTTTCGTGCTCAATTTGTATATTGATCGTTTCATTTCCTTGCGACGCGACCGTCTCCCCACGGCGAGAGGTTAAGACTCCCGAAATACTGGAAAAACCGGGCAGATATGAGTTCCTTTTATTCTTTAATTATCGTTGGTGTGCCCGGGTGACGGCAAAAGAAATATTACAAAAGACCTTGCTGAGAGAAGAAAGATTACCTTTTTTTTTTTTTTTTTTGCAAATTGTACTCCGAAAATGGAATGACCCAGGATTTGAGTCTAAGGATGTTTATAGTTTCAGTACAATGTTAGCGACCTTGAGGTCACGGGAGTGACCTTTTCGGGGTATAAGAGCGCTACCAGAACCACAGGCGCACCCGGTGCACACGGGGAAGAGCGAACCTCCCCTAGTAACTGAATACGATTGGCCCTTTAAGCGGCCCGGTCTCACCCCTCCCCTGAGTATATGAACGGGTCCTAACGTCGAAACCGTCAGTAAGAGAATTCAGCTGAGTTTGGAGTAGAGTCAAGCACAGTTGAAGAGTCGCTACACCACTCTCATCCGACGGCGATGCCGAGAGAAATTCACCTGTTTGACTCAGCGGAGTCTGTCCAAATCAACATTGAACTACAGACAATTGTATATAACTATATATCGGTATATCTTATCATGAATTTAATCCGTAGAATAGAGAACTGAGTTGTTCCGTTCTTTTTTGTGCATGAAATTGCTTTCCTTCTAGCCAACAGATCGACGAAGCGGCGACATATCAACCCGATCGTGAAATTAAGACCAGCCAAATCGATTAATGGGTCCTGCCACACTGAGATGACTTACTGGCCTACAAAGGACGAGTCACACATATCCAGGCGTCCGTAAATTACAATTGCTGACATTCCACGATGGTTAACCTAGCTTGATTTTACTTCTTACAGTATACCCCCCCCCAGCTCCAATGCCATCAGATCTGGATCATGATTAAATTGGCATTTCTCTGTTAACTGATTTATAGTTCTGGATTTGTGCAGTTTTAGGAGGTTTAACCTGCCCCCAAGGATTTGCCTTCTCATCCTTTGAGAAAGGAGTAGTTATTTGCTAATCGCCTGAGTCTCCCCTACAGGAAATGCAGACGGGGCTGCCCAGGCATCTTGCAGGCCATAATGTTTTTTCTCTAGTGTACTGACTCTTCAAATCCCACTAGTTGGGTATCATGTATGGTGCTTGGCGCTATATATGAAAGATTTAAGGTATCCCTTTATTGATCTACCATCGATATTCTCAGGACAAAGCTGGTGAGTTTTGTACTGTTCCATCTATACTCACCTTTTTATCGTCTGTAATATGTTTTAAGGAGATTATTCATTTAAATAAGCGATCCCCAAAAACGTATAATAATGATATAAATAAATAAATTTACGATTAATGGGACGTCGTGATTTTCTTTTTTTTTTTTTTTTTGCCAATCTGGTTCAATTGAGAAACTGATTTTCAAGCGGAAACATTTTTCTTTGATTTATTTTTATTTGCTGATCTTATCTTTTTTATTTCTATGTGTGTGTGTGTGTGTGTGTGTGTGTGTGTGTGTGTGTGTGTGTGTGTGTGTGTGTGTGTGTGTGTGTGTGTGTGTGTGTGTGTGTGTGTGTGTGTGTGTGTGTGTGTGTGTGTGTGTGTGTGTGTGTGTGTGTGATTTTTCTATTGTCACTTTCTGTTTTTGGTGAGTTTCCAGTCTTCCATTCTTGGCAACTCCCTGATAACTTGTCATCAAAAGAGCCTGGCTTGAAAACGAGCCTCTCTCTTCTTCCTTTTCCTATTTTCTATTTATTTATTATTATTATTATTATTATTATTATTATTATTATTATTATTATTATTATTATTATTATTATTATTATCCTGTTTTGCTTTCTTTTTTTTCCTTTTTTTTTTCTTCCCTCCGACGACAATCGATGCCAGAGACGTGAGACTAAAACGAGAGAAAGAGCCGACAGTAGAGAGTCGCGCCGGTTTCTGTAGGCCATCTGCTCGTTGTCAATGGCGATTACAATTCGCAGGTCGACATTAAGGAGTTATCAGCCGAGTCAAGCGTTCGAAAGAAAAGACGTCAGAATCTGGTCATAATGACGGGCCATCCATTGTAAGGCAGTCTCGTCCGTATAAGTTATAGTTTTTGTTTTGTTTTGTTCTCTTTTTTGTTTGTTTTTTTGTCTTTTTTTAGCTATTCATTTTCGGAAAATAAACATCGACGTTTTTAATGCTTTCCCGATATACAGATTGTGCGCCCACCGGTTAATCACATACGGTTAAGCTTACGTCTGCCAACTATTGTAAACGTCAGTTAATTGATGTATTATCTAACATATAAAGTTATTTTCTGGACTTTCAAAGTCAAACCCAAATAGCAATCCGTTTGATATATCGATATGTCTCCGTTTTTTTTAGACGAGAACTAATAACGTGGATAATTGAGATTGTTCACGCTATTGTTCTCATTTGCGTTAATATTCTTACGGCGTTTCCGTTGCTTACGGTCGTCTTGCTGAACTCGGGAATCTTTTATGTCAAACTTAGGATTCTGTAAGTAATTTTGAAGGAAATCATTTGTTTAATTCACGGTAGTAGGTTGCTCTCATCTGTCAGGCAGCATCGGGTAGACAAATTTAGTAATTCGTAACCTGATCCTGGCCGTGCCTAATCCCATGGATTACAAAACATGTTCTGTTCAAAATTTCGTACAGATTTCACGGGTTCGATATAAAAATTCCTTGAATTTAATAAGACGCTCTTGAAGAAAATTGGAAGTGGCATTGGCTGAACCGCTGTGTGAATAACACAAAAGACGAGAACTGTAGCTTGAATAATCAAATAATACAAAATATCGATAATTGGTATGAACTAACCTATTTTTACGTTTTTTCTATAAACACGTAAAAGTAATAAATAATTTTAAGATTTATTCTTAATTACTATAGACGATAATTAGGAGTGAACATTTACCCACTGTAACTTAAATATTACGATTATTTACGATCACCGTCAGTGTGGCAAAAAACTCAGTTTTATATGTATGTATGTATGTATGTATATATATATATATGTGTATATATATATATATATATATATATATATATATATATATATATATATATATATATATACTAGCAGTTCAACCCAGCTTTGCTCCAGCCCTAGGTACTATTCATAACTTTATGTGCATATATATATATATATATATATATATATATATATATATATATATATATATATATATATATATATATATAATTTAAAGGAGATTAGAACAATAGTCTAAAGAGCAGAGTGTATTTTAATGTAATAGTAAAATTACTAATTAAATTAAAATACGGGGAAAGACAAAGTGCTCTTTGTAATTTGCATATATAATAAGCTCGATAGGTAAATATCCTAGAGCTAATTTAATATTCAGTAATGTGATTGATGATTTAAAATTCAAATTAGAATCGAATTAAAAATCCGTTTCACAAGAAGGAACAACAACAAAAAACAATAATTTGTACGATCGTTTCGGAAAACAATGTTTTTATTGTGGTAGACATTAAGCCACGGACAATAATTTGTACATATAGTATTTTTAAAAAAACAAAGTTTCCTCATCAGCAAAGTATTGGGAAGGGTTTTTGATATATGTAAAAGACACCATAAATAAACCTAGCATTAAAAGTAAGGCAGATGTATCTTTTAATTCTTCATCTTTTGAAATCAGCAATTAAGGTCAAAGCATTCATATGGATGTTTATTGTAGCTTTTCAACTTAGGAAATTCTCGCCCCAAAACTGATTAAAACTTTTCTGCATGTCTGAATACTCTTTATGTAAAATTTCAAATGTTTAGGCCACAAATTAGATGTGTAATTTGGTAGAGACCGCAGATGGCAATTGTTTTAAACTTTGACCGTTATTTTCACCCATTAACATTTATTGTCATGCGCTCAACTGAAATTTAAAAGTTTGAATCATGTCTAAGTAACCTACATTTAACATTTCAAGTGTGTAGACCCAAAATTGGCGGAGGAGTTTGATAGAGTTTTCAAAGGTCAACTCGTTGAACTTTGACCCTCTGACAGCCAACTTTTTGACCAAAAACCGATTAAAAAATGTTTCTTAATCTCAGGACTCCTTGTGCCAAAATCTTCAGTCTGCAGACTGAAAATTGACAGAGTTACTTGATAGGGAAATGTACACACACAGACACACACAGAGACAATTTCACTTACATATATATATATATATATATATATATATATATACATATATATATATATATATACATATATATATTCCTTTCATTTTAATATACGTATGCTAAACATTTTGCCCGTTACAAACAGGCAAAAGTTATAAACTGCGGATTAATAATTAGTTCTTAATGCAAATTTGATGAAAATAATAATATTTATAAAGAATAACACCTATGCTTGCTAAGTAAAAACATCTTTTCATAATTTTCTAGTTCAAAGGACATGCTAATAATATTGATGTGTGTTATACATCAGTTAACCTTTTTCACAACTTGTTTCGATGGCAACTGCTTTTTTCCGACTTAATTTTCATTTCAGAGTTCCACATATAAGTTGGAACTTTACATAAGTTGAACTTTTGATGTGTCTTTCTAAGACATGCTTTAAGTAACACACACACACACACACACACACACACACACACACACACATATATATATATATATATATATATATATCTTAAAATTGTTTATATGTAATTCCGAAAACTATTTAATTAATTTAACGTAAAGTGGCCGTAAATAAAATGAGAGAATAAGTTATGTAAGAAAAGACAGTATGCCTGTTTTTTCTTCTTTTAATTATTTTTTATTTTGAGAATGTTAATGACAAAATTTCTATATGAAAACTATTTAAATAATAATAAAAAAATATAATTCAACGTTTTTTTTCAGACTATGCATATTTACAAATACTTGCTATTTTATCACTAAATAAAACCACGTGCTTCATGAACAATAAATAAAGAAAATCTATTGTCGCGAGAGAAAAATAGAGAAGATTAGATGAATATGAACGACGCCAGTTGTTTTTTTTTTAAAGTGCTCCCTTCACAGACACAGAAACAGAAACAAAACAATACAGAGAGAGAGGGGGGAGAGAGAGAGAAAGAAAGAAAGAGAGATAGGGAGAGACGGAGAAACAGAGATACGGAGACGGAAGACAAAGAAGGAGAGGAAGAGATGGTCACCTCCTCCTCTCTTTATGTTTATGACTCATTGGTATATCTTTTTAGCTAACTAACCATATTAGTTTATATTTATGGTATTCCTTTGTTAATGATTACGCTGGTCAACAACAAATTTATTTATTATTTAATTGGAATTCATTATTGAGATGAGTATTATTTATTTATTGCGGACTTTTATCCTCATCTTTCTTAGTTGTTGTTTCACGTTTCGGTCAACTATTTCTCTGACCACCTGACGAAGGTCAGATGAATAGCTGGCCGAAACGTCGGGAAACAACGACTAAGAAAGATGAGGATAAAAGTCCGCAATAAATAAATTAATAAACAAATTTGTTGTGCGCATTTTTTTTCAGCTGATTTAGAACGAATCTAAAACGCTGAATCGAAAAACCTCGTTGGTTTTATTCAGTTAAGCCAAGTTTGTGTGCTATGGTTACATCTGTTTTTTTTTTTGTTTGTTTTGTTTTGTTTTGCTTTTTTTTTGTTTTGTTTTTTTGTTTTTTTTTTGTTTTTTTATTCGCTTTTGTCCCATGTACGCATGTGTTTGGCATCTTAGAACTTCTTCTAATTTTTACATATAGTATTTTTAACAAACAAAGTTTCCTCATCAGCAAAGTATTGGGAAGGGTTTTTAATATATGTAAAATACACCATAAATAAACCTAGCATTAAAAGTAAGGCAGATGTATCTTTTAATTCTTCGCCTTTTGAAATCAGCAATTAAGGTCAAAGCATTCATATAGATGTTTATTGTAGCTTTTCAACTTAGCAAATTCTCGCCCAAAAACTTTAATTCGAATTCATTATTGAGATAAGTATTATATATTTAGTGGAGTAAAAGGTCATGTTTTGATTGGAAATGATTATTTCAATTAGAAGACTTATTCAGGTCCGATAATTTAGGGTGATTATGTTGAAAATGAAATCAGTTTGAAGTCATAAAACTTCGAAATCTTCAAACAATTGGAGCTCAGAATACACAAAGAAGGGCTAGCATGTGCGGGAGGAATCAATGTCTTGCAAAGAGAGGAAAATCATAAACGACCTTCTGGTGGACGAAGACAGAATACTCTTCACACCGCTACACATCAACCACGGCTTAATCAAGCAGTTCACCAATGTCCTGGAAAAGAATAGTGACTGCTTCACTTTCTTGTGCCAGGCTTTTTCAGGATTGACTATGAGAAAGTTAAAAGTTAGCATCTTTGACGGTCCTAAGATCCGGCAGCTCATAAGAGATACAGAGTTCGAAATGAACGAAGTGGAATTGGAAACGTTGAGAGCATTTATTCTGGTAGAAAATGGCATTCTTGGTAACAATACAGTAAGAAATTACGCAAAATTATTTAACAACATGCTGACGCTTTTAGAATCTGATCTGGATTATGAGCGTCAAGATGCACTACCTAGTTTCACATAGGGACCGGTTATCTGAGAACGTAGGTGCAATGAGTGATGAGCAAGGGAAGAGCTTCCATTAGGACCTAGAAGAGATGGAGACTAGGTATCTGGGTTGCTGGGACGCAGTCATAATAGCTGAATACTGTTGGAATCTAAAGAGAGATCTCCCTGCCGCTGAGCATTCCAGGAGTTAGAAGAAACGGAAGTTCAAGCCCTGAAGTTTGAAGAATGGTAACGCCACATGCAATGTACGTGTGTTTCTATTTATCGATTCCCTCCATTCAGTTTGCAGTAATTGGTGTTTTATCAGGTGATAAATATATCTTGTTGGCAAATGATTTTTTTTCTTAAAAACATATTTAGGATGATATGTGTTGACAAAAAAAGCCAGCTGTTATTAGTTGTTTTTCTTTTTTCAACACATATCGTCCAAATATATCATAAATATGTAATGGATCTTATTACAAGATATAATATTTTCAAGTTAGCACAAAAACCTGAGCTGCTGGAGGGAAACGGATGCCATTTAATAATTCAGCAGTTTAAAACTACCCTGCATCAATTTTGGAAATATAAACACTATTTAAAAGTAAAAAAAAAATATGGTGCCTAGTGTAATTAATGAAAATATTTTCTGGAATGTTTTTTGCAATTTATTTTTCATAATATATTACTTTAAATGATTATTATTAATATCCGCGAATTCATTGCAGATATAAAGGGAAAATAGCAAAGCAAAAAAAAACACTAATTAATTATAGACTATATAAGATAAAGTTATGTAAATTAGATATTCAAAGGTCTATATATCTTCTGACCGGAATTTACAGTGTATCACAAAAGACAGTATACCCCCTCACGCTTCTTTAAGTGTATTTCTCCATGGGACAATACTTACAAAATGACACTTTGACACTAAGAAAAAGTAGTTTGTGTGTAGCTTGTATAACAGAATTAATTGATTAATTCAATTGCTCAAAATATAACCAGTAAAAGCTAAACTTCTGCCAACAAAAGTGAGTACACTCCTTAGGGAAAGTTGTCAATATTAACATACAACATGTCAACTGCCAATATTTTGTGTTGCCATCATCATTATCCAGAACTGCCTTTACTCTCCTGGGCATGAAGTTTACCAGAGCTTCACAGGTAGCCGTTGGAATACTCTTTCACTCTTCTATGATGACGTCGCGGAGCTGGCGATATGTGAGATCTTCCGTTTGGGGATCCCTTAAAGATATTCTATTGAGTTCAAGTCTAGAGAGTTGTTTGGCCAGTCTATCACCTTTACACTCAGCATTTTCAGTAAAGCAGTGACCGTCTTAGAAGTTTGATTGGGGTTATTATCACGCAGGAACACTGCCCTGTAATCCAGTTTCTGGAGGGAGGGAATCACGCTCTGCTGCAGTAGTTCATAATACATGTTAGAGTTCATGTTTTCTTCAATGAAATGCAACTTTCAAACATCTACCGCACTTATGCAAACCCAGACCATGACATTCTCAGCAGCATGCTTGATTGTAGATATGACACACTTATGTTTGTACTTCTCATCTGGTCGCCGTCATACATGCTTGAAACCATCAGAACCAAACAAATTAATTTTCATCTCATCCGACCATAGGACATGCTTCCTGTCATCCGTATGCTTTGTTAACATGTCTTCAGCAAACTGTTTGCAGGCTTTCCTGAGTACCGCCATCAGATGAGGCTGCCTTCTGGGGTGACAGATGTGCACACCAATTTGATGTATGGCCTGAGCACTAACAGGCTGACCCCTTTTCCGTCTCTTTAATCTTACATAGGGCATTTAGAAGTTTTATGTACGACACAAGCAGAAAGACCAATCATATAAAATTAACAGCTGGTTCTTGGATACGATAGGGGCGCGTTTGAAATGATTGTTTATGTTTAAAGCACAATTTCACAATTGTTCTTGACTTTTTCATTTAACTTAAATTCAAGCCATTATCACCGCACAATTAATAATACCAGGCATATAAAATCAGCGGTAAGTTCTACTTGACTTTTGCATTTAAACTTTAATGCAAGTTATTATATATAAAAATAATTCTATAAAATCAACAGTTCTCTACAGTTCAATGTTGATTACAATATATTGGAGAATTTATTCACTATGAGAGGCATGTGAAGCTTCCCCCAGGTGCATCGCGATGAGTCCCCAATTAAAGCAGAAAATCAATCGATTTGATTGCAAAATTATTTGATTTGATATCAGTGACAATAAAAATATGAGAGTATGAAGCATTTGAGGATTATCATTTAATCCCGGGCAACATCGCGTCACCTACTAGTGTGTATATATATATATATATATATATATATATATATATATATATATATATATATATATATATATATATATATATATATATACCCAGGTAAGCGAAACTCTCTTCGCTCCACTACGTTCTTCTATAATACTAATAGTGACGTAACAGCCTTCTACTTCAATCCACTTGTGGTTAATCGCTATCATCTGGATATTTGATTTGATTTCCTCATTCGAATATGTTTTAATATTTAGGCAGTTTTTATTGTTGCTGTTGTATGTTGTTTGCTAGTTGGTTGCTTTTATTTTACGCCATATCAACCCTTTTCAGGTTATTTAATGCCGAATCCAGTGATTTTGAAGAAAAAAATTGTTAATAGAATATTTTTATTTCAAGTCGGTTTCTATTTAACCCATATTTGGGACCCTAACAGATACTACCACTACGGGTCAGAGTGGACCTAGGAGCAATGGCAATTAAAGGATGACTCCACACTCCCCAAAGTCCGCAGGCTGGTGCCTCACCATCGGATATTGTTTAAGGTCATATCCAGGACAGCCGTTGTGTGTTAAGGCTATATTACATTGAAACAACGCCAAATCTATGGAATATGAATAATTAGATGCGTGGCCACTTGCGTAAGATTCCCTTATCATCTAACTGCAACGCTGCTTGCATTCGTCTTCGATTTCTCCTTTACACTGGGAAAGTCAGGTGAGAAGAATGTCAAGGATTTCGCAACCCTCGCTTCCCTATAAATTTAACGTGATATTCGTTATTTACGGGTCTCCAAATGCGAAGGTTTCGCAGTAAATATAACGAATGGAAACACGAAAGTTTTTTTTTTTTTTTTTTGTAGTTTACAATTTAATTATAGCTAAATTTTGACCGTCCCTTGATACACTCATGCAGTCAACTCCCCAATCTCAAATTGAAGAAAAAGGGAAAGCGTCTGCTCATCTCGTACATCAGGATAGCGTCCACGTTGCCTAAGTAGTTAACGACACGGAATGACGACCTGGGTGCGCCAAGTTCAAATCTAGTTCGTATTACAGACATTTTCACTTAAGAACGTTGGTAAACTTAACGCGGTTTCCACTCTCGTATCTAATGTCTTTCATGAAAGAATTCCAATTAGAAAGATATTGGGAAAACGAATTCCAACAATAATTATCTGACTTCGAAATGAATGAACAATAATATTAATCATCAAATCCTGCTGATGTTTTCACTCCGTCATCTTGTAACATAACCTTGCAATGTTCCTGAAGCGGCATGCTTTAAAGTACAAGCAATCATATCGTTATACTTTCATCCACTCTGAATCCTAAACTTATCGAACCATCGTAGTCGCATTCTACACGTGACGTATAATCACATCCCTGATCTACTTCTCATTACCATCTATTATTTCTATATATTACTATACTTTTTTTAAAGGTTATAGGCTTGTAGATGTTGAATCCTCGCACCTTGGGTTTGGTTGTCATAGATTTTTAAATCATTATTTTTGTTGACTGGGTCACTCTAGTAGCATTTCATCTGTCGTGTTGTTGGATTAGTTCTCGATAGTCTTAGGAGGTCCATCTTCTCAAGCTTTGCTTTCCATGTTTTTGGGCGGAGTTATTAATTGTTTAAATACATCCGTCAGAAAATGCAGAAGGGTTCTCACTGGCAATTTGTAAGGGATCAGTGTGTATTTTTCGCGCTTATTTTTCCCACCTTCCGGCCTTGTACATCATCTTTATGTGGCATGTCCGTTCACTTGCATCGATTTTTCTGATTCTCTGTCGACCTGTGACATAATTTTATACAATTGGTTTTAACACATGCCTCAAATTGGTATAGCGCAAAATGAAAGCAATACAATGTTTAGAATTTCAATCCTTTAATCATAACAATAATCACCGTCGCATTTTAAACGCATCTTCTTCATATAACGTACATATTGTTACCATCTAGAATCTGATTCTTATTTGCTATACTGATTGTTCGATCACTTCGTGGCAATTTAGTTGCATAAACTTTTTACTGCATTTGAAACCACACTTTCAAATAATGCCCATTTTCTCTCGAGACGGAAGGAGACCAATTAGTCACAATTATAATATATTTTTCCACGTATTGCATATTTATATTTCACAATATCTGTAAATAGTTCTAAGCAATTCTAGATACTTATGCAGAATAAGGACAGTGTCATTTATTGAGAGAATTTTGAAGTTCATTCAATTTTTATGGCATCATTTTTTTATTAAATTATTAGGTGAAAGTATAGAATAGATATAAATCGCCCCCCTCACCATGTTAGGAATCTATATATTGATACGATAGTGTGGGTCACTTTGTGTCACGCTTACATCTTTTTTTCTTCTGACTGACTGTTGTTTAATTATTGACCTTCCATTTTTTTATAAAAAATAAGCTTATCAAGAATTTTCATAAGTTTTGGTTTCGGTTTCGATTATAACTGATGGAACTCAAATCATCTTTTTTTTTTAAATAAATAATTTTACCAAGAATCCTCCATAAGTTTTGGTTTCAGTTTCGATTATAGCTGAAGGAACTCAAATTATATATATATATATATATATATATATATATTTATGTATATATATGTATATATATATCTATGTATATGTATATATATAATGTATATGTACATATATATGTATATATATGTATATGTATATACATGTACATGTATATATATGTATACTTATATATATAATAATATATATGTATATATGTATATATATGTATATGTACATTGTACACACACACACATACATAGTATATACATAATATATATATATATATATATAATATATATATATATATATATATTCTTTATAAGTTTTAGTTTCGGTACTGAATCAAACTGATGCAGCGAAAGCATATGGATATATATATATATATATATATATATATATATATATATGTATATATATATATATATATATATATATATAATCACAACTTTATAATATATCAGAATCGATAGAAAATTGATTCTATAGTAATATATAAAAATCCGCATGAATTAAAATATCATATTTACGCATATTTTACGTACAGGCTACGCCGGACATCCCTGCTAGCTTAGAAGAATACTTTTGTAGTTGTTACAAAAGAGCTACAATAATATCGGGATGTCTCCATTTACGCTTGACATCCACCGAATGCTAATATCAATATATTACATATGAAAGAGTTCGCTGTGACATTTCCACAGGTCCTGCTAATAAAGTTATCATTTTAGCACGATCTCTGTTCCGTATAAGTACCCCAAATTTGATATTCGAGCAACACCGGGTTGCCCTACTTGTAGTAAATTGTATAAAAGTAAAAAAGGAGGTTACTTGCCGTAAGAGTGTCAAAGGATTACTGATGTATGGAAAACGCAGGATTAACGTAAGAATCAAACATTATTACGATAATCGTAAATCCATCTAAACAAAAAAAAAATCCTAATCTTTTTTGTCCATGTAAAATCTAATGGTATTCACCTTCCCTTTTTTAGCGAATTTTTTCTGGATTTATTTTTGTTTTTATATCATTTTATTTGTTATGTTTATTTATTATTTTTTATTTGATACATGTTTTTTTGTTTTTCTTTTTTTTGGGGGGGGTTGTTTGTTGTTCATTTATTTATGTAAGTTTATGCATATTTATTTATTTGTTCGTTGTTATCGTTTACGGCTTTTGGATTTCGATCCGGATATTATTTCCATCGTTGTTTTCTTCCCGCTCTTCACGAGTCGACTGCACTTTTAACTTTAGACGGGCATTATGCACCCGCCGTGTCTGTGTGTTCGCGATCTTGTCAAAAAAACAAGAACAAACGAACGAGCGAGTCCGAAAAAAAAATTTAAAAAATAACGCGTCTGCTAATAGTCTTCTGCGATGACCGTTTATTTTGACGGACGTATACTCCAACTAACGATTCTAAACTTTGCCTCACTTATTCCTTATTCTAGGGAATACTATTCAAAATATACAATTTTCCAGTCGACTTGTTCTATTTTAAATACGGCGTTCAGTCTGCATTTGCTATTTCCAGATTATTATTGGCCGTATTCAGGAATGGTTATTATTGACTCTGTGGCGTGGTCCCTGGTCTTATTCGATCTATTTTGGGTTTTGCCAAGAATCACACCGACAATAAAGTGTGTATATATACAAATATATATATATATATATATATATATATATATATATATATATATATATGAATAACTTTTTAATTTAATCGCATAAATTAATATACGAAGATATAATTTTATGCGTAAATTTTCAATATTTACTTCAACAGTGCTAAATACATAGATGGAAGTATGTAGTAAGTTATGAAAATATATATGGCAGTTAAGCTACACAGAATATTCCGCGTTTTATTCTTGTGAGAATTGTCAGGCTTATGCTATAAGCCTGACAAATTCTCACGAGAATAAGACGCGGAATATTCTGTCTAACTTAACTGCCATATATATTTTAATAACTTGCTATATATCATTTCAAACACTACCGTGTTTGAATATATGGTTAAGTGGCAGTTTTAGTTATTTAGAACTGCTTTAAAGCTTCACCGCTCACTTAATTTTCGATCAAATTTCAAACAATTATTACAGTTTATAGATCACCTTCTCAGCCATATTGTAAAAAAAAATGTTGAATTTTCATTCAGGAAAACAAAAGTTCTGATGGATTTAGTGGTGTCCAACTCGTAAAAAAACGTAAGGAGATTAGCGACGTTTTTTATGACTGGTTTTAATAGCAAGCATGTCGCTTCAGCGACTACTGCTGCTATCAATTTACCGCTCTCGCGAAAAGAGAGGTAACAAGTGAATCAGAGAGAATGAAAGCAGGGAAGAGGGATGATTGGGGGGATTTTATTGAAAGCAGACGAATGCCGTACATTGTTATTTTTACATATGTGTATGTTATGTTTATGGGGAAAAAATAAGACTAAAATTAAATAAAGAACAAGTTAATTTACTGGAAGCTTGGAAAAATCATGGATTACAATAGAAAAATGCGAGCATGGAAAAATAATATGATTAAGCTTAAACATGGAAAAGTAAAGGACTAGTTGTTAAAACTGGAAAACAAAAGGGCAAGATATTCTAGTAAAAAATATAATAAATTTATAACTTAAAATATTGCAGAATTAAGAAGGTTTTTTTTATAAATTGAATTGATGACATTATATAATCAATTCTATGTATCCCAACTAGAGTAGGCAATCAATCGATTTGATTGAAAAATAGGCAAATTCGCTGATACAGATGGCAATATAAATATGGGAGTGTGAAACATTCGTTGATCATCATTCAATCCCGGACAGTGTCGGGTTATCTCTTAATATATATATATATATATATATATATATATGTGTGTGTGTGTGTGTGTGTGTGTGTGTGTGTGTGTGTGTGTGTGTGTGTGTGTGTGCGTGTATATATGTATATATATATATACATACAAGCATGCATAAATAAATAGTAAGCAAGTGCTAACTAAAACCATGAACAGAGTTTTGTAAATGAAAAAATGAGAAAAATCGAATTTTTCTAACAAAATATTTTTCTAAGTGTTTATTTGTGCAAATTCGCGTTTGCTGAAGAAATCTGGGTTAGTAGTTACAAGGCTTAGAATTGTGTAGATCAGTATGTTTATAGTGCTACTAGTACCCTTCTCTGGGCAAAGGTACGGGAGATAAGCATAAGAGTTGGGGCTCTTCGACACGACCGGCTGGATTATTCTCTTACTAATTTTTAGCTGTTTTTCCTAGCTTTATACGAGTTTCTATATTCAGGTTAGCTTATTACTTGTTACTTACTAATTTTCCATGAACTGATTACTTTTGGTGGTTGAAACGATTTTCATTATTTTCAAATGGTTTTAGTTAACAAGGTCCTTTGAAAACAAACTTGCACTTAGAATGGAAGTAAAGAGCGACTCTAAGCATATCGGACATAGAAAGAGATTAGCAATTAAAGCTATTTGCCTTCTGCGTTCGTTCAAATCACTTAGTCGTCTCAAATCTTTGGAGGCAAAATCATTAAAGTTCCAAATTGTTGGATTCTTAAAATTGTTTGAAAATACAACACCCAGGTTTTAGATATTATTCCCGTTTTCAGAATTAAGTTGTATCTAAAGGATTCTCCTCAAAGTCATTTGTAAACTGTTTAATTTTCTAAAAGTGATCGAAAAGTCGATAAGAAGCGATTTGACGTTAAACATACACACAAAAAGTAACCCTGTCTAAAAATAAATCTGTATTTTAACCAAACAAATTTTTAACCGAAAAAGTAACATAAAATCTTGATTTTACTTTTCGCGAGAAGTCATAGAAATCGTCTTAAACTATTGAGATTTATATTACATTTAATCCATTATATCATGAATTTAATTTTATTAAACACACATGAAAGTGGCGCAAAACTGTTTTGTTCGGAGGGACGGGTATCGTCACACACACACACACACACACACACACACACACACACACACACACACATATATATATATATATATATATATATATATATGTATATATGCACATATATATTTGAAGAATCAAGGCTTACTCAATAATATCTGAAAAATTAAAAAACAAAAATAGTAGAAAAAATATTATAATTGCGCGGTTACCTGCAATAGTCGGCAAGTCTACTTCGCATCCTTCTCTCTCTCTCTCTCTCTCTCTCTCTCTCTCTCTCTCTCTCTCTCTCTCTCCATATATATATATATATATATATATATATGTATATATGTGTGTGTGTCTCACGATCTCTATCTGTCCATCATTCTTAAATTTATTATCTGCGCTTATTCCCCTTTGCTATTCCGATGAAAGGGTTCATACAATGTTGACATTTATGTCGATCTTCGATCTAACGTGCAGCCATGTGTTCACTTTATAAAGTCTTTCGTCCGATTCTTGAGAAAATAACACGCGCTGAGATTACACTTTATATCGGATCAATATTCTGAATTGTTTCAGTTGAGGAAAAAAGGCTGCAGAATTATGCCGTTTTGAGGAACAAGCAATTTAAAGAAGTACAACACATGATCTGGGACAGATGCAGTTTCAATATATATATATATATATATATATATATATATTTATATATATATATATATATATATATTAAAGGGATTAGAACAACAGTCTAAAGAGCAGAGTATATTTTAATGTATTAGTAAATTCATTAATACAATTAAAATAAAACAAAAGAAAACAGTGCTCGTTGTAATGTAGATATATAATACACTCGAAAGGTATATATCTGTTTCACAAGGAAGAACAAACAAAATCAATAAATTGTACGATCGTTTCGGAAACGATGTTTTTATTGAGCTAGACAATAAGTCTTTGACAATCATTGTATCATTTAGTTTTTTTGAAACAAAATCTTCTCATCTAAAAGGTGAACCATTAAAAAAATATATATTTTTTTATTAGAAATATTTAAAATATCTCCTCTTAACCGATTTTATTTTATTTTATTTTTATTTTCATTTTATCTTACTTTGTTTAACAACACAAAAAAGTAGCTATTTTCCTTTATATTTTAAATATTTTCCACTTTAAAAAATGCTAGTTTTATTTTGGTATCTTTAAAAAAAACGCCCAATATTTTTTCTGGTGAGGAGACTTTGTTTCAAAAAACTAAATGATAAAATTATTGTCCAAGACTCATTGTCTATCTCAATAAAAAACATTGTTTCCAAAACGATCGTACAATTTATTGATTTTGTTTGTTCTTCCTTGTGAAACCAATTTTTAATTTTTAATTTTATTTACAAATTATCAATCATCTTACTCAATATATATTTCCGTTCCACATACTACAAAAGGGGTTACAAAATGCAACAAACCGCGATGTGGAGTATGTGACATAATAATAGAAGGAAACGCATACACATTCAAAAACTCAGCACAAACATTCAAAATAAAAAAGGATCTAAATTGCACCTCCAGAAATGTAGTATATACACTAAGATGCACAGCATACAACAAATGCTACATACGCGCTACCAAAACTTTCAGCAATAGAGTGGCCTTACATAAAAGCAACATCAAAATTGCAGATAACAGAACCTCTATACGTACACACGTGCAGTGTAAACAGCTTCAAAATAATGCCAATCTTCCAAACAGACAATTATTTTTATTTACTTACACAGGAAAAAAACTTCATCACAAGATGCACTCCTGAACTGAACAGATCCTTATATCAACACAAAAAACATGAAATGCAAGGCACACTCGCATGCACATCCATATACATACGTATACACACCCACACAGACCGACACATTAGAACACACACACGCACGCGCATACAATTACACACAGACATAGCACCCCTATCTCTAATACAACACACTGAACAATACCAACCCTACTTAACCTCGAAACCAACAACACTAGGAAACACCTAGGACCATAGTATAATATCTGTTCAAACACCTCTGGGGAACGAGATCTTCCCCACACTAGGAACCGATCCTGGGTCTGGCCATACCCACATAGGGGGGCAAATAAATAGAAACATTAAAAAAATCCCCTATACATATTTTAAATACATCCCTCTATCTAAACAAACATAATATAAAGAATAACCGAAAAGACTGAAACGAAAAATCACAATACTAAAATCTAAGAATCCAAAAAATAAATATCAAAATAGAATGAAAGCACCCCTACCCTTATTTCAGAAGAGCTGGTTGTCCCTCCTCCTCACTCATACACATTAGTAACGACCTTGGATCACAGTCACCTTCCTAGGGAAGCAAATACCCTCATAATACTATAAAACAGTGCACACATTTTCAAACCAATAAAAGAAAACACACACACATACACACACACATACACACACATACACACACACACATCCTACCCTAAACGAAAAGAAAAAAACACAGCCGACTCGCCACAGCCCAATAAAAGAGTAATAAAAATTGAACATCTCAATGAATAGTAGACTCTTACACGTTTCCACCCCTTCGAAACACTTCAAATGAACTACGAAAATGCTATTTTTACATCTCCAACACATTTGAAAATAATTCCTGAAGAGGACGCTTCACAGAACGTCTGAAATGCGTTAAAAACGATTTCAGTCATGTAAAAACATTATTACAATGATCTAAACATAATTCTCAATGAAAAACCAAGACACGGAATCATAAAATAACGTTAAAAAATACACATTGTTGATGACTACCCCTTATTTAAACATATATATATATATATATATATATATATATATATATATATATATAACATGACGGTTAAAAGATCAATTTGTGCAAGATTTTATTTCTATTTAATATTTATTTTTTTTTAATATTTATTTTTTAATATTTATTTTAAATTTATAATTTTCTGCTCATACCAAAGCATTCATCAGGAAGATTTACGAAATGATTTTTTCTTAATAGCCATGATGGTGAATTGGTGGTGCTCCAGTTGTGGAAGATAGTTGTATCGTTCAGTTCAGCGTTTTCTCTCGACCTTGCGCACATAAAACTACTGCACGAATCTGATATTTTAAGCATTTTGAATTTCATTTTTACCGTGCATGTAAACAGTGGAGTTCTATTAATATTAGCACATGTGCGCATGATTGAGGCCAAACATTGAACTGGACGATATACCCTCTACTTTCGACATTTTCTATTTAAAAATTATTCTAATATATTCAGTCATTGATATGCGACCGACTTCATAAGCATATTATTTTGAAAAACAATCTCACAAATTATCTCTAAAGCCTGTTTCCTAGATAATAATAATAATAATAATAATAATAATAATAATAATAATAATGATAATAATAATAATAATAATAATAATTCTATTTTTATAATACTAATTATTTAATTTTTATGGTTTCTTGTTGGATTATTGGTTTCATTTAACTATTACACTCAATACAATTTATGCATATATTCTATATTGTACATAATTGCATCGCATTAAGGATTAAAAAGTTCCGGTTCAGGCACGCACACACGTATATATATATATATATATATATATATATATATATATATATATATATATATATATATATATATATATATATATATATGTATGTATATATATATATGTGTGTGTGTGTGTGTGTGTGTAGTTGAGTTTTTTCTTCCTCTGATATTGATACTAAAAGCCTACCTTTTCTATTTAATTATTATCGAAACGAACTTCTTAATAGAGTCCGTCACTGATAAGCGAGAGTCTAAATAAAGGTGAACAAATTTGCATATTCTTTGAAAAACGAACTTTAATAAATTAATTATACATTTTTTATGGGCTCTTATTGGATAATTGGTTTCATTTAACTATAACGCCCAGTTCTTTTTAGGTATACTTTCCACATCGTGTATAACTGTGCAGATTTAGGATAAAACGGTTCTAACAAGCTTACACGTCTTTATATATATATATATATATATATATATATATATATATATATATATATATATATATAGATTATATATATATATATATATATATATATATAAAGATTATATATATATATATATATATATATATATATATATATATATATATCCAACTGTGGAACATAGTCGATTTGAATTTTAGATGTTAAAATGCTACTAAGGGGTCAAAATTAAAAAAAAAAATCGATATTTTCCTCGCGTAAGACGACCATCCGCATTTCTTTCTGTGCATACGCTAATTCACAGTTATAACTTAAACAACTTTTTTTGCCGCTTTTTTTTTACGTGTTAGTTTATCATACCTCAATGAATTTGGCTGGAAAGTTGAATATTTTGATTTCAATATCAACTGATGGCACCTAAGTCCTGTTTTGGATTTCAATATCATAACTATATACTGAATGACCAAATTTATACGCTTGTATACAACTTAACATTACAAGTGCATTTCAGAAATTTTATCATCGGACAAGCAGAAAATCCCAGTCTATAAAAACAACTGGAGATTTATTTATAAGACAGAGACACGTTCCAAGTGGATATTTTTAGCACAATTGAACTATGATACTTGACTTTTATACGCTTACTTTTCATTTAAGTTATTATGCAAAAATAATTTCATACAATCAACAGTTGGTTCTTCTATAAAGGGACGCGTTCGAAATGAATGTTTCACTTTAGAGCTCCATTGAGCCATGATATTTGACTTTTGCATTTTAAACTTTCAGTGAAGCCATTATATACAAATGATTTTATAAAAATCAGCAGTAGATTCTCTACAGTGCAATGTAGATTATAATGTATTGTTAACTAAGTCACTGTGAGAAGGCGTGTGAAGATTCCTCCCGGTACATGTGCGGGGGAAAATCTTTAATTAATGCATGCATTCAATTGATTTTTTAATGGTCGATTTCATCGATTTCGGTTACAATAAAAATATGGAAGGATGGATCATTTGTTGATCTTTTTTAAATCCCGGACAACATCAGGTTGGGTAATGAACAGAAATCTGTAAAAAGATAAGTAACACGTAAATTCAATTAAAAATATGACTTATGGGAACATTTTAAATGGATTTTTCAAACATAATTCAATCACAATACTAATAAATAGTTTAGGAGATATGATACAAGTATTAGGAAACAAACGTTTATCGACTTAGCATTTTTAATTTTATTATGATCATTATTTTATTATGATCATTATTTTATCATGATCATTATTTTATTATAATTCATTTTTAGAAAATAAATTATATTGCATAAATCCTATAAAAGGGATAAATACCTTGGAAGTATCACGTGCAAGTTCTGCTAGTTCATCAAAAGGCTGGACAAAAGAACTTAGACATCTTGACTAGAATGTTAGGAAACCAATGATAATGAGCAATGCCTTTAAACTAAAGAATGATATTGATCGTCTTCACGTCAAAATGAAAGAAAGGGGAAAGGATTGGCAAGTACAAAAAAGAATTGGGAAAAGGCATAACTCATAAAGGCTAAATAAACACTATGACTAATAAAAGGAGCAGTTAAAACCAAAAAGAAACACAAGTAAATAATGTGAAAACACAAATATGTACATGGACGATTTATAAGAATGACAAGAAAAAAGATCCAAGAAAATACTTGCACATGACTACGAAAAGGATACTAGAACAGAAAAACGGAATCTCGACTGACAGTTGCACAAAATAATGCGATTAGAACTAATTATTCATTTATTCAAGTGGTGTCGTGCGTGCTACAGCTATTAACGAATATGACTCTTCATTTATCTATCTATCTCGAGGCATTCGTGAATTCATTGTTGCTCATCATTCACAACCCCTTTCACACTGGCTTCTCGGATGTATTTTTTATGTATTTCCAAAGCTGCTTTTGTATTTTTATAGACTGTAAGTTGCAGTTTCTTTCTGCCTAGCAATGCCCCTACTGGTCACTTGTCCTCACCATTGTACCAAAGGGATCTTCTGCCCAGCAGAACAACCGAATTATTCATGATTGCTTCCGTATTACATTAGTCAACTGCATTCCGTGACCTCACGTTACCCTAATCGAGGTGCTGTGCTGGGTTCTCGAATTTGTCTAGGGGTCACACACAGACTGGCGGAAAGAAGATGTGCCTAATTATCTCCTTATGTACCCACACCATATCACCGCCTGTTATTTCCGATTGGTTACTCATCCGCTATTAGTTAGGCTCATTGTTGCTTAACTTCGGTGATCTGGAGAGAATCGGTGTGT
>NC_136488.1:102139126-102151626 GCF_053919585.1 Euprymna scolopes | reverse complement strand
AATAAAATATTAAACATTTAGTTGTACTTTTTGTTTGTATTATCTGATAATATTTGAAACTATTTCTAAAAACATGTATTAATAACTTATTCTTGGTTGCTTTTACTTATATCAATGCGAGTTTGAATTCGAATATTATTTCGATGAATTCAAATTTTATTTGAATATAATTCAAAACTGAAGAGTGATTTCATAAAACAATTGGAGTTAAAATAAGGCATAGTCGTATGTACCAACATTCCATGTTGTAGAATTGAACCCAGATTTCACTGTTTGATGTTTCTTTATATCAGAGATCGCATCTAAAGCTTATTGAAGTCAAACTGCAATCCTTTCTATATTTATGTGAATTTTTATTTTATCCTTAGTCACAACTCGCGAAACCATCGTTTTTGTTGTTGTTGTTTTTTTGTTTTGTTTTTTTTGCAAACTGACGTGAGTGATTATATGGATATTTATATTATTTATGCATATACTTATATTAATATGCATGTATATGTGTTTTTAGTGTGTATTTATTGTATTGCATAATGAGAACAGAATCTCCTTTTGTTATATTAAGTATATATATTACTAATGTGTTGTTATTTTGCCGTTAATCTTATTTCTAATTTTATATTTTCTATTTTTATCCTTTTTCTAGTTATGAATAATAAATTAGAAAGTTTGACGGACGAATAAGTCTCGTAGCTGCTGACTTTTGTATATTATTATTTATATTAGGTTAACAACTAAGTTTTTGAGTTTCTTTGTATTCACATTGAAATCAAAAATATATAATTAAAGAAATAACAACTAATTAATCATTACTGTATTCTCTCTTTACGCAGATAACTTTTCTTAAGTATTAACAAGATTTTGAATAGATCGTTGGTAGACATTAAACAAACTAATAACAAACAAGATCTAAATATTATTTTGATATTCATTTTAATGATTTAAAAATAAATAGAAATTAATTCAAATTAAATAAAAATAGATTATGAAATGATTCATAAATAGAATTCTCAAAAGGAAAGACTGCAAAATTTAATAACCCAATTTAAATTTAAAATCCAACTCGGAAGAAAAGAATATGGTGAAAACTTCCTTACAATCTCTCTCTCTCTCTCTCTCTCTCTCTCTCTCTCTCTCTCTCTCCCCATATATATAAACTTCCTTACAATCCTTCTCTCTCTCATATACACATATATATATATATATATATATATATATATATATATATATATATATATATATATATATACTATAATCTGGGTATCAGTCTTTAGAGTAGTATATATATATATACTATAATCTGGTATCAGTCTTTAGAGTAGTATATATATATATATATATATATATATATATATATATATATATATATATATATATATATATATATATATATATATATATATAAGTTGACCTAATTATTAACGCTAACTTTCGCGCTTTTTGTCTTGGTCAGTTTGACCTTGCTTTTCAAATTTAAACTTTCACCGTTTTTCCTTTTTTTTTTTTTAACCTTAATTTACTTGATTCCTCCGGCCTTGGCAGACGTGTTTTAAATATTCTCTCCCGTGCTTTTTCTGTGCACATTTGAACTTTTCTTTTAATGACTTGGCACTCATTCCATTTGTGATTTTTTCCAAGGAATTCTGCCTTTTGGATCATTTTGGACCATTTGGAACTTCCCTGTTGGATTGGAAATTTTTAATTCTACCGTGTTTGGATTTTACCATTCTTGGATTTTTTACCCTTCACCGGACTATCCATTCATGTGAAATCTTTTTATCATTTTTCTTTTACCTCCTACTTCCCTTACCTCACCCTTTTTTTTAACCAAGTAAGATCTGTGACTTACTTGTAGTTTCACTAAATACTTTTACATGCAAAATCCGATCACGCATTTTGCTAATTCCTACCCTCTGATGAGAAGGAGAGTATTTCTTCGAAACTCCGCGGATTAAGGACTATCCACTTATCTTGTGCTTCCTTTTTCAAATTAAATATGTTTTTAACTCTTTTTCAAGATGTCTTTTAACATGTTTTATGAATCATTTGTTCATATATATATATATATATATATATATATATATATATATATATATATATATATATATATATATATATGTATATATATATGTATATATATATATATGTATATATATATATATATATAGTAAGTACGGTAATAAGATATATATATATATATATATATATATATATATATAGAGAGAGAGAGAGAGAGAGAGAGAGAGAGAGAGAGAAAATAAAAAAGGAACAAACCGTATTATGTGTTCACCAACGTTTCGTCTTTATTTCGAGACTTCTCGAAATAAAGACGAAACGTTGGTGAACACATAATACGGTTTGTTCCTTTTTTATTTTCTCTATTTTGTCGGAATACTATTTCCATTATTTTCATCATATATATATATATATATATATATTTCTCTTATTACCGTACTTACCATACTGTGTAAGTAATGGGTTCGAATGGACTGTACAACATGTACACTGAACAATATAAAATATTTTTAATTAGCTCTTGTATTAAGTTGTGTATTATAGAGGCCTTGTGATCTTATACATAAATACATGCAAGAAAAAAATCCTATTAAATTTATGTGCATGCTATTCAAGATTAAGCTAGCAATCTATGCATTAATACATTAAGTTAGTTACAAACACAATATTTAGAAAAACAATATAGAATTATTTTATTTATTATAATGCATAGTGTTTGGATTCATTGGGCTACGGTTCTTTTCTTGAGTATCATTTTCACAACTTTACGGTTGATTTAACCTCCAACCTTCTTCAGATATATCTGGTCGAACTCAGGGATTTTTTTCGAACTCGGGAATTTGGACGGAATTGTGAACGCAACTCTTTATTTACTTCACGGGAGTAATATGCTCTCATTCCGTCAGCCATGATGGATAGACGTCCTAAGTAATTTGTAATTGTATTTTTCGGACGCCCACATTGAGAATTGAACCTTTAACCATTAAGAGAATATCACTAACAATTGATTTTTCAAATACTGTGATCACTGCACCAACGGGACGTTGTAAAAATGATATTCAAGATGAGAACAGTAGTCCACTGGATCCAAATAAACAAATAACTGATCCTCATCACAAAAAATCAGAAATGTAATATTATAATGCAATTAAACCGAACCTTTACAATCTGCTTTTAATTTCTAATGAATGCGTCGCATTCAAACGCATCAAAAACAAAAAAAACGTTGAATCAAATTACTCAAGCGAACAGATAAAACTTTTGTTAGTTTTTTCGTTACTGTGGATTGCTCAGTAAGGTCATCGATTAAGTGTCAACAGATCGATATTTATGATCCCCTGAAGTTTTAGTAGGGGAGGAGGCAAGGATGAGCAAAAAAAGGAAATAGCGAGAGTGTTGGGTAGGGGCGGCGTCACTCTACTTCTTCTATTATGATTACATCCCAAAACATCTCTAAAGACTGATCCCCAGATTATAGGATAAGCCATTGGTTTAGAAAAACAACATTCGCCGCGCTGATCTGGGCGTAAGTGCGGGTATTACGCAGATCTGGCCGGAATTAAAACCTGCTCATCACTGATCCCTTATTATAATAAGATCTCTCCCTCTCTCCCTCCCTCTCTCTATCTCTTTCCAGCTTCTTATCGCACATATTTGCTGTAACACACACAAACACACACACACACACTTTTTCTCTCTTTCTCTATTCATATTTCCTCCCTAATCTTACTCCCATACTTCTACTCCCTCCACATACAGCATGCACTGCCTGTTAGTGCGGGTGATAACCCCAGCAGTCTGGGTATATCTGATCCTCTAGTTGTGCAAAAAGCCGGAGTGGCCCCTGGGGAAAAACTAACGAATAGATTAATCCCAATCCTAATCCGTGCGGTGATCCACTTTGCAACCTATATTCGTGAATCTCTGGAATTGTTAAAAGACAAATCTTTACACGTTCTAAATATCTACGGTTTTGTTAGACAGAAATACACACACACACATTAATGTATATATATATATATATATATATATATATATATATATATATATATATATATATATATATAATCATATATATATAATTATATATACAGGATTATATATATAATTATATATACAGGATTATATATACATTTAATTATATATGTATAATTATATACATATATATATATATATATATATATATATATATCTATTTGGTAACACTGGTAATTAGTAAAAACTGGAAGAGAGTGCTCAATACTATTGCAGAGCAAATATGTGTTTTATTTTTTTATTACCGTTTTATCTGTTTGGTTACATATGTTTCGGATGTTGAACCATGTTTACAATCCCACAGCCTCGTCAGACCTTGCAGAAATGGTTGTTAGTATTTGGAAGAAGTGTTTTAGAAGAAGTACGAGAAAAAAAAAGAAAAGAAAAAAAGAGGGGGATAGGAGATAATAAGGGGGGGAGACGGGTATCGACAATGTTTTAGTTTTGAATATTAATATACATTAGATTGTATTGTGTGTGAAGGTGGTAGCAGATTCAGGTAGGTGTGGGTGGAGATATATGGATATAGGGAGGGGTGGAGAGAGGATGGTAAGGAAAAAAGAGAGGGGGTAAGGAGGGGGAGGAGTTTCAATTTTAAGATTTTAAATTTTGAATGCTTTTTGCTTGTTCAGCCGTGTATATAAAGTAGATGAAAGAGGGAGAGGGAGAGAGAGAGAGAGAGAGAGAGAGAGAGAGAGGGGGGGGAGAGAAAAAGTGAAAGTTTTTTTTTTTAAGGTATCATGTGTTTTACAAGTACAAGGTTCCATTTAAGAGTTTCGTAGTCGCTATAAGTTGACTTGTTCATTTCAGTTGATAGTGAGTTTAGGTAGTTAAGGATTAATACATACGCTAACGCACGCGCAAGTACGCACACATACATACACATACATATGTGCATTTCTACAATCCGTATACAGGCACATACGCACATACACATATATATATGTATATGCAGACATACCCGTATCTATATGCAGACATACACGCACATACACACAGGTGCTATACACATATACATACTCACATATATACATAGACACATATACGCATATATATATATGGTCCAACATCCGAAACATATGTAACCAAACAGATAAAACGGTAATAAAAAATAAAAAAAATACACACACACACACACACACACACACACACACACATATATATATATATATATATATATATATATATATATATATATATATATATATATATATATAGGGTGACCCCCAAAAAACGGACCGCAAATCTAATTAGGTCCCGTGTTTTGTCCGAATGAAATGAAACTTTGGTCATAACTAGTTTATTATATTCAAAAAAATCACATCAAACACTAGGGTCTTTGGCCTTTTTTCCCCCGTTGACTGTAAAATGCTCAGAAAAACAATTGAATGTCCTCTGTTTTTTTTTTTTGGGGGGGGGGTCCTCCTATATATATATATATATATATATATATATACTAGCATTTCAGCCCGGTGTTGCCCGGGTGTTTGGATGTGTATGTTGAGCAAAAAAAAAAAAGTTCTGGTAGGAGGGCAGGCTCGAACCCGTTCCGCAAAGGAGGAAAAGAACGGGGTAAAACATAATGTTACGCTGTTACGACCACCGCCAAACCGGAAGCGACATTTTTTTTAAAATTAAGGTTAGACAATCTAAAGGAGAGGATAACTTTAAAAAATATCAGCGAAAAAAGTGACCCCCTTATAGAAATAGAAAAGTGCCTAGTTGAAGGGGAAGATATTAATGTTTTTAGGCAATTTTTCGATATTTGTCGTATGAAACATCGAACTTTAAAACGATACTGATCTTGCTAAAATCCGTCGCCTCTATTGAAAGTTTAAGGTAGACATGTAAACAGACATACATACATACATTTATATATTGGTAACTAAAAATTTTTGACCCAAACTGATGAAAAAGCTTTCCCTATCTCTGAATACCCTTTATGTAAAATTTCAAATATTTAGACCAGAAATTGTCTGAGTAATTTGGAAGAGACCGCAAAGGTAAATTTTTTAAAAACTTTGACACCTAATATAACCTCTTAAAATTTATTGTTTTGAGCTCAAATTGAGTTATTAAGTTAGATCCATGTCCAAGGAACCTATATCTAAAGTTTCAAGTTCGTAGACCCAAAATTGTTGGAGGAGTTTGGCAGAGTTCTCCAAGGTCAAATCGTTAAACTTTGACGCCTTAATCGCCAAATTTCTGGCTAAAACCCGATCACATCGATTTTCCAAAATCTCAATACCCTGTATATCAAATTTCGAGTCTGTAGAGTAAAAATTGACAGAGTTATTGCGTAGGGAAATGTGCACAGATACACAGATACACGGACACGTTCACTTTTATATATATATATATATATATATATATATATATATATATATATATATATATATATATATATATATATATTATTCTGTTGTTTTCTACAGGAGAAATGACCAAAGTACACAGTTATTTATGTAAAAGCATAAGATTTATTACAAACATCATTATACAATATAATTAATGAATAATATATATATATATATTGTAATAATAATAGTAATAATTATTATTATTATTATTATTATTATTATTATTATTAGTTTCTGTTATTACCGTATAATAAATTGATATGTATTTATGAAAGCGCTGTAATATGCGAATTTAGTTACTCTCTCTCTCTCTCTCTCTCTCTCTCTCTCTCTCTCTCTCTCTCTCTCTCTCTCTCTCTCTCTCTCTCTCTATCTAGTTATCTATCTGTATTTATCTCTCTCCCTTTGTGTACGAATAAATAAAAATTTTGAATATATGTATATATATATATATATTTATATATATTTATATATATATATTTATATATATATAAAGCGAAAATTTCTGTGCATGTGTCTGTGTCTGTATGTGTATATGTGTGTGTATGAATTTGTGTGTGTGTGTGTGTGTGTGTGTGTGTGTGTGTGTGTGTGTGTGTGTGTGTGTGTGTGTGTGTGGTGTGTATGTACATTTCCCTACTAAATTACTCTGTCAATTTTTAGACTAAAGGCTTGAGATTGGAAATAATAGGTATGGAGATTTGGGGAAAATTTTTTTAATTGATTTTCAGCCAACAAGGTGTCAATATTCGACGATTTTACATTTGAAAACTCTACCAAACTCCGCCAATTTTGGGTCTAAACACTCGAAATTTTAGATGTAGATTCATTTAAAATGGATCTAACATTTTAATTTGATTTTAGCCCAAAATAGTAAATGTCTAGAGATCAAAATTGGGATCAAATTTTATAAAAATGACCTCTCAGCGAATTATTGGTCTAAACATTTGGAATTTTACGTAAAGTGTATTCAAGATTTTTAAACGGTTTTTGGCCGAAAATTTGGCTGCAAAGGCGTGAAAGTTAGTAAGGCTTGATCTATGCGGTCTCCAGCCAACTATTCAGCCTATTTTGGGTCTAAATTTTACATAAAGGGTATTTAGACCTAGAGCAACATAGAGAGGGAGGGAGAGAGAGAGAGAGAGAGAGAGAGAGTGGGGGGGAGATACTAAATCATCCTAAGGAAATGGCAAGTATCAAAGATGAACGTGTAATATTTTAAGTACACTAATCAGAGCTTTCAAGACAACATTAAAGGAAAAATACACGATTAAAAATGTATATAGTTAAAAAATTAATTTAAAGCAAACAAATATATCTTATATTATCATCACCTGCAAACAGTTTTCAAGTAGATTTTTTTAATAACCTATAGATATCTGCAAATTAAAGTGAAATGAATATATTGAAGGATAACAAAAGCGGCTTTTAAAGCGGCGATAGCGTTACAAATTGTAACTATTATAATAATAATAATAATAATAATAATAATAATAATAATAATAATGATAATAATAGTAATAATAATAATAGTAGTAATAATAATAATAATAGTAATAATAATAATAATAGTAATAATAATAATAGTTGTCATAATAATAATAATAATAATAATAGTAATAATAGTAATAATAATAGTAATAATAATAATAGTTGCCATAAGTATAATAATGACAATAGTAATAATAATAATAGTAATAATAATAATAATAGTAATAATAAAAATAATAGTTATAATAATAGTTTTCATAATAATAATAATAATAATAATAATAATAGTTTTCATAATAATAATAATAGTAATAATAGTAATAATAGTAATAATAGTTGTCATAATAATAATAATAGTGATAATAACAATATACTACTACTAATAATAATAATAACAATAATAATAGTAATAATAATAATAATAGTAATAATAATAGTAATAATAATAATAATAATAATAATAATAATAATAATAATAATAATAGTAATAATAATAATAGTTGTCATAATAATAATAATAATAATATTGATAATAATAGTATACTAATACTACTACTACTACTAATAATAATAATAATAATAATACGAAGAAGAAGAAGAAGAAGAAGAAGAAGAAGAATAGTAATAATAATAATAGTACCTAGGAGTATAGTATCATGCTTAAGAACATATATTAGAATATTTCCCGAAATAGGACGAGATAATGAATAAGTATATGTTATCAAGACGAACAACCGACAACTATATTGCTTTTGCAAAGTGGAATTTGTTGATAGGTTATAAAAAGTACAATACAAAAAAATATAAATTTAATACACATGGGAGAGAAAAAATGTAGTATAGAATATTGGGCCAAAGTTAGCCACAAAATCGGCGATATATTCTTTGGAAGGGAATGACCAATTCCTAACTATCAGTGAGGCTATAAAAAAGTTAAAACAATTAAAGTAATGGCATAGGTATATGCATGGGCTTCAAATTCAACAACTGTATATTTGGGAGAAAGAAAAGATGATTTAGTAGTCTGATTTTAAGCTACATGGAGGCTTGCGCGTTACATGTTCGTAGCGAATCATCAGGCTACAACGGATGTAATTTTTATTATCGGGTATTTTATAGATAGATGCGGTACTTTGTTTAGCTAAATAACCAGATCCATTGTTATTCTTACGCACTGGTTAATGGTTCCATCAAGCAAGGGAAGGAACTATCTCAGACAAAGGTTCGGCTAACTGTTACTCTCTCTTCTTTTGCAGTGTAGGATTGGCGTACTTTTTTCTTTAATATATTGAATTAATATGTAAACGTATTTTAATTAACACGTTACACATCTACTTGAAGAGTGAAGGGATGTCTAGAGCCGTGGATGTTTTTATTTCCGTCCAAATCTCGGCGAGATTCAAATCACTGCTAGCGAGAAATCAATGGTAAGCAGCTTTGTCATAACAAACACAGTCGTTTGCAATGAATATAGTATGAGGTTGAGAATTCTGTAAATTAGTTGTAACCTAGTTTCTACGAAGCACCGCAAGTTATTATCAGTAAGCAATCACTGATGGTTATCTGCATGATAACTCCTAGTGAGTTGTTGTTGTCGTTGTTGTTGTTGTTGTCGTTGTTGATGATGATGATGATGATGATGATGATGATGATGATGATGATGATGATGATGATGATGATTCACAGAATCGTAAGTAAACTACGCATCCTTCCTAAAAAATGTATCACAGGCATCAAATGGTGCCACACTAAACTAGTGGTGAAAGGTTAAAGAGGATGGAGAGATAGAGGAGGGAAAACACTAATCAGACCATCACTGGATGAGTGTGAAAAGGACTGGCATGGTGGGAAGTCTTACTGCTACGCAAATTTCAGCGAAGGCCAGCGTCAAGTCAATAGCAAATGATTGTTGGGCTAATGCATAATCACTTGCAACGGTTATTGAAATAGGTAGCAATTTTGGGAGACTTGTTGCCAGGCAGATTCCATGGAACCCCAATAGTTATTATCAGCTAGCAATCACTGGCGATGACCTGTTGATAACTCCTAGTGAGTACAAATAATAATAATAATAATAAGAAGAAGAAGAAGAAGAAGAAGAAGAAGAAGAAGAAGAAGAAGAAGAAGAAGAAGAAGAAGAACTAGCGGGACCTGTGGACATTCCACAGGGGACTCATTCATATGTAATATATTGATGTTGGCATTCTGTAGATGTTCAGTGTAAATGGAGACGTTCTGATATGTAGGTTTTTTGTTAAAACTGCAAAAGTATTTATCTAAGTTAGCAAAACCCGGTCGTAAAGTTCGCTTAAATATGATATTTTAATTCTTGCAGATTTCGTATATATTATTATAGAGTAAATGTTCTATCGATTTTTATATAATATAAAGTTGCGATGTGAAAAATAAACAAACTATATTCATATGACTTGGGTGCATTAACTTGAATCGAAGCCGAAATAAAAATCTATGAATAAAATATATTTCATCAAGAATTCTTCATAAATTTTTGTTTTGGTTTCGATTATGGCTGAAGGAACTCAAGTTATATATATATATATATATATATATATATATATATATATAACTTGAGTTCCTTCTGCCATAATCGAAACCAAAACAAAAATTTATGAAGAATTCTTGATGAAATTATTCATAAAAAATAAATGACTTAAGTGCCATCAGCTATATTCGAAACCGAAACCAAAACTTCTGAAGAATTCTTGGTAAAATTATTTATGACAAGAAATGGAAGTACATAATTAAACGACCCGGATGTAAGCATGGCACATAAAATAACACACACGCTATCGTATTAATATAGAGATGATATAGTCTGTGTCTGTGTGTTTTCGAGAGAAGTTTGATGCAACAAGTATGAATATCTTTATTTTAGTAGATGACGAAATCCACTTAATAACATAAAAATATTACAATCATTATTATCTGTGAATGATATTCTTTTTCTTTTTTTTATATTTGGCATATATTTTTTGCCTTCCTATGCGGCTACTCTAAATCTTGTCAGTTATGACAGGCGCAGTATGCAACGGCATTTGATATCGAATATCATGTCAGTTTAATCATTTTCTCTCCTCTGTATTGCCGTATAACTCGAATAAATAAGATGAAAAATATCTAATGAAACGAAAAGATAACCAAATTCCACTGCTAGCAGACATCCTGTATCTGATTATTGTGTTGTTTTCCATCACCTTATTCTTCTACTCCATTATTATTATTATTATTATTATTATTATTATTATTATTATTATTATTATTATTATTATCATCATCATCATCATCATCATCATCATCATCATCATCATGTTGTATTTATGATTTCATTGTTTTGTAGCTGAACAAGAACTGGTTTTATAATCATAACTTTAGACCATCGTTAGAATTTTTACTAATATCTGCAAATATACGGAGTAACGTATAAATATGGGTTTAATATAGACACCGCCAAAAATGGCCGAAAAATCAAGTTGTTGTTGTATTTTAAAACGAAATTACATTTATTAAAATCCATTATTTCTGAGTAACTTTTTTTTCCAGAAAGATAAAACCCTGAATTTTATCATATAGAAAGCAGAATAATGTAAAACTTTTTCTAACATTTTTAATTAAATTTTAAATGTTAAATTTTCCCCAAAAGTTAACAATTGACATTTTTTGTCTTGCATAAAAAACGTATATAAATAGTTAAAAAAAAGAAAAGGTTTTTGAAAGAATTAATTTGTTTGTTTCTTGTCTAAGATTTAGAGTGATTTTCTATGATTATATGCAAAAATATGTAATATAAGTACCTGGATTTAAAATAATTCTACTTATTCATATAGGCAACCAGTTACTTCGCGTCGATTTTATATAATGTTTGCATTTGTACTTGATAAAAAGCAGACTACGGAAGACCAAACAAACCAAAACAAAACTTATTTTTCAGTGACGAAAATTTCAATGTATTATTAACGCTGAGGCTGGCCAGTACCAGATGAGTGATCATTTGTATGAGTTTGGTTTTTTATGTGTATGTGTGTGGGGGTCAGGCTCCCCAAAATGGGGGGCGGGAATTTAAAGCAGAATAAAAAAAAAATTCAGCGCGTTTGGTCCAGCGTAGTCGAAAGGCGGCAAACGTTTTTAAACGGGATCGAAAAAATGATGATATTTTTAACATAAAGGGCACAATATTTGTCGATTTTTTTTTTGTATCGATTCTTCAAAGCATTCTCTGTTTAATAATGGTCATGCATGCATTATTCGGCTCGCTAAAAAAAAATGTTAATTTATTTATCAAAGATTTTAAAATGGCTTTATTCGTATAAATATTTTTAAAAAATGTTTGTTTTGCTTAACTTAAATTAATTATTTTACTTAACATATTCACCGAATATAACGCTTCAAAATTCAAAAGTGGAATAATTAAACACAATCGAAGTTCTGATATCCAGTCGTCAAAATAAGGTATGCAAACACTTTTTTTTAATCTATAACCCTGTCCCTTACAACAACACAATATGTTTTGTTCAGTTCCAGATGATTATTTTAAGCATATTTGGAACCCCCTCAAAATAAGGGGGGTTTTGTAAGCAAAAACAT
>NC_136488.1:102049126-102136626 GCF_053919585.1 Euprymna scolopes | reverse complement strand
AGACATATTTAGTCGTTATATTAAACTCCTACACTTTATCCTAGGGGCAACATCATCACAATCGCAACCGTCTTTAGAGGAAGTATTTCCTATTTTCCCTCTAAATATCAAAATCCTCTTACCGCTCCTAGTCGACACCAGCAGGAAATATAAACATTATACATATATTGTGCTTGCACTCTTCATAACTGGAGCATAAACTCACAGACATAAGATAATTTCCCCTTTTCGGATTTAAAAGTAATAAAGACTCCTTAGACTAATTCGGCTCATTCTAATTGGCTGAGCTCTGACCATTCCTATATCCCGGATTAACGGTATACCCATGCTAAACGAACGCTAATATACCATTTAAATATGGCGTTGTAATGATACAAAATTTTTACCTCTGAGTAAATTGTTGCGTTCATTTTCCTACATTTTACAATGTTAGTTTGTATTTTCTCTCTCTCCCTCTCGCTCTCTCTCTCTCTTTCTCTACCTTCCTATCTCTCTGTGCATATATTCTTCTCAACTGTCTTACTCTCTCTTTCGCTCTCTCTCTCTCTCTCTCTCTCTCTCTCTCTCTCTCTCTCTCTCTCTTCCTTTCACTCATTTTTTGCATTTCTTTTTATGCCGAAGAAAAAAGAAACATTTAACGGCGATGGAGAAGAAAAAACTCAAACATTTCTCCCCTGTCTCTCTCTCACACTCTCCCCCCCCTCTCTCTCTCTCTCTCTCTCTCTCTCTGTCTCTCTCTCTCGAGCGCGTGCGAGCTCGCTTTGTATATTTATTCCAGTAATTAATTATATTCTTTCAAACATAGTAACGTTTTTATTGTCCTTATTTAAATATACTTTTTTAAAACCTGCGCAATCTATTACGATCGTGGCCGATTTAAAATAAATGTTTCAGCAATATCATCTACTGGATTCGTACTTATTATATTGTTTGAATTTAATGTTCTTTTAACACATATGAAATATTCACTTTATTATTAAATATATTTTATGTTTATTTTTTCACCGCCCCTCTTATAATAAAAATGTATAAAACTATGTAAACTTTTTTATCAATTATTTTTTTTTTTTTAATCGCATATCTTTTCAAATAACTATGATTATTTTAGTTAATATGTTATATATTTTGCCAAACTGTTTAGATATTTTAAAATATATTTATTTGCAGAACTATGAAAAAAAAAACAATGAATGTGTCATATTTTTTACAGTTTTAGAAGTTTTGAAAAGGTGAATGTGCCCCAGCAAACGAATACAGTAGATGATATTGCGAAACATTTATTTTTAAATCGGCGACGGTCGTAATAGATTGCGCAGGTTTAAATAAAGTATATTACAATAAAGTATATTTAAATAAAATACATTAAAAAACGTAACTATATTTGAAAAAACAAAAAATAACTTAAATATATTTGGAAAATGTATTAACAAAAAATATCCTAATGTTTTGCACGAATAGCGGAAGTTTTGTATCGATTTTGTGTTTCTCAATTCATAGACCTGTCGGCGAGTTTGAAAGTTAGTGTCTGGTTTTATGAACAATTGCCGATTTTTATACCGATTACCTGCGCTAGTTTTAGCATAAATTTCATTAGATAGGAAAACAATTATTTATATACTTGTGTTCTCACTGATTCGAAATTCTTTGGAGTATTTCATTTCAATCTGATTCTCGAGATTGCGCATACGTTAGCGTTTTCTTTTTTAGGTGGCGGTGCATTAGATCCAACTACACATTTTTTAGAATGATGACATTTGTAGGTTTTCTACTATGCTGATTAAGAAAATCTCATTCAAATTTTGCGAAGACACGTACTTATATAGATATTAAGACCTGTATTAGGAACTCTAATTCACTGGCTGTCAGGTTTGTACGCACGCGCAATAAAACAATTTACTTCTCTCCTATCGACACTGCTACCCCTCAATATTTTTTGCATCAGCGGATGGGTATGCTGACAACGATTATCACGCTTAAATTTGAGAATTATTTTTCATCCCCCAAACCAAAAGGGGTTCTCTACTCTGAAAGCCGTTCTTTACAGGTGGATGTTGGGGGGGGGTCTATTCCGACCGCTGTCCTTAAGATGAGGAGGTTGGTGGTGTATATTTAAAAAGTCGTTCTTTACATGGGGAGTTTGGAATGTCTATTTCAAACGCAGTTCCTAAAATGACAATACTCAAAAATTGAAGTGAATGGAAAGATTCGTAATTGGTTTGTTTTACACGTTGTTAAAGAAGACGACATAAAACTAGAATTTACTTTAATAGTGGAAGAGTTGGAAAGAAGAGGAAAACTTGTACAACAAACGGAAACAGCTAAGACTGCTACCATTTATTTCGATTCTAAACAGTTCATATACAGTGAGAATACCTAACTTCTAAAACTTTATTTTCCTTTAATATTCTAATGAACCATTTTTCGTAATTTTATTAATTCATACTGATTTAAGGGACGACGGCAGTGGCCACCAAAATCAACCATAGTTTATTTTTTTGCGAGGGGGCAGGTTTCCACCGGGTAACGCCGGTTAACGGGTCCTGCTAGTATATATAAATATATATATATATATATATATATATATATATATATATATATATATATTAATGCCAAATAACTCAACTTATCGACTTATTTAGACAAGAATCATTTAGGAATGATATACTCTAGGTATACTACTTAAGTAAAAAAATATTCTACGTAGTCATGTGTGATATTCTATCAAGAGCATTACCTATTACATCTCATACTACTGTAACAATATTATATATTACTGTATTAATTTAACATGCAAGGTTATAGTAGTGGACACTTTCATTAGAAGTCAAGTTACACGTCCGGAAATCACGTCACATATAGGCCATGCCATGTGACAGATAAGCTGATGCGATCTCTATCTTGTCTGGATTGCGAGAGATAACAGTCGTACTTTGATGAGCTTTCACCGTTCCTCTATCGACATAGGTTAGAAATATTATGTACGTCTATTCTATACCTGAAAAAAAATCACTCTGATAGCGTCTGCGAAAACTCGATTATTTGTGTGCTGCTATTTTAAAATAACTTTTACATTTTCTGTTATTAAGAATAAAGTCGGCGACTACAACGAAAGGAGAACTAAAATGAACTGCTGCTACATGTCAGTAAACCAACAGTACCAGTCTGTCTACATAGTTGGCTTCTACCATGATTATTATTTGAGAATTGTTTCCGGTGATACTCTACTATTTTTTTTTTACATAGGAGTCACCATTTATCAAAGCACTGAAACAACTCGAGGATAAGGGTTATTGAGTGTGCACTAATCAATGGTAAAATATCGTAGTAGTCGTTATTGATGAACATTTGGTAGATTGGATTACTTTAAGGAGGCGGTTCATCAAGAATTTGTTTATGTTAGACTTGAAGATAATCAGATTGTAGTCAGATAGGAAGCAGGCAAATGGGAGAGAGTTTCAAAGGCGTGCAGTTCTAAGAAAGTTCATGAAATATACGTTTTGATTTAGGCACAGTTAAAGAGTGAGGAAAGTTATTGATGGTGGTTTCAGCTATACGAGTGTTTTTCGAGAAAGATTGGCGAGTGGGGACTTGCCGTGGAAATAACGATAAAACAAAGACAAGCTCGCAACGTCCCTTCTGTGGGAAAGAGGTTGCAGGGAAGAGAAAAGATAGGGCCCCGGGTAGGGCCCCACCCACTAAGTTACGAAGTCTATTTTGTATTCTGTCAATTCAGGATAAGCTGCTTCTAACAGCTCCTGCCTAGATATGGCAACAATACTCCATCCCTGGACGTACTTGGCTGTTATATAGATAGAGAATTTCATCAGCAGTGAGATATCGGCTGGAAAGATCCCACCATTCTTCTAGCGACCTTGGCAACCGATTTGATGTGCGTGTTCCATTTCAGATCAGGAGTAAAGAAGCTTGTCAAAATATGAAGCTTCTCCGAGACGACAGATTTAAAGGAAGAAGCTTGGTTTTTGATGCATTAAAAGTAACCAGCCACCTCTTTCCTTCATTGTACCACGCGCTCAAGATCCGTGGAGAGAGAATCAGAGAGAACTTGTTCATTTACGGCATTTGGTGTGTAATCAGCATAGATGTCACCGAATGATCTAAATATTGATGCTGTTTAATCAGTTCCCAGGTGAATTTATCCTACATAGAAATCTTTCGTTTTCAATCGAATTTTCTTATCAAATTAAAGTGAAAGCGATGCAAAATGATCAATCAACGTTAGCTGAAAATTGTATAGCTATATAATTTTTGATACACTCGTATGAGCATTAGTACGCTGCAGCAGAGGATGAAGGCCACCAAGTCTAAGAAAACGCAGAATATAGTGCCACTGTGGAACACATTGCTGATTGTGAACCGCTATTTACATGAGTCAGAAATATGTGTTTTTATTTAAATATTCGAGGAGATAAATGAATCTCATCCTCTTTAATAATAATAAAAAAAAGTTTCTCTACAACTTGCATTTTGTTTGTTTTTTACTAAATGGACTTATTATCCTTGGCAGGGTTATTTTGTTTTACAGAATATCGACATGTTCCTGTTAAATGAAAACGCAAGACCATAAAATGGGCTTGCTATCCTTCACTAAAATAGCTATATAATTACTTCACTAAAATAGCTATATAATTCTCGATGCAACTCGCGTATCAATATGATTCGGAAAGTGATGTCAATTTTGTAGTAAACGTGTTGTGCCGAAAATTGCACACCTGTCCGAAAGAAGCAATTATATAAATACGAGATATATCGAGAAAGAGATGCGGTTGAAATATCTGCCGTCATGGTGAAAATATTAGTAGAGTTTAAGGGAAACAATTTTTTTCCAATCTTGTTCCATTCTTGTTTAATACTTTTAAAGAACAGGTGGACGATTAGTTGGAAATTCCATTTTAGGTAATAATGAATCACTGTATGTATTGTTTGCTTCTCAGAATGGATCTTCTTTGTATTCATGTTTCAAGTACACGTCAAATGATTTACCCACCAGGCTCCATAAATATATTCATATTTCAACGTACATCCATGTTAAATGGTGTACAAAATCAAAGAAAATCTTAAGAAAAGCTTTCTAAATAAAAAAAAATTCAAATGTTTTCAGACGAGAAACAAGTGACTATGTTGTAAATCAAGTCAACTTTCGACAAAGCCAACTACATAAATGTGTGCTATATTCAGTTTGAAACAGAAAAACTGGAAGGCAAAAGATGTCAAAATTTGACTAAAAGTGTAAATGTTGGTCAAATCTGCAAATACATCTGTCTGCAGGTGTTTGTTCATCATTTACAGAGGTGTTTTGTCGAATTTAAATATGATAGTTACTGATTTTACTTAAGCCTTAATCTTACCTATCTAAATTCTATTAATGTGCTTAAAAAATCGTCAACGTGTACACATACTCAACAATATAGACGGACAATACTCTCAAGGATGACTATAGAAGAAAAATCAAGGATAAACTTGAGCTGGTATCGTTCATTCTAGTCAGGAATTGATTTGGTTACGTTGCTTTTGCAAGGTTGAGGCACGGTTCTGTGCAAATCTAAAAGGTCCACCCACAAAGTCTTTATCTTAGTTGCTCGGGATTAAATGAGAATCATCCCTATGTATTTTATAACTATGCTCTTAAGACTGCATTACTTTCTTTGTTTTAACTGCCCCCTACTCCCATTTAACTAGCTAATATAATCGGAAGAAGCTGATTTTTAAAAAAAAAAATTAATGAATGTCTTATAGTTGGAATTCCATAGAGATTCAGGTCCTCTTACATTGCCCAAAGATGTCTATATTTATGATATAAATTTTACATGAAATACATTTGAAGTTTTAAGGTGAGTCTCTTATGGCCACCTTAAGAGATGTAGTTAAAGATTCAAGATAATGCCTTCCCTTAAGAATATACATAAAATAAACATTTAGTAGTATATAATGTTAGTTTCTTTCAAATATTAATACCAGTATTTGGACGATTAATCGTAATCGGAAGTGATAATCGAGAAAATCGAAACTTTTTAAAGTATTGAAATCAGTATCGGAATCGGTGATAATTGTGCCTACTTGCCGATGATAAAAACGATTCTTGTGATTGTTTTTTATTTAGTGTGATTCGTTTAAAACTTGATTTTTCTGATAAAATCAAGATGGTAAATATGTATTAATATTAAGTTACAAAATTAAAATATATAGATCACCCACACAAGTTTATTTTTACGCTCACAAAAATATATCACGTTGGTTTTTACGGTGACCGAAAGAAAAACAACCCTATATATGAATATGTAAAAGAATCGAAATTGGTAATTGTATCGGAATCAGAAATGTTCAAAAATTGGCAATTGTATCAGAATTGGGAAAAATTTTGGAACCGTCCCATCACCAATCAACGCTTTTGCAACTATGGATCATGTTATAATATTATTTGTTTCTTAATATTAGTGAATCTCATTTTTATTAATGTTGGTGTTTTTAAATTTTGAGTCATTTTCATTTGCAATATTATAAAAGATTAATATTACCATGTATATAAATATTAGTAATATATTTTCCTTAAGAGGAGAGTAGGAATGCGCTATGTAAGAAGTAAAAAGAAATCCATCCTCTTCACCAGGCAACAAATAGCAGTACAAGTCTCAGATGACGGAGGCATGATTACGGATCAAATTTACCCCACCTTCCATCAAAGAAGATAAAGTCACCATTAGACCAAAAATACATAATTTTCTTTATGAGAAACTATTACATAAATGCAGAGAACGAAAATATATTTTATAGTAAAAACAGACAAACCACACATACATGAAATTAAACACGCATACACACGGACATATCAACATAAATATATCAATATTACATCTACGCACACACACACATACACACGCGCGTGCGCTCGCAAACATTCGTATGCATACTACAGAATAAAGAAATACATAGACGAAAGAACACAGACTCATTGACAAAAGAAAAAATACACTATACATATATATATATATATATATAGAGAGAGAGAGAGAGAGAGGGAGAGAGAGAGAAAGAGGAGAGATTTAAAGAGAGAAGATTATAAATACACAGACAGACAAGAAACGCACCTCACACGCCGGGTATTATTTTTAGTAAAAAATGTAACATGTCATACATTTAATGAATTTACAAACATATTCTCTTAGCGAAAGGAAGACCGTTTGGCAATGGCGTAAAAAGTACCCGAAACACGTGTAAAACTTAAGATACTAAAATGCGAAATAACATTCAAATAGTTTTAAAAGTATGACACACTCTGTAATAAAGACATATACGCATTTATTTGTATATGACAAAAAGTCAGCAAGTAAAAACTTGCCTTTTTTTTACATCCGTGGCGAAACCACTTCAAGTGCTGAAAGAATCCAAGAAGCAAATAGAAAATCAGACAACCCCGCTAACTGAAATCAATTTGAAAAGAAATCCCCCACTATAAGTCAGCGATTGTTATACTATTACTAATTTGATTATTCCCACAATCAATCAACGCCACATTTCACACAAACCATAAAAGCTACAGAGCGGACGTCCTAGAATTGTATTTCTACCTCAATTGGTCTAATCGTAGAACACAATCAAACTCAGAAATTCATATATTCTCATTTGCTCGGGATTCATATTCTGATGTAACTTGAGTTTCGAATTTTGAGTACATGAACTCAAAAGAGGGTGAAACTCGATTTTAAGATTCTAGTCTGCGTCTTTCTGATTCCTGCAGAGTTGTTTGAATGTGTAAATAATTATATATGATCTTACATTCAAATACATAATAACAATATATAATAATTTATATATAAATAATTTAATTACTTAGGTATTCTATAATTTTATATGAATATAAATGCGAACACTATAAAGAGGTATTTTCCAATTTTAACAGTGAGCGTACACTAGAACACACACACACACACACACACACACACACATATATATATATATATATATATATATATATATATAAGAGTAGGTAGTAGCATTGTTTTTGCCTTTTAAAAAAACTATATATATATATATATATATATATATATATATATATATATATATATGTAAACATTTTGCTAATAAATAAAAAACGAATACTTTTATTCTGAAGATAGTCCAACTTTTACATTAAGTGATGAAAAGAAAGATTTCGAACGTAAGTATGATAGAATGACGCACAGACAGAACCTTTATATAGATCCGTTGGCGTATTTAACATGCTATTTCATAATTAAAACGTGACAGAACGAGAAAAAGTATATAGCAAACTTAATTACTAACTTTTTACGAGCAAACCATGATCGAATTCAACGAGAAACCAGAAAAGGTACTTCTCGATTTTCCTTGTGAATCATCCAGGCATTCCTACAGATCTGGTGGCCTTTCGAGCGGCATCCATGAAACTTAACGTAACAGCAATTGAACTGACTATTATCGAATGGCCTGTAACTCTGTGTAGGTCGAATTCATTATCCCGCCTCGAGGCCGGATATGGTGTACATGTGTGCCAGTTTTGAAGATTAACGGTGGAAAAATGTGGGTCGATCGAAAAATGGATGATCAGCGACAGCTCATCTTGAGCGGATGACTTATCAAGCTAACATGCAGATTGGGTGGAGGGAATAAGGTCGGCTTTTTGATTTATTTGGTATGATTATTTTGGTTTGTGGCATATCAACCCTGTTCGAGTTATTTAATGCCGAATCCAATCGCAATAGTAAAAGTTTTTATTTTTCAATTTCATTTATCTTTAGTGATTTGTTCATGGTGTTTAGTTCATTTATTTCGTAGAAGATAATTGTTATTTTTGTTTTCGGCTTTGCAGAACATGACTGAGTTTTGCAAATGAAAAGAGAAGACAATAACACCAATAATTTGTGCATTTTAGGTCAGAAAGCAAGTACCTTTAAACAATTAGCACCATTTTTTTTATTTTCTTTCTCTTTATATATATATATATATATATATATATATATATATATATATATATATATAAAAGGACCTTTGTTTGTCTATGTGGCTGTGTGTTCGTACCATCTAAACTCGAAAATGGCTGGGTCGATTTTTATGAAATTTCACACGAAGGGATTTCATGTGTTAGGCAGTGTTCTTGGATAGGTGTTATATATATAGTTAATTCGATCAGTTAAGCATTTCAGTGAAGCATTTCAGTCTATACTTTTGTTCGAATATTGGATCGAAATAATGTAAATTACAACACGACTTTTGGAAAGTATCCAAACGTACCCGTTAAAAATATTATGCCATAATTGCATTTACATATGGCCTTTTGGACATTTTAAAGTTGCCCTCGAAATGATTTTTTTGTTACCACAGAAGTTGAAATATGTTACTATATTTTGAATATATTTTTGGCACATTGATATCAAACCAGAAGTAACAAAAGTACATATAACATAGAAAATTAGATAAAGCGACACGCATAAGAATTGGAAAAAACCTTCATAAAACTGCAACTTATAATACACATGGTCGAAATTTCATGGTTCAACACGATAATAATCCCAAATATACGGTAAAACATGCAAAGGAATGGTTTGAAAATAATGGCATTAATGCTCTCAATTGGCCGAGTGAGTCTCTTGACTTATATCCAATTAAAAATTCGTGGTATACTTTTAAGGCTAAAGTTCATAACCGGAATCGACAAAATATTAAACAGATGAATTATGCAAGAAAAAAGTAACGATAGATCAGTGTGAAAACTTGTGGTCAACTACTGAAAACGACTGGAAGCAGTGACACAAAACAGAGTCTATGAACCAAAATATTGATGTAACCAATACTTTTGAATAAGTTAATTTTGAACTTGGACTAAATCAAATTATTCCACCATGAGTTTTAAAAATTTTGCTTCCACATGCAATCAAATCAATCTCTTACGAGATAGTACTTACCAAATATCAGGCAATATGGCGAACATAAACTAGAGTTATAACAGTAAGTAACATGTATCCATAACTTATGCGTGTCACTGTATATGTTTATATACACGCAAATAGTTCTGGCACTATAAACATACAGCAAATAATTCTGCCACTATAACTATAAACACTAATATTTCTGGTCTTTAAAACATAGAGGCAAATAGTTCTGGTAGCTTAAACATACGAAGGACATTGCAAAAGGAATGGATCAGAATGGATTTTAAATTGAATTGTTTTGATAGTTAAATTCATGAATTTATGATTTGAAAGTTTCAACTCTGTTACGGATACTGACAGTGTGAAAAAGTGCATTCAGAATGTAGAAAAATAAATTCTGGAGTAGAAATTGTCGCTCGTTTTAATGTTACCACTACATCTTCGTAGCTGTTCAACAGTTTTAGTTTTAAAAAGGGATTTCAGCGGATTGGAAATGCTAACTTTAACTTTTAGAACGAATATCGTATGACAATCGAGCCCGTCCACAGCCGTCGTTCATCTTTGTTTTCGTACCTCTTCAACCTTTGGGGTTAAAATATATTTTTAGAAAGACTGAATACACGCAAAAGTATCAGTCATTCTAAATGTTAAGACAAATAGCTGTAGCACATTAAACATAGATGCAAATGCTTTTCACATTGCACACATACAGCGAAATGATTTCGACACGCTAAACATACAAGCAAATGCTTATAGTACAAACCGGGCCTTGCATAAACGTAAAAAAACTAACGTTACATGGAACCATAAACGCAAAACTCACCCAAACAAGAAGTCTATTAGTTATTAGAGCTGACAAAAGGAAATTCTGATAAATAATAAATTTTACCGTCACAAATAGATTGCAGGATTACACTGAACATAATAGGAAAAAGAAACAAGAGAGTTTAATGAAATGTTATACATAAACAAAATAATAGAAATAATTGTGGGAACAGTTTTGAAAAACCAGGAAATAGACTATGAGAAATTGAAATCAAATGAACGATTGACACCATAATAACACACAAAACGTTTACAAAAAAAAAACAAAAAAAAAGCGATTTATATACAAATGATTTATTGTTTATTAAGAGTCGAAAGTCACTGTAGGTTAGGTTTTAATGAGATTCATAGTTGGTCATTTACAGCATCTTAAAGCAGATCGGAAACGATAAATTTAACGGTTTGGATTATTTAAGTGTGCAGTTCGACAATGATTTATTAACATTTGATTTAAGAGCAATCATGTTGTATTCGGCTAGGAAGTAGCTCCGCAGTATTGTATTTCACAGACTGGAAGTTCTCGGGGTGATAGTTCTGTTTAATTGTAAGTAGTTGGCGGAAGAAATGAAAATCTTTTACGTTGGTTCATTCTAGACGAGGTTTTGCTGCAAATGTTTTCCACGGATCGACAAGAAATTCGAGCACAGTCGAGCATCTTCCATGAAAAAAAAGGATGTAGTAGAAAAAGGTTAGCACCGTCAGCGAGAAAAATGCTGGAGATGAGAGAATTGACCATCCTTCCCTACACGATTGCGAAGTCGATTCTATAGATTGTCAAGGTATGATATAGCTCTCTGTACGCCCCATTCCCCAGATATGACAACGTAGGTAGTATCTGGATCTTGAACAGTTAGAGCATTATGTCGGGTGTGAAATACCTGTTGTACTGGTTGAATGGTCTTACCATTTCCACGTGATTGCAACGGATTTGATTAAAGTCTTCAATTTTAAGTATGAATCGATGGTTGGTTCTATGAGCTTACCTAAACGCGTCTTCAAAAAACAGCCCCATTCATTTGCTTGAAAAAAAAAGCGAGAATCATGGCATTGTTGATGAAAGGAAGGAAGATTGATTGATGAAGTATTAAATGTAAAACCAACGCTTTTGGTCAAGTTAAGATAGTCAACCGCAGATAGGTTGAAAAAAAAAAAGATTTAATAAACACAAATACAAATATAGATAATACATATTTAGCCAAAAATAAAGGAGCTGACGCTATTTGAGTAGAAAGAAAAGGTTGTTTGATCGTTTCATTTTTGGGCATATCAACCCTTTCTGGGTAATTTACGTTTCGTTATATATATATATATATACACATATATATATATATATATATATATATATATATATGCATGCAAAAATTCATTCATGGTGTTTGGATTGTGAGTTTCGTTTTACGGCATATCAACCCTTTTTGAGTTTTTGTATTTTTGGAAAAAGTTTTTATATGTCGAGTCCTTTATATCTTCAATTAACATTCATGGGGTTTCATTTAGATATTTTGTAAAAGAAAAGTGTTGATTTTGTTTTTGGTGTTGAAACGGTAAAGAAATAAAAACAAAAACATCCATGTTTCGTGCATGTTAGTCCAGAAAGCCGGCATCTTCAGACAGCCTTATCTTGTAGTACCAGCTGTGTGAACATAGCAGAAAAATTATTATACTTTGACACATCCACTAAAATCGCAGATCATCAATATCAATTAGTAGCATAGAAAATGATAATAGTGTGTCTGAAATGTAAAAATCGACGATGGATAAAACTATCCAGATCTCTACTGAAAGAGTATAAAGAGTATAGAACAGCAAAGAAGCTTATTTTCACTTTAATCCCAGATAAATCTGTCAGCCATTATCAGCGGGAACTTGGTAAACAACTGATTTAAGAACAGAATATTAGTTGCCATGTTGATAGAAAAAGCGAAGAGTACTAACAGTTTGAAAAATTAGTTGTCACTAAATTTCCAGCAAACGTCGCTTTTTTTAGCTGTAAGTGACCACTGGTAGTTCTCGTGTTCGAACGTCTATTGAATATGCAATGATACAGACATGGTTAGATTTCAAAATAATTGATCAGAATTAATGAAAATTAATTTAAGACCGTGGGTTTAATAGTAACATTAATTAGTTTAACTAATCTCATCTGTCCAAAATATAAGATGGTATCATGACAAAGAGATACTAAACTATATATATTATTTAATTGGAATTCATTATTGAGATGGGTATTATTTAATAAGTTATTTATTACGGACTATTATCCTAATCTTTTTTAGTTGTTGATTCACGACGTTTCGGCCAACTATTCCTTTGGCCTTCATCAGGTGGTAACCGCGACGGGATAGGAACTCCGAATCTCCTAACTGCATCCTCAGCAATTACTGCCTTCCATAGTTGTGTGAGACTACAACAACTATGGAAGGCACTAAATAATAACTAAAAAAAAGATTAGGATAATAGCCCGCAATGAATAAATTAATAGATACTATACTACCCCGACAGAAAGTGTGTTAAAATTAATGTTATTTTCGCGTGTGAAAACGTAATTCCCCACTGTATCTTATTCTATATTACACTATTTTACTATTTCAGACTATGTATTACACTACCTCACTTATAGTATTTCAGATAATATACTACATTTGCTTCCTTTATATTTTAAGACTATATGCAATTATACTATTCTATACTAATTTGGATTATATACTACACTATATTTAATGTACTATTTCAGACTATATACAACACTACCCCTACTGTACTATTTAAATACTAAATACACTACTACAATAGTCTTAGATAGAATTAGTTCAGCTTCAGATAGACAGATACATAATTTTTATTAATAATACATTATAATAAACACGAATAAGGTCTAAAACAATTGGTTATTATTTCATGAAAATAAATATAAGCCACGCTTAAATGATAAGAAAATGAGAAAATCTATCGAATATGAAAGTGCCAGCGTACCCAATTGTAATCAGAGCACCGCGATAAGTCGCTAATAAATGATTAAATAGAATGAAAGATGGTATATGTGTACAGAGTGAAACCAATGAAACGAGACGGCAATATTAGAATCGAACTGGCGTGCAGAAGGGAGTCGTTGCGTATTGGTAAGAGTGTCACAAACGCCATTGGAAACCAGCCATATAATCGCCGTCGAGAAAAGCTCTCCGGTGATGATACACGTTTATCTTGCGCGATGTATTTCATCCAATTAATGATATTCAGTGGATATCTGTAGTTCCACACAAGATATTTCAAAGAGTCCTTTGTTCTGCGTGAATGCGTATAGTCTACAGTTAATATGAAATCGGACGCAGTTCTGCTATTAAATCACACGATGGAATTCTTGGGGATTCAGCAGTTCCAATCAAAGCTGAGAGGCTTACGTCTTGAGTCACATTCTAATATCTTCACACGATTCATTCCAGCTTTGATTTCATCAATCTTATCTGAAGTATGGAAATCTGCTGCAAGGTATAATAACCGTGTTTTGCATGAAATACAAGTTAATGTACTTGACCACGACATTTTTTAAAGCTTATGCTATTTTTTCATAAAAACAAACGGCGTATGATATAAATATGGCACATTTGTCTCTATGTCTGTTCTTTTCTCTCTTTCTCTCGCTTTCTCTCTCTCTCTCTTTTTCTCTTTATATATATATATATATATATATATATATATATATATATATATATATATATATATATATATAGTATTATATAAAAAGATCTTTGTCTATGTGGCTGTGTGTTCGTACCATCTAAACTCGAAAACCGCTGGGTCGATTTTTATGAAATTTCACACGAAGGAATTTCATGTGTTAGGCAGTGTTCTTGGATAGGTGTTATATCGGAATGTATTCGATAAGTATCGACAATCGATAAATGATGATCGAAATAATCCGATGGAACGGAAGATTTGGACCGAAGTTAACACCTTACACACTACAATATCACAAGTGCGTTTGAGAAGTTTTATTACCACACAAGTTGAAAGGTTCGCCATATATAATCAACAGTTTGTTCTTTGATATAACAGGGAGGGCCGCGTTCAAAATGATTGAATTGAAGTATGATACTTGACTTTTTGCATTTTAAACTTAAATTCAAGACATTATATTGAAAAATCATTTCATAAAATCAACAGTAGGTTCTCTACAGTGCAATGTAGACTACAGTGTATTGTGAAATAAACCATAGCGAGAAAAAGGTGCACTGCGATAGGTCCCCAACTAGAGAAGGCAACCAATCGCGTGGAATGTTTGTCCGTATCCAGATTGTTCCATATTGGGAAATCACATTAAAAACCGATCTTGGGTCGAATTTTGCCCTTCTGGGTAGACAAGTAAATAAGAATGTTATAGGTGTATCACATATCTGATAGTGCTGTGACTTGCGCTTTAATTAGTTAAAGTTGTGAGAACTTGCATCTACTACATTCTATCGCCCAGAAACACTTGGACCTGGTGGTAAGACAGAGTCAAGACGATCAAGCTTGATAAAAGAGGCAGGTGTCGTTACAAACATATACGGCGCCTAACATTCCCAAAGTGATCACCCATCTGGTACTGGCCAGCCTCATCGTTGCTTAACTTTGGGGTTAAATTATATTGCCCAAATCTAGAAAGATTTCTCCTTCATTGAACGACGAAAGGATAGGTGAAGTGTAATATTAGAACAGATAGTACACTCTGATCTTAGTCCCAAAATCGATACGACGATAGATGACATAACCCCCTCCCTTTCATTTTGATCACTCCTACTCTGAAAATGTTTTTTTATGTAACTAAAAAGGCACATATCCTTTTTTTAAATTAAATTATCATTTCAAACGCCATTTATGGTCAAATACTTCAATATTATCTCAGAAAGGTGAGTTCCGTTATAGGAGCGTTGATTTAATTTGAATAAAATAAAATACGCATCAAATGCGCTTAAAAGCCAAATTACAACGTAATTTTACGAAAATAAACAAATATTTTACTTGTTGGAAATTCATTATTTAAATCTATTTCGGAGTCAAACTTCATTCTTAGTATTTTTTGTTTCTTTCTTTTTCTTCTTTCTTGCCATGTTGTAAAGAGAAAGAAAAGTCAATAGTGAAGATCCGCACGTTGTCTCTCAGCGGTTGTATTTTGAAATGTCGGGAAAGTTGCGTTGGCTACGCGGGATTACCATCAAAAGTGTGAGTTAGACAACACGAGGATCTTTATTACTGACTTTCCTTTCTTTGTAAATACAGAACCACTGTTTTAGGCTATCTGGTCTTCCGTAGATGAAGTAATATCACGTAACAACAAATTGCCGAAAGAAATGATCAAATTTTTAGCAAAATGTGCAGTTATTTATCGAATTTTTCTTTGTTGGCATCGATTTTTCAAATCGTTTGCTATATAATCGTATATTAGCAATATTGGGCTCACTTAAAGAACATTATTAATTTTATTTCCAAAGATTTAAAAGTAGTGTTTTTCGTAAAAATTATGAATATATATATATATATATATACATATACATACATATACATATATATATGTATATATATATATGTACATTTATATATGTATATATATATATGTATGCATATATATATACATGTATGTATATTTGCTAATCTGAAAGATAATAATAGTTATCAACACATTCAACGAATTTCACACTTAAAACACAAAAGATGAAAAATGAAACACATTCAAAATTCGGATTTGTAACCTAAAAATGTGATACATACACAGTTGTTTTGTTTGTTTGTTTTATCTACCCCCACAATACAGTATATTTTGTTCAGTTTCGGCTGACTATTTTAAGCATATTTATAAATACAAATAAAGAAGGGGGTAGTAGGCAAAGAATATATATATATATATATATATATATATATATATATATATCGATTTTAAAATAAAGTACACCATTATACAGCTCATTCTTTACTTAATAATCGGTGAAAATTTCGTATTGGTTTCATTATTTGATTTTTGGTAGATTTTTTTAAAGAGCGACTTAGTCAAAAAAATTTAATCCCTCCTTTTGTTTTGGCCATGCAAAAGTAATCCAATTTACCAAATCTCCACTCCTAACGATTACTACAATATTTTTCCATTGACTACTGTACACTCATTAACCCTTATCCTTTAGTGGCCTCCAGACCTTGATAAGTGGTGACTCATTTGTAAAATAAAATAAAATTCCTGAAATATTAGAGTCTTTGCAGAATTTTATAATATTTTTAATGGCCATAATTTTAGCGCAGCTTCACATTTTAAAATTATTTCAGACTTACATTGAATACGATGGACAGCGATTAGAGATGACCATATTGGACATAAAACATTGAAATTCAGTGCAGCAAGATTATTCGTATTTTGGTGTTTCTTTAAGCCCGTTAATTTATATACATTTTCTAGAATCGTGTAATGGAGTTTGATCAAAATTAGAATAAGAGCTATCGACGTAAGATTTAGTAACATTATATATTCAATTTAATCTTTATGAGTGAAATGAAAGATGTGTAAAACTGTTTTGTTCGGGGGTTTACTTTAGAATGTCGCTCATGCTAGGGCAAATATTATTTTAGTGTATATATATATAATACTTGCGTACGCATGTACGGTTCCCTTTTTCCCTATGTTATATACAGGGTGTTATTATTAAAATGAAGTATATTCTGTATTGTTGTTGTTGTTCGTTTTAGGAAGAGTCTTAGTGTTTTATCCAGAGACAGTCTAAGGAGTATTCATGTGTTGAGTGTTCATATGTCTTAAGATGTTCATGTTGTAGAAATATATCATGTTGGAGACATTGGTGAGATATAGGCGGGTATATATAAAGAGAGAGACATTTCTGTATATATATAATAGACAGTGTACATGTTACTGCACAATGGGGGGAGATTTGATATATAGATAGATAGACCGAGGGTTTGGCATTTATATTTTTGACTGTTCTGTGAACGGGAGTGTCTCTATAACATTTATACTTTGACACATATACTTTCTAACAGATATTTTTTAGATGATAATTTTATCAAGGTTCTTATAACATAAATGGGCAATACATTTTCTGTTGAATAACAACATGGAGACGCAGATACAAAAACACATGTTGACGTCCTTTATTTCATGACCGGTCCTAATTTCGCTCGATTAATTCAAAGTTTCTTTACATGGCTTTTCTTAAACCTTTGCTTCCCAGGTTTGGTGTCAGCGACTGTCTCTGACCTATCTCTCGGCTCTCTCTCTCTCTCCCCTCTTTCTCTCAGACTGCATCTAAAACTCTACCTATATTGAGAACTCGTAACGTCATCGCATGATTAAACATGTGCTCATCGAGCACGTTGCCTTGGCATGCGTTACGTTGCAAAACTTGACATCACCCTGAGTTCAGTAACCTATTTTTCAAATAACCTCTTTACAAAATATGTTTACAATTTCAATTGACGATTAAATTCCTTATATTTATTTTCACAGAAACAAATTTCATCATTACATTCCTTTTCCAATAAACAGATATCTAACAATTCATTTTCAATAACATTCTGCATTTATTTTAACTTATGATTGGAATTTTCAATTCCAAATCTAGTTTCGCAAGTTCGAATCCTTGACTATTCTATTTCACATTTACATTTAACTAATTCCCGATTTTTTCTTACATGAAAAGGGGACAGCCTTATCATGTAAAATGTTTACTATATCTTCATATCCGTGCACAAATCGTACAATTGCTTGCACAGACAACGAATTATCGAAGAGGGGAAGCAATTAAATATATTATTCTATACAAACTAAATAATATCGAAAAACACACTTTTTCCTTCCTTTTCTTTTTTCTCTTTTTCTTCTTCCCTAATTTGTTGTTGTTGTTCTTCTTCTTCTTTTTCTTCTTCTTCTTCTTCTTCTTCTTCTTCTTCTTCTTCTCATCATTATTTACTCACTCGGAGTAATCACACAGGGTATCATCAAAGATTTCTTTTTAGGACCAACTTGTGGCATTCTCTGGAGTCGATAACCACTTCTTTCGATAACCATTGTAAATGACTTTGCTTTATCGCTACCGCTGCTTACCACTGATTGCTCGCTTTTCTAGTTGGAGTCTGAGTAGTTCTCTTTCTCCTCGGTATTTCAATCCTCCTTGATTCTTCAATACATTTTTGTGCGGTATCATCCTAGGTTAATGCCATCACAGTTTTGGGAACGGGTAGATTTATAGCTTCCTTGCAATTTTACTTCACCTGATGGTCTTTCTATGATTTTTGTTTATTTCTATTGCAATTTTTATATGGCTGATCTGGTCATGATGAAAACAGCTTAAATCAACCTACATAAACTATTATGTCGATTTCAGCCGTTTGCATCCTAACCACATAAACTATTAAAGTTTATATCAACTCACATAAACATTTGTGTCGATTTCAGCCGTACATTGCAAAATATCAGTCCCCCCTTTTGATGTCTGCGGGATTTCAATTTTTCCTTGTAATTTCCCCATGTTTTTCAGGGCCGTACTATTATGCTTGTTTATTGATTTCCCTAATATTACTTTCATTTTTTTTACAAGTTCCGCTATTTTGCTTCGTTATTATTTCTATTCTCTATGTACAAGGAGTAGTAGTAGTAGTAGTAGTAGCGGTAGTAGTAGTAGTAGTAGTAGCAGCAGTAGTAGTAGTAGTAGTAGTCTTCAACCTCTCCCAACCGTTATAATTATTACATTCAATTTCTTTTATTTTTTCTTATTTTTCTTCTTTGTCTTCCTTTTCTTCTTAAATATTTCCTTACCCCCTTCTTTTTATTGTGCGTCTTCTCGTTTCCCTCCCCCTTCTCTATTTCTAACTGCTGTCATGCTTTATTTTATTTTATTTTGTTTTCTTCTTTTTTATTATACTTTTTCTATTTCTTATTACGTTTTTCTTTCTGCTGATGCTTTCTACATCCCTGTTCATCATAGGAGATGTCATAAACGACTACGCTATCTACAGCCATGACACATATTTGCATTCATCTTTTACAAACCGATTCGCTATATTCAAGTGAACCAAGACGATACGCTTACATTCCTACACTAGGTAACAACTAACCCAAAGGTCTACATATTGTGGGTCAAATAGAAACACAGAGTAGCGGAACGTTTGTTCTTCCACCTGATTTCTTCTCAGTCAGTTGTACTTTAAAATATCTTAGATGCATGCTCATCAAAACTGAACCAGTTCAGGCAAGGGAGTAATCGCCACCACCGACATCGAACTCCGATTCGATTAAAATGGAAGCAATCAGTATACGGAAAACATTGAACGTTCTGTATTTGTTCTATCTAAACATTAATCCAATAGTAGACAGCAGAAACTCGTCTAGCTAAAACCACTGCAAAGAACTTTCCTTTCTTCCTGTTCTTTTTTACGAACAAACCACTACTTATCAATGTCCAAAGACCACTCGAGGATAAGAAGTTGAGTTTGTAAGTTGGATAGTGAAAAGATTTGAAAAGGAAGGTTGTAACTGATCGGCACAACAAGAATTTGTTTACATTGAACTTCAGAACGGGAATGTTGTAGATTGCCAGGAAGTAGCCCAATGATACTGTGCCCAGCAGATGGGTAGTTTTACAGAAAAAAATTTTTGTATCTGGAAATTCCGTTTAGTTTTAGGGACACAGATCGAGAAGGGAAAATTATACATGGTGGTTATAGCTAGCCGAGTTTTTTTATGAATATTTAATAAATAAAAGCATAGATTCAATCTTATCTGAACACTTTAAATTAAGATAATGATAGAGCAGAGTAAAACTAGGAACGTCTCTTCTGCAACAAAGAATCTGTAAGTCGGCCTTGTACTCCGCCAAGGCAAAAAAATAGTGGTCTCAGCGGCATCTCCCCATATATAGCAACCGTACTCCATCTTTTGACGTGTTTGCCTTTTATACAGGTAGAGGTGTGATTCCAGAGTGTAATAAGTTTTTGAGCAATAGAATGATCTAAATTAAGTATCAGATTTTGTTTTAGTCTTTGTTTTAAAGTCTGAAGTGAATGTTAATCCTAGAAACTAAACAAAGTAATGGATTCTGTCAAGAAGAGAGCCAATCATTTCAATTAGATCAAAATGAGGGTTTGAGCATTGGTGGTGAAAGGAAAAAAGCTCAGTTTTAAATGAAGAAAATGAAGTATTAAAAATAATCAGCCCCCTTTAAACCACCATTGTACCACGCGCTCAAGATCATAAGAGAGAGAATCAGCAAGATCTTCCTCAGTAATGCTCTTCGTAGTATTGCTATTAATCACGTTGACATACTGGCTCTCGTCAGATCATCGAAGTAAAGCAATGTTAAGCCTGGTTAGTACCAGATGGGTGACAATTTGGAAATTCTAGGCGCTGTATATGCTCTCCGTTTATCCCGGTATTTGTTTCCAGTGGTCCTGAATATACACTTCACTTGCCACCGGTATTTAACAATGTCGACTCACGAGAGGTGTGGTTGGGATTGCGCACTTCCTGCCACAAATATTTCACGCGCTGACACCCCTTTGTGGGTATCCATAGTCTGTAAAGACTAAAGGAGCCTGTAGTGTTTCCATAAATATTGTATAATCTGCATAAATTTCGACGAATTATCTCATCAGAAGTACAGGAAACTTCTATAAACAGACTTTATTTCCAAGAACTTTCCATTTGGAGTATTCACTACAATAGGCTTCTTTCCAGTAAACTAGAACATGATCTTTTTTTCGTCCAATATTTACTAATATTTGTCGAGTCATCAATTTATGTAATCAAATTCTGTCCACTAAACTCATCTTTCCTTTCACTCTCATAGCATTGGTGATCATTTAAATAGCAATGTTAAGAACTATTATCCACAATTGTTTTTTGGGGGGGCTTTAATAAAAAGTAATTCTTTTATATGAAAATCGGCTAATAACGCGCTTCTGTAACAACGGTAGATATATATATATATATATATATATATATATATATATATATAAAGTGAAAATATCTGTCTGTCTGTCTCTGTGCATTTCCCTACACAATAACTCTGTCAATTATCAGTCTGCAGACTCGAAAGTTGATATACAGGGTAGAGAGATTTGGGAAAATATTTGTAATCCGTTTGAAATTTGGCTGTTTTTTGACAAAGTTTAACGATTTGACCTTTGACAACTCTACCAAACCCCTCCGCCAATTTTGTGTATAAACAATTGAAATTTTAGATATAAGTTTCTTGGACATGGATCTAACTTAATAACTTGATTTTAGCCCAAACAATAAATGTTAAGGGATCATAATAGGGGTCAAAGTTTAAAAAAATGACCTCTGCGGTGCGGTCTCTACCAAATTACTCAGACAATTACTGGTCTAACATTTGAAATTTTTCATAAAGAGTATTCAGACATAAGGCAAGCTTTTGAATCGGTTTGGGTCGAAAATTTGAGTTACCAATATATAAATGTATGTATGTATGTTTGCATGTCTGCCTAAAACTTTCGACAGAGGCGGCGGATTTTCACAAGATCAATATCGTTTTTATGCTCGACCCTTCGGATGCACAAATTGTCTAGCCGTAATTTAAACCTACGTCACTTCCGGTTTAGCGGTGATCGTAACGGCAAAGATGTCACGTTTTTCCCCGTTCTTTTCCTCCTTCGCGGTACAGGTTCGAGCCTGCCTTCCTAGTTCCCTTTTTTGTTGTTGTTCTGCGCAACACACACCTCCAAACATTCGGACACCCATGCTAGTATATTTATATATTTATATATTCGATGCAAATCACTACTCTAACCAAGTTTGCTTCCCCAATCAACCGTCCAATTTACACGATCACAACGCCATATATATATATATATATATATATATATATATATATATATATATATATAATCACTGAGAAAACGTCTTCACATATGTAGGTATATTCAATTCAAAAATGTTACTAAAACATATTCTTTCAGCCTCAAATCAACCGTCAATTTCTGTTATCTACACGTAATAGTAGCATTTCGTCAGTAAATAGAATACATTGACCATAGCCTATACATGTAATTGTTTCTATACTATTTGTTAGACCAACTGCAAAGTAAATAACTATTTTATAAGTGTTTTGCTTTAATCATTATTTGAAGTTTACATAAACATTTTCATAGACGTAATCGCTAAATTTTCATAGACGGAATAACGAAATATGAGAATATTTATATAAGAATATTTCATGTAAATTACTCAAGGCAAGGTGTGAAGCCACTTGATATAAAGAGCTGACAAGAATGAAAGATCATCATCACATTATTGAAAAGCCCGCAGTTCTTGGAAAGAAGCCACTGAAATAGGAAACTGTATTACAGTGAGTTATGAAAACAGTGATTGAGACCACTAGACAAACAAGTTAAACGAGCTGATACAAAGGAAACAAGTAAAGATTTTAAAATTCTGAAAAATAGATGTCATAATGGCATTTATAGAAAGGACTTAGACTAGCAGCATCATATCTGGGAGAGACAGAGAAAATAAGAAAGCAATTGAGCAATCAAATCAGAGATACGTTTCTGCATCTTATGAAGAAATCCTTCAATGTGAAATGGGTTTACTATTCCAAATATGACAGCAGCAGCCCATACATGGCTTGATTGTAATTTTGTAGTGAATATTCTCAGGTATGAGAAAGTGTTTGAGACGATAGAGAGAAACGAAATAGCAAAGAATCTAATATATAAAAAAATAAGCCCAAGAAGATTCAGCTTCGATGTCTCCGCATGAGCAGAACCATGGGTGAGAATTTCACTAAGAAATGGGGCACGCCTACGATTGAAAGACCCTAGCTATGTCTTAACAGTATTAAAGGAAGCCAACTATTTCATACTCTAATCCAAATTGACTTCTAGATAAACTGCATATTTCAGGTAATCGGAGGGAGATGAGCGAGAAGAAAACCACCAGAAAAGCACCAGAAAAGCACCAGAAAAGAGCGTGGGTATGTTAATTTTCTGAACAATATTCTCTGGAGGATCGTGAAAATAAAACAGTATTTCCAACGTTCACAGTAGTTTGACTTTTTGCGCAATTGCAGACATGTATTCATTAATAAATGCCTGTTCGAGTCTGAACTTGAGAACCATCCGTAACCTTCAAGCATTTGTAAAACATAATTATTTGCGTCGCCTTTGATTGTCTATAGATTTATTAAATATATGACATGTCCTGAAAACAAAAACAAAAAACGAACAGCTGTGCTATAAGTAATATCATAAATTATCTTACTTCCAGAAAAGTATCACCATTATTTAGAACTCTCTTGTGCTTAAGTAAATATAAGTTGTTGTCTATATTTACCTTTATATCATTATACTTTAAATAAATCATCATCACAATGACGGAGTGTTGGCGAGGTATCCTTCATATTCAAAATAAAGCGGTTGTTAATCATAACTAAAAACTAGTCATTAGGAGCCTGCTGTTTATTTTTAAATAGAAAAAATACCTGATATTACTCGAGATTAAATAAGAATCATTACTATGTATTTTCACTATGCTAATAACACCATATCATTTGGTTATTCTTTTTTTATCCCTTACCCGCGTTTCGCCTCCTAATACAGTCTTAATTAATGTCCTATACATATGATACTTCATTAACTTTTGATATACCTATTTGATGTTCTAAAGGGATCCTATCCTCATGTGTTGCTTATACATGTGAGCACGTAGATATTCGACCCATATAGTGATTTTAAGATTCAAGATAAGTTTCATTGACGCTAGTAATTTTACGCATATGATATACATTTTATCAAAATAGTATATCTTTGAAGTTTCGAAGTTTGGTTCGCATATCCCTCTTAAGTTTTGAGATTCGGGACCACTTCCATTGTCTTTCCCATAAAAGTGTATACATATGATTAAAATTTCATATAAATATGATATATTTGTAGTTGTAAGAGGTCACGCTCTCATACCCCCCCCCCCTGAATAGCGCAGTTAAAAATTCAGGAACACTTACAGATTTATCTACAATAAACTTTACATACGAATACTCTTTTAGATTTTATATTCTTTGTCTAACCTTTATTTCTATAAAGATCACAAAAATACACATATACGCGTACAATAAATTTTATATATATACATATATTGGTGATGATCATTGTATACGTCTATTTGGATACGCCGCTTACATGAATAATATATGAGTCCCTTTTCGCTTGCTCGGAGTATGGCGGCAATCAGGCTGGCGTTGGTATTGTGGCAGGTCATGTTGGCGATGTTCTCAACGTATGACCAAACGAAATAGTCAAGCAGGTTCAAGTCGGTGGGAGAAAGTGGGCCAGTGAGAGAAGGGTAAAAATTTCTACCACTCTTTCTGTCGCCAAATCTGCCACACCAAGGATCTGCTAGCGGCTACCTGATTACACCAGGGAATCACCACACCCTTCAGCATATTCAGCTACACTTTGATATTGACTTTCAAGCCGACTTTGAGGATGTTAGGTGGTATGATGTGGCTCTCATTTGAAACCACGCCAACGACTGGACACATCTATGTTATACGTCGCAATGCATGGATGCATTTTGACGGCGCTGGAAACGGTCCTGTTGTCATAACTTGGATAGGTAGAGAGCATGTTGTACAGCGGCGCATATCCGATCTCGTGCGTTGTACATTGTGTCACTTTCAGATATAATAAAAGACTTATATCACTCTCGGGATTTGTATAGAACTGGCCAACTAGTATATGGCCTGCACCGAAAATAGAAAACCGGTTTTCATCAAACGGAAATGGAATCATGTCGTCTTTTCTGTACACTTTGAATTATTTATTTGCAAACATATGTAATACATTTTAATAAATTAAGCACAAGGCCATGTAAATAGTATTGGGAAAGTTATTGGTAATCTTCTGTCAATCCGATCGAAACCCGTTGGCCAGATCAGTTTAAGCTCTTTGTAATTTAGTATTGTATTGCTCCGCATAGTCACACAAACACTAAATGGAAATGATGGCGCTCATGTTTTTTTTAGTTTGCATTCGCACTACCGGTTTCTGAAAGAACTCTATTTTAACTATGAATAGTAATGCTTTACGCCTTGTAGAGTTCGTTATTTTTCACAGAAATTACTGCACACCCGACACCGACTGAATTAAAGTTGTTCTTTATATTTAGTGACGGTCATAAAGATATCTCACACTATCAAACAACAATAAAAGAACAGATCCCCATGGACGACTTCGATTTTTTTCCGTACTTACCCAAGTAGGCATTCTCTTTTGAAAATCGTATTACTTATATTGAAAACGAACAAAACGCCGAAGAACAATATAGAACATTTGTTATACAAGATAAGTATACACTTCATTGAAGAGGACTTATTTAACGTTATCGGTGTTTATTTTTGTCAAGTCTGATTCCGTTTCTTTATATAAACGTTGACAAAATAAATTAGGGAGCGTCTTCTATTTTCTGATATTTCCATCATCGAATATTTTTTAAAACACTTTTTTTTTTTAATGATATTAGGTCGGACTATTTTTCAAGGCGTAAAGTGATATCTACTTGTTTGATAACAATGTATTGCTATGTGTGTTTGACTGGTGTAAATAAGGCATTAATTGCTTTGGCGTATATTTACGGATTTAGTATTCGGAATGTAAGAGATATATTGTGATATTATCCAACCTTCGTTTCCTTTTTCTTTTTCTGGTTTGTATTTGCAGTAGAGAACCGTTTCTTTAATAATCTAAATATTCCTTAGTTTCTTTAAAGGATTTCGATTTTCTATTTAGCGTAACTATTTTTAACTGTTTTTAATTTTCTTTACTTCAGGAATATTTAATTTACTCTTCTATTCTTAATTTGTTTTCTGCTAATGTTTTTCATTTTTACTTTTTGGTATTTTCGCACATTTTGCATTATTTTCTTTCTTTTTAAAATTAATTTCCCTTTTTGCCTTTCATTTCTTGAGTATTTAATTCTTCATTTTCTTTCTTATATATATATATATATATATATATATATATATATATATATATATATATATATATATATATACTAGCAAAAGTACCCGTCGTTGACTGGGTTCAAAAACAGCCTACAGAAAATGGACTCTGATTTATGAAAGTATGATAGGTTATGAGAAAGAAGGGTTATAAAGAGATGGCTTCGAATTTGGGGGTATCAAAACCAAAGCACAATAGGATGAAAGTAAAAATAAAATAGATACACCCCATAATTTATTATACCAAACCTATTCACACTGAAATACTCATCACAATATTCTGTGGATCTATATTAAAAAACCTTGTTAAACTTTGTGACATATTTCCATTCTATGGAGGTCAGGCTCGAACGAACACCCCATAATTTTATTATACCATATTTCTTTAAACTGAAACATAATTATCAAAGTATACTTACGCAGATAGATATGAAAAGTCTTTATTAAAGTTTGTGCCTATTTCCATTCTATGGAGGCCAGGCGCGAACGCAGACCCATCAATTTTATCATACCATCCCTATTTAAGTTAAAACATACTTATCAAAGTATTATTATGTACGTCTATATCAAAAACACTTATGAACATTTTTTTTTAATTTTTTATTCCCATACTTTGTGGACCAGGCGCGTACGCAGACCCCACAATTTTAATGAATCATCATTATGCCAGATCAAACATACCCATTCCTGTGTCTCTATACATCTTCTATTATTATATGTGATCAGTTTTCTATAATAGTCAAACATATAGGAGCCTATTCGTGACCAGATACACACAGACGTTCAGCTTAATATTATATATATAATATTTCTATACTTACATATAATTTTATGTATCGATGTGTAAGTAGAGTTAGGTTGTAAAGTTTGAAAATATATATGGCAATTAAGCCATACACACTTTGCACGTTCCGTGTTCGTGAGAATTCGTCAGGATATTCTACGGAATCGATGCTACTTCGTGTGATTTTTTTATGTTTTCAGTATACTGGCTTTGCTAGTCAGCCAATTAGTCTCTTTGTTATTTACACATCTATTTATGATAGCCAATGGCTGCGGGATTATCATGCAAGGGTTTGAAGTAGAAGTATATTCAAATAAAAACAACATTAGCGAACCACTACTGGGAGCTTAAGGAAAGTAGATAATCGCCGATAGTAGAGTGGAAAGAGGTGGACTAGAGGCTACACGTGCCCTTGCCAGATAAACGCGTACAAATTGGCTATGATAAACAGGTGTGTGAATGAATAGTAAAGAATCTCATGGGCTGAATAGCAAACCTATTATCACGGAAATATAAAAAGACAAGGCAACATCAATGCCATGCAATAGCGTAAGAAATTCTCACGAGGATGAAAATTCTGTGTAGCTTAATTGCCACAAATATTTTTAAACATTACTACTTACTATTCTATAAAGTCTGGTGGAGTTACTGGGTTGTTCATACGGTTGGTAACCGAAGCATGTTTAACTAAGCAGATAAAATGGTAATATATATATATATATATATATATATATATATATATATATATATATATACTCTGCAAAAATAATTGATCACTTTCTTCAGGTTTTTACTAATTATCATTTTTACTATATATATATATATATATATATATATATATACTATTGAAATCTAATTTTATTGTAATGATTCGGCCTGATGACGCTGCTTTTCAGAATTCATAGTAGAAACATGTATGCATATATGTAGCTAATAATGTTTATATATATTAATAAACATACTATATATATATATATATATATATATATATATAATTTTATCACTTGTAACTAAATACTTAAACCATTATTTCTTTTTTTTTTTACTTTTGATTGTTTCCAACCTTTTGACTAATTTTCTAAACTTTTTTTTTACTTTCTCTTTTTTTTTTTCGAACATTTTGCTAGTTTTCATTAATGTCTGTTTTTATTTCTTGTAATTTATTTACTTTGATTTATCTGTATTTTATTAACCCGATTCTTCATTCATTTCCTTTTCGCTCTTTTTCATTTAATTAAAAAAATATTTGTATTTTGATTATTTGTTTTCAGTTTTTCATCTATTCATTTGTTTTTCGTTTACCCTTCTATTATATTAATTTAATTTCAAGCAACGTTTATGTATACATTGTAGGATAAAAGTTGCTGAAGAGTTTTCTTTGACGAAAAGAGGATACACAATGTTGGAGTTTTTTTTTTGTTTTTTTTGCAAATTTCGTGTGCTTGCACATTATACTTGATATACGCTATTAAAATCGGGAGAACCCTGAAAGAAAAAGTAACTAGAAAACAAGCAACGAGAAATAACTTATCCAGGCCGAATGCAAAACTGGCGCATAAAATCAGTTAACGCTGCTGACGGAAAAATGGATCAAGAGAAGCGCGAAAACAAAGATCAAGGAAAACAATCCCTTAGACCATACTGACGCTTAGACTTAATTCGATAAAAAAATAAAACAATAGAAACATTTTCAGAATAGAAAATGCATATTTCCATCATTGTTTTAAATTTGTACCTTTTCTTTTTTTATAATTAAAGAATCATATTGCATTAGTTGTTGTTTCGTAATATCCTACATTTTCTTTGTATATTTTAGGCATAAAAAAAATAATTTTGTGATTTAAGGAATTCTGAAATTTTTATTTTACACATAATAAAAAAACTGTTTTGTAATTTAGGGAATTCTGAAAATTTTCAAAGCAATCGATTGATCCCAATCGGCGAAATAAAGGATCGCTGCTACCGTGAAACTGTTTAATGATTGAAGCTACGAAAGATTTGTCCGTTATGTTATTAAGTCGTTTATTTCTCATAGATTTACTGTTTCCAGGATTTGAATATGTCATCTTTAATATGTACCGACATGTTTCAGCTACGACCTTTTCAGAAATTCGGCCTCCTCGGATCTCCGGATCAATTCGAATTGAATCTGTTAAAAAAGAAAGAAGCAAATCATTTTTTTTATAAGATTTAGTTAAAGTTGATTTTGAGGTTTGAATAGGTTGGATTTATAAAACAGACTAACACATCCAGGCAAGAAGGCAGGATGTCATAATAGTATACAAGAATGAAAAGTCCTGCCAGATCGTAGTTTTCGCCGCTCAAGCATTCCACTGATCTAGGCGACGAAGAGCGCAGCAATAACACAAAGCTGCCGAAGAGGGCTCAAAGTGACACGGAAGACGAAGAAAATAAAGATAATACGAATAATAATAGGAGCGCAAGGAACAATACCGAAAAACTTTTTTTAAAAAATGGAAGATATTGGGATCAGAGGGACAGCTGAGAAGATACAACGGATACCAATAATGAAAATTTCAGAAATATTAAGAAAACCGCTTGAATAGGGAAGACTAACGCACATGAACTATAGACATAAACTGGACACACAGAAACTGTTATAGAGATAAAACACAAAGGAACATCACATGGAATCATGAAAACTAAAACGATATAATTTCAAGTTTTTTTTTGCACCACACCAAATAAAATGGATGAAAAGACCGAAGAAATAAATCTCTAGTCAGACCTTCGCTAGTTGAGTGCAAAAAAACAAAAAGACTGGGATCTTGAGGAGGCTTATTGCCACACAAATTCCAGTAAATACCAATGTTTGCTGCCAATGGAAAAAATCAATCGTAGGCAGCTGTTGCGATAACGCAAATTCTTTTGCAAAGGTTATCGAAAACAGTGGAGATTACTGGAAATCTAGGGAGACAGATTCCAGAAGAACCCCGCAAGTTGTTCTCAAAGAGAAATCTTTGATGTTATGTGTGAGTTCATAATAAAACTTATGAACAAAGAAAATCCAAAGCGATAAACAAAATGAAAGAGAACAGTAAAGGATAAATAAGTGGAAATATGACTTTCAAGGATAGATTAAACAAGAAACAAAAAGAACTAAAGCAAAAGATAGAAGCAAAAGAAGTACGAAAAGGGCGATGCAAATACTAATCGGAACAATACAAACAAAACAGCCTTTGAAAACATGGATCGAATATAAAAACGCGTACGACAGGAGCCTTTATTTGTGGATAATAAAAATACTTGCGGATGTATAAAATACCAAAGAAGATTATCAATCTGAGTGAAGAAACAAAAGAAACGAATTCACAGTTGAAGGAGAATACATAACTGATATAAAAAAAAGTATTTATCAAGAAGACTCCCTATTACTACTTCTGTTCACCATAGCCGTGATGTCTCTTCACAATATACTAAGATATAACAGACTGCAATAATGAAAACGGATTAGATCTTAAAGAAAAATCCTAAAATGTGGAAACCAACCAACATGAACTAGGAACATTTACCATCAACTTAAATAGAAATAAAACAAAAAAACAGACACACGAAAACAGGAAAATCCTCTAAATGTTAAATTAATTACGTCCCCTCCCCTTTAAAATAAGTTTAGTATCGGCACCGACTGGCACCACACAGAATTGAGGAAGGTCAAGGAGGATGAAAAGAACACGGATAGAAAGATTACCCAGGCTGCCACTCGAAAGAGTGCAGTAAAGATTGTGAGGTTTGTGGTTGCTTACTGCTATGCAAATGCCAGTGGAGAACAATGATTATGGTGAGCGAGAAACCTATATGTTGCGATAATGTAAATTCATTTTGCAAAATTTGTCGATAAAAGTAAAGAGCATGAAAAATCTAGGAAGAAATATTGTCACTCCGTATCCAGGGAACACTACCAGTTGTTGTCACTCACCAATAAATGATGATTACCTTTGTGAGAACTCTTAGTGAGTAAATAATAATAATAATAATAATAATAATAATAATAATAATAATAATAATTATTATTATTATTATTATTATTATTATTATTATTATTATTATTATTAGGGTTATTATTATTTACTCACTACGAGGAGTCACACAGGCCATCATCAAAGATTTCTCTTTGAGAACAACTTGTGCCATTTTCTGGAATCTGAATGACAGCGTCAGTATTTGGTGACACACACACGAAGAAAAAAAATATAGGACAGGTAGGGGCGCAGGAGATTAACTTACATGTGATGCTCCTTTGTGTTTTATATCTGTAGCATTTTCTGTATGTCCGGTTTGTGCTCGTAGCTCATTCAAGGGTTTTTCTTTGTTTAGGTTTCCTTTTTGTAGCCATGTCCAAGCGTTTTCGTTAGTCTCATTTTTGTCCTCCTTATAAATCTTCCGTGTAGTTATTTCCTTTCCCATTTTTCTTTTCTTATTTTATCCCTCGTTTGTTTCAGTCTTGTTTGTTGTTTCAGTGCTATTTGCTGCAGTAATTATTCTTTCGGTGTCTTGCATTATATTTTTTTTAATTCTTCTCTTGTGTCATTTACACAGTTTTCTATAAAACCGGTCCTCTTCCTCCGTCTTTCCTTTTCACATGGAGTCGGTCAGTGTTATCCTTTGGGTGTAGTGCATTGTACATAGTCATGAGTTTTCTTGTTTTTTGATCGGGATCTCTCAATTATTCTTTGGTCATACCTATAGGTTATGTTTCTAATGACACTGGCTATATGTTTATGTTTTTAATTAGGTTTCTAACTATATAGTTTAGTTTTGAGGAATTTTTTGTTATTCTGAAGTATTTCTTCCCAATTTTCTCTTTCATTTCTGTTGCTTGGATAGTGTCTGCTTCCAGAACGCCCAAATATTTGTAGCGATCATGTTCACCTTGTGCTCTCATCTCCGTTTGGTTGGGTATTATCATACCTTACGTTGCTTTCATGTTTTCCCCTTCTCATAATAAGCAGTGCGAAATTTTCCATGCTGAATTCAATTCGTAATCCAGGCTAAAGATTCTGGTTGTGTTTATTAACATTTCTAATTTCTTCTTAGTTTTTGCAAGCAGAATGAGGTCATCCATGTACATTAGGTGGTTTATTTTTTCATCTGTATTAGTTAATGTTCTTTCCGGCTTAATATTTTCTTAGTATATTGTTATATATAGCTATAATGAACAGTTATTATTATTATTATTATTATTATTATTATTATTATTATTATTATTATTATTATTATTATTATTAATAGTAATAATAATAATAATAATAATAATAATAATAATAATAATAATAATAATAATAATAATGATAATAATAATATATCGGCATGGGAAACGGTTGATACAATAATGCAAAATTATTTGAAACGGTCATCATCGAAAGAGTTGGAGAGTGCTAGTAAAATGGAGAGACTTGGTGCCACTTAGACTTTAGAGGACGCCACTGGTTCTTGTCAGTGAGTGATCATAGTTAAAGACTTGTGTGAAAACTCCGAACGCGTGAATGATAATAAGTAGACGAGGAAGAAACAATTACATACTCGCTCATTATTCTCATCCTATGAAATGGACAAATTATGGATCGTTAATATATATATATATATATATATATATATATATATATATATATATATATATATATATATATATAATTTGTACGTTTGTCATTTTATTGCGTCTTTTCCGGATCAATAAAAATAAAATTAAGGAGGTTTCTCTACTCAAAGGGTGTCTGTAAAACACTGAAGTACGTTTCGCCTCCTTTAACCGGTTTGATGTATACTTAAGATACTATAGGCCATGTTTCCTTTCTCTCTTACGGCGACGACGATTCTGCGTGAAAATGCGGAAAGTTACGTGATAATAATAATCGCCCGCCGTCAGGGATCGATAGATCGCTGATCGAGAGGAAGTGATCATATCCGACACTTCTTCTTCTCTGCCACCCTCTGTCTATGTTTATCTCTTTTCGTATTCTCTCTCTCTCTCTCTCTCTCTCTCTCTCTCTCTCTCTCTCTCTCTCTCTCTCTCTCACACACACACTAACGCGCTTGATGGAATGAAGAGTTAAATTTTGACCGTCTGGCGTATGAAAATGGGATGAGGTGCTAAAATGTGTTTCGTCCATCCGAAGCGGTGGTGATGAATCCCTATGCATCATCTCGTTTGCATCACTTTCTGTCACATGAATCCGCAGTTCTAGCGTGAATTTTATGGTTTCAATTTCTTGTCGGCAACGCATAAATATTTCATTCTAATCGAAAAGTTATAACCAAACGCAAGATCCTTTTATTGATCGCGGCAGATTCGTTAGAGTATGCAGTTGTTTAAAAACGGTCAAGCCAATCGGATATTGTGTTTGTCAGTCGAAAAGTCAAATTAGGCCTTCTCCCTGTCACACGCACACACACGCACACACATACGCACATATATATATATATACATATATATATATATACATATATACATATATACATATATATACATATATACATATACATATATATATATATATATATATATATATATATATATATAGAGAGAGAGAGAGAGAGAGAGAGAGAGAGAGTGGAGGGGATTGCCTAATTTTATTTTATTTATGAGCTTATTGTATTATATATGTGTCTGCGTGTGTGTCTCTCTGACTAACCCCCTTTCTACTGATCTTTCGTTGTCTATCTTTAACTCTGTATCTTCCTGTCTCTATTTATATATATATATATATATATATATATATATATATATATATATATATATATTATTCTTTGGTCATACTTAGTAATATATATATATATATATATATATATTATTCTTTACTTAGTAATATATATATATATATATATATATATATATATATACTATTCTTTGGTCATACAGTTAGTAATTAAATATATATATATATATATATATATATATATATATATATATATATATATATATATATACATACTAGATGCAATTAACCGACATAGCTAGGGATGCAATAAAGACATTTTTATTTTGAATTTTAATTTATTTGCATATTTTCAGATTTTAGACTCTTCTGTTTAATCTAAAATGACTAATCTTCTTAGTTTATTTTTAATGATTTTTAATGGTCTTACGATTTTAATTGTATCTGACGATTTTAATGGTATCTGACGATTTAAAATGTATTCTTTTAGTAATCATCTGGAATGTACTAAATAATCTTTTAAATAAGTTACAGCGCCGTATGTCATTATATTGGTAATAACTAGGGCTATGGCAATAAAATATTATTATCATTGTTTTTACTCTCGAGTATATATCCGACAAAGTTAGACACAGGTAATCAATCGAGCACCACATCACTGTATATAAAGACATATAAGATATTAACTGATATATACTCGAGGGTCAAAATAAAAAAGCCCTAGTAATAACAAAATGCAATGATAACAACGCAAAACTGGCTCGTTAAGAGCAAAGTTTGATTTGTCATCTTAAATACGATTTTGATCTGACTTTCAAAATCTGAACAGATAATTTACGTAGATGATCAGTGAAAAAATTAAATATTTCCAGATTAGTTCATGGTGGATGATGTTCGATCATCATTGCATCATCTCTCCGTGATTGCCACCATCTTTTTTCATCCCTTTCAATTTTCTGTCTTCCTGGGCGTGTCCATTCTCGAGGGCTGCCCTCCTGTCACTTTCTTTCTCTGCCATCCTTCTTTCTCACTATACAGCTCCTTGCAAGACTGTCTTTGCAACACTTGATGATCGCATGACATCGCTGTACCACTTCATTTTCCTCCCTTTTACATTGATCAGTAGATCCTCATATGAGTTAACTGCTTGTATGAGTTATTGTTCACAAGTAATATGGTTCTTGTATGAGATGTTAAGGATGTTTCGCAAGCATCTTATCCCCATGGCCTGCATTCTCTCCAGATCCGCTGTTAGGCATCACGACTCACACACGTACAGAAATATGGAGATCACCAAGGTGCACATCATCTGTTTTTAGCTGATTGTGATATTTCTCTCATTTCATACGGACCTTAGGTTCGCCAGTTTTGCTGTCTGCGCAATTCTTGCAAGAACTTCATATGATTTATGACACAGATTGAAAATCAGTTCGTTCCACAGAAACATCCCTATCAAACCTATACTTGATATTGTGAAAGCAGTTAAATAAAATAAAATAACGCATAAACAAATGCAGAACACTACATGCAGAGAAATACATAACAAATACCTTTTTTCACTCATTTTCCTTCAGTTTAACTTTTCAGAAATCAAGGGACCCCTTTCCCTTGATCTTTATATGAGATACATAGATATTGAATATTCAAGTAAAGTTCTCTTTTTTACCTCTCAAACAGTGAATCGATGAAGAAGTTGAGAACACCATTTTCCTTTACCAAATTAACCGTTCTTTTTGTATTACTGGAATCCATTATAAGAATGTCCTTTGTCTTGTGAAGTATCCAGCCTCGTGCTGTTACTTGAGGTAACATCACTTGGAGAAGGTGCACAATTCCTCGTAAAAGCTAGTGTTGGCTAGCCATACCGAATAGATCTTATTTGGGTTGCGAATACTATGTGATTTTGAATATGTGGTTAAGGTTTACTTGTAAGACAAAGTATCCTCATGTCAGGTTATCTTGACAAGCCCCTCTACAGAGAGACCTTAGACACTTGAGGACAGTGTCTATAAAACATATGAGTTCTCTCCAGTAATCATGTGCACATACATACTTACACAAATATGCATAAAATTAACACTTATAATATAATAATATAATACTATGGCGGTTGCTGACGGCTTCCTGTTTCTCGACTTTGACATTTATGTTTTTGCTGATGCAAGTGATATTGTTGGTTATCACTTTACTCTTTTTTATGTTCGATCCCAAGATATATATTGTCGAGATCTTGTATTATTTTTCCACTAATTTGTTGTTCAATTCCTGCAAGTCCATTGATGCTCTTTTTTTTCACATGAGTTAATGTCAGTGTATTGCATCGGTATATCCGCTTATATCATTCACCTTCTACATTTTCTCGGAATTCATCCTGTTTTTTTTTTCTTCACACACACAAAATTTATAAATAATATTAATCTATGCGTGAAGTGATGTTCCGCTCGCGGTAGTTGAACACTATCTGACTTAGCCTACTGTATATGCCTGCAAATTTGACATAATTCATTTTTTCCCATATTAATTGATGGTAATGTGCGGATTGAAAGGTGACTTTTCAACTAAGTTCAACATATCTTTATGTTTTGATACTTTATTCTTCCCCTTTTTACCACAATACTATTTTAACTTTGATATTCATTCCAAGCAAGGGGCATTCTCACTAAGACCTAAGCAGCTACTGTAAGCTAGATTCCGGATTTATAGGGACAACTTAAGTGGGGAGTTGTGCCGCAAGATGCTGATTCGCATTACATTTAAAATTCATGCAGGAAACAGGGTGTATCGAGGAAATTCTAAAGGCAAACGAGCCCAGAAAATAAACTATTAGAGCGGACAGTATCCCGGCATCTGTTCACCATTGCAGTGAATAAGCAAAATGTTTATGATTGTTCGATTATTTGGGGGTAGTTACGTTGAGGTGAGACAAGGGAAACAAATTCATCGAAACATATTACATTGGAGTAAATGTACAACAAGCATATAGATGGAAGATTGCGGTGATGTGACATAGTCTGATGCTTGGTAGACTATGTGGATCTATTAATAAAAAAGCTTTTAATCAAAATTGATCTTGTTCAGAGGTTAAATCAGGATGTAATTTTAAAAGATTATAATGAAAATATTAAAGCAGTTAGTAATTAATTGCAAGTAGCTTCATAGGACTTGAATAAAAAAACGCGGGCCGTCAAAATATTATTGCCTTTCAAACCTCGAAAATGTATAAAATATCTTACTTTGATCGTGTAAATTGCAAAATAAGTAAAAAAAATAGATATATGAAAGACTGGTGAAAGGTAAACAGATGTAAAATTGATGAAAATAAAAAATCTTTAAACAAAAAGAATGTCTAAATTCAATCCTACTCTTTTCTAAGCTACGGAAACAAACGTAAAAAAACAAACTCCTCAATATTATGGTCAACTTCAAAGTTAATTGCAAGCTTATATGGATGTGAATGACAGACATAGTCAGTAATAAAGATATGATACCCCGTATGATTTTATTTTAATTAAATGGACAATGCATGCTCCCTACAGCCGCACAGTTTTGCAAGGCTAAGAGGATTATTAAATTGTGAAATTAGAACATCCTTATCGCTATTATTGTATAAAAGGAACTTTGCCTGTGTGTGTGAGTTCGTTCGCTATGAACTCGAAAACGGCTGGGCCGATTTTTATGAAATTTCATATAGAGGCTGTGCTTGGCAGTGGGGTTTATCGAAGTTTATTCGATATGTATCGATAATGGGTAATCGAAATAACCCGATGAAAGAAGGAACAGGTAATTTTGACCAAAGTAAACACCTTACACAGCCTAACATCACTAGTACATTTGAGAAGTTTTACTACTATACAAGCCAAAAGGCCCGACATGGTAGATTCTTTGATATGATAGGTGCGCGTTCGAAATGAATGTTTCTGTTTAAAGCACAATTGCACCATGATACTTGACGTTTTTCATTTCAAACTTTTATTCAAGCCCTTACCACCGAACAATCAGTAAAGCCAGGTATAAACAATATGTTTTATGTTTTTTATATGACAGATGCGCGTTCGAAATGGAGGTTTCTGTTCAGAGCACAATAGAACTCTGATACTTGACTTTTTCATTATAAGCTTTAATTCAAGCCATTATATATAAAAACAATTTTATAACATTTAAAATGGAATCTCTACAGTGTAATGTAGACTACAATATATTGTGGACTAAGTCACTACGAGGAGGCAGGTGAAACTTTCTTCTGGTGCATCACGATGGGTTCCCAACTAGAGCAGGCAATCAATTGATTTGGTAGAAATGGGCAATTTCACAGATTTCGACGACAATAAAAATATGGGAGTGTGAAATATTTGTTGAGGAACATTCAATCCCGGGAAACGTATTTTATTTTCTATTAACTAGTATATATATATATATATATACGGTGGAACGATAAAATTGTCGTCCTAGTAAAGACGGCATGATTCTATTTCCGTTTGATAAAAACCGGATTTCTTTTTTGTTGCTGCAGACCATCTACTAGTTGGCCAGTTGTGTACAAATCCCAAGAGCAACACGAGCCTTCTGTCATGTCTGAAAGTGACACAATGTTCAATGAGTGAGATCGGATGCGCCGGTGTACAACCCATCTTCTCTAGTACATATCCAACAGGACCATTGCCAGTACCCCCAAAATGAAACGCTTGAGAGCGTGCAAAGGTTTTCGGTCAGGGTTATAGTCTTTGGTGAGGTTTCAAGTAAGGGTCACATTATGTCACTTCACATTTTCTAAGCTAGCTTGAAAGTTAATACTTAGGTGGTGCAATCAGCTGACCGCTGGCACGGCCTGGACTCTGCGCCGGCTCACAAATCCAAAGAGACCTGGCTTCAAAAACAATGCTGCGACTTTGCACTCTGAACCCGCTGGACTACTTTCTTTGGTCATCCGTCGAGAATATCACCAACATAACCTCCCACAACACCAAAGCCAGCCTGATCACCGCTTTCGCGGAATATTCGCCGAGCCTCCGCCGGCGCTTGTGGAAAAGGCATAGTCCCAGTTCCGGACCAGTATCGAGGCGGTGATTGAGGCTGAAGGCAGCTAAATTGCATATATGTCAGCCCTACTACCTAATCAGGTTACCTGAATTGATTTTTTCAATAAAAGTTTTAAAATAAAAATGTAGCGTTGTTTTTTTTAGACCGACAATGTTATCGTTCTACTATATATATATATATATATATATATATATATAATACACAGTTGAAGCAAAATAAATTGTTTGGGAGTATTAAAATAATTTCCAAAGCTATTCATTTTTTTATCATCACCTTTCGTCGCATTCATGTTTGAAATTCATAAATCTATGACGTAACGCCAAAGCTATAATTATTTTGTTATGGTAATGTTTTAAGCTCTATTTGTAAGACAGTCCAAATTTCCGGTAGTTACATATTCTTTACCTGTTGGGAATTATTATTTATTATAAACTAAGTAGTATACTTGTTTCATGAATATCTGATATCTATTGAAATAAGACGAATTTATTACGTTAAAAAATACGCAGCTGTGACTGACGAATGTAAAATATTTTTTCATAGGCTGTAATAGTATAATGAAAAACGGCACAATCACGTTAATACATTGGTGCTCGTTAGATCATCAACGATAATCAGTGTCATATAGATGACCATTGGGGTCACTAGGCGTTTATGCCATCTCTTCTTAATGTACTGTATATGCCGCTGGGAATCACATGTTAATTTGATCTTCCTAGAAACTTTTCTCTTTCCGTGGAAGCCAGATATCAATTCAGGGCGAATAACATACTCGGTATTATCAAGTATGTATGCTAATAGAATTAATAGTAAATTGCATTGCGTTCTCTTTAATACATTGAAAAATTATTTTTAATTTTATTCATTCGATTTTTATTTATTTTTATATAGCTTTGAACTGGTGAGCTACATCTTAAAAGTGGCTTTGATTAGAATTATAGAAATGGCGAAATGTGTCTGCATTTACATTGCTCTACCATCGATGTCAAAATCGACTAGCTGTAAACATCCTGTTGCGATAGATCGCAAGGATTCTCGAAGACTTTCCTGATGCCAATACCGAAAGGTTTGGCAACGAAATAGTAAATATTATCAAGCCATCTTTCCACCTTGTTCCGGTTTATCTCTCAAGGATGACGGGAAAATGAAAGAACTTTCATTTCGACATATATCGATCGCCTCTTCTCCCACCACCGCCAGAGAGGAAAGGTCGGGAGACGAGACATGTAATTTCCGCCCTTGTTTCAGTCCAACTCTTTCGGTCACGGCGGGCGTGGGTAAGGAAACGACTGCTACAGATTCCTGGCAAGAGATGGGTTTACCAAGAACGCCAGCAGTATGACTAACTTGCCTTGGTTTGTTCTTTTTTGCATAGGAACAAAGTATAGTATCAGTAAAAGAGAAGTCCTTCTAAACTGAGTCAATTTTTATTTTTGTTCCGAACCCCTGTACCTTTTCAGGGAAGGTAGATTTTTCCAATAAAATAAAAATGATTTTTTGTCTAGTTCTGCCATCATGGATAGACAACTTATCGAATAAACGTTCACATTTTTAACGGGGTTGCCCCCCCCCCCACCGCTTATCTATGGAAATTATACACCGAGTTAATACTGAGAATCTTGTACGCTTTTTCAGCTCCCTGAAATATTAGCCCAGTCTAAGAATACGAAACCAGCAGTGATGATCGTAGATGTGCGTATCCTTGTCTTTTTCATTTCTCGTTTCACCCGCGCCTCTTCTGCTGCAATGCCTTTTCTAACGGTTTTACAAACTTTACTATAAGAAGAGAAGAAATGCCCCGAAAAAGCTGTCCCTCCCGTGACACTAAAAAGCCGCTTATAGCGTTCGACAGAGCAATACCTTCTGTCCAATCGACTGACGCGTAATCTTTTCGTTACTAGAAAACAGAATTCGCCTCGTTGACACTTCGTTAGTAGACAGTTCAATGTGAAGATTTTATCCAGGATTTATTGTAGCATCTCTGTGCCGAGTATCATTCTTTCAATAGCCGCAGTTGTGTGTATAGAAATGCGGCGATGAACAGGGGTCCACCGTTTTCGTTCATACCTAACTTAAAAGCTGCTACCAAGAATGAAAGCGTCTTTAAGAAATTACATAACACAAATAAAATCACAAAATCGCTTTCCTCGCGCGAAAGCGCCAGTGCACAAAATGTGTTCTACTTCTGCCTATATTCTAATCTAACTAGACGCTATCGCTTTGCGAGGACATTATTGCCTGCGTCTTAAATTTTCCTTATTTTTGAATGCCTTAAATTTTTATCTCTATTTTGCTCGTAATGTACAAATATTTATTAATGAAACTTATTAAAATGTTTCTCGTTTCATTCTATGCACTTTTCTTATTTAAATGATTAAAGAATTGTATTTGAAGAAAGATATTTAAAAAGTTTCGTTTTGAAATTTTAAGATTTTTTTTAATGTTTCAGACATTATACACAATGATATTATTGCATAGTATATATATATATATATATATATATATATATATATATATATATATATATATATATATATATGATTTTCAGAATGTGAGAAATTATATATAATTAATTCCACAGCCGAACAACGTCGCGGCCACCTTCGGGCATTTTCTCAGTTGGCAGAGTATTTGCCTCGCATGCACGAGTCTCGGGTTTCGAATCCTGAGTTCGGATGTGTATAAATGAGGGCAAAACTCGAGTCTTAAGCTTCCAGTTCGTTGACTGTCATGTCATGGCTCTTGTGGGCTGCGACGTTATTTGACTGTGGAATTTATTATATATATATATATATATATATATATATATATATATATATATATATATATATATATATATATATATATATATATATATATATATATAGTTCCGGCAAAAAGAAAGTCTGCACTTGTAATTTTTTCAAAAGCTGCAAATTTAAGATAAATTTAATTTAACTGTTCAAACAACCTATATCTCATTTGATTCGCCTTTTTTTCCTCTATAATTTTACCTGTTCATATTTGACTTTTAATTGAAATATTCTATAATATAGGCGGTTATTTGTGGGCACTGACTGCCTTAACAATTCTTGTTGTCACAGTCATCAAGTGGTAGTGAATGGCAGCAATGACGTTGTTTTTGCTGTGTCGGTGTAAGTGTTATATCGCAACGTGTTTTGTAATTATTCAGAATACGGACTATGCTGTAATTTATATCTTATGTTATAGTAATTGATATTGTATACGGTAGGTATTGTTTTTTAATTGTTAGATGCGTCTTATGTAAAGACCGAGTCAATAAAGATCTTTTGCTTCTTTATTTTTTTTTATAATCTGGTAGATTAGTGAACTTCTGATAATAATGCGCTAACAAACTGACAAAAAGACAAACAGAAAAAGTAGAGAGGAGGACGTCGCTCGTACACATGAACAAACTTCCATTAATAAGAGAACACAACACCAGCCTGTCATTCTTAAAAATATATTTTTCAACTTTTTTTTAAAACAAGAAATTATGAAATTGTTGAAAAAAAATTACATTTTAAAGGGGGACGATTTATTTAGAGGAAAATCAAATCATTACAGAAAAACCACGATTTCAGAATTCAGTTTAAAAATCTATACAAAAATTGATATATTACTAATGAACATGCATGATCATTAAATAATTATATTCTTTTTCTGCATGAACATTTTCAAGTACATTAAATATTTTTTGATAAAATTTGCTATAGTAAAACTTTAATGAAATCCCCATTGGCAGCAGCTGCTGTTTAAAAGCTTTCAAAAAGACAAACAATAAGAAATTGGTTGGTTATTTTTAAGAGCAAAAGTAATAATCCTAACTGTCAGTCAATGTCATCAATTGTACTGATTAGCGGCAGATCTTCTTTCTCTCTTTCACACAAAAGTAAAGTTTAAGAACCAAACACAATCAACAGTGAACACGAACAACAACAACAACAACAACAACAACAACAACACAAATAATGTATCCGCTGCTGCCAATCTATCATCGATTTCATTGGGCTTTTTGATTGCTTCGATCTGTAAATTTTTCTTCGTTTTTCTCATCCTTTTTATAATGAATACAAAAATATACAAAACATATGTATATTCAAATATCTGTATTTAAAAAAACATTCCCAGCTAATTTTTCCAATTGATTTTCTGATTATTTAAAAATGAATAATAATAATAATAATAATAATAATAATAATAATAATAATAATAATAATAATAATGCTACTAAAACTAAATAGTGTCGATTTTCATTTTCAAGAATAACATAAAAAGAAAAAACAAATAGAAAATATCACCTGCAAAAAATAAATTTATCGAAATAATAAAGAAAATGATTCGAATACTATATTTATGGACAAATTTTATTTAAATAAAATCAGAAAGTTTCATGAGGAGTGCATGTAAAAACTTAATTATAAACGAATATTTAAATGAACAGAAGCGGGAAATGTCGTAAATAAATACTACATAAAAGGAGTTGGTATAAAAATCTATAATTAGTCCATTGAAAATTATTTTAAACTAGCGGGGGTACCCGGCGTTGCCCGAGTGTTTGTTTCCGGGACGGAGGGGGGGTAAAAAATGTTATGGTAGGTAAGTAGGAAGGATCAAACCCGGAGTCATGAGTAAAAGTAGGAAAATAAAGTGTGAAAAAAAATAAAAACATCTGCAACGTTAACAGTTCGGCCACCAAGAAAAGTCCATTCTAGTTGTTTAGGGAAAAAAAACGACTACGGTAGGTCGGCGCGAACGTGAAAATATAATGTGAATTGTCCAGCACGCTAACCACTACGCCACAGAGCACTGCAGATTAATTTAGTGATTTTAAATAACTTGACATGAAAGAACTACGAAGCCAAACCGGTGTTCTCTTCTCAACTGTTCCTTGTGAACGATCCTCAAACGGTGTTAAGTAGTGGCAGGGGGAGGAGGAATTTATTAGAGAAAAAATATTTTACCACTTCCATTGATCTTAACCGATTTTGTCTGTGACTTCTCAGCAGAAAAAGTATAGAAATCTAAGATTATCGAGGAATTTGAGAAATAATAAGCCTATAACACACCTCAGATATTGTTCTGCCGTTTGTGCATATTATATTTCCATGAAATATCTTGATTTTTAATCCTATTAATGTCAAAATCAGACGGGAAAAAATGAGTTCATTTTATTTATATAGAATAGAATAGAAAGAAAAGAGATATATCAATTCGATTATACAAGAGCCTGAGGAAATGGGGTTAATGAAAAAATACTGCATTTGAATGTGTTTCAACTGATTACATTTAAACTGACCAAAATGTCTGTTGATTCAATTGCAAAATCATAATTCATGGATTGTACAAATTAATGTTCTTGCTATCATCTTCAAATTAATAATGAACAATAGTGATATGAATAGAATTCTTATTTACATAATTAATAAATTGATATAGAAAACAACAATAACAATAACACAACAGTAACAACAACAACAGCAACAACAATAATAATAATAATAATAATAATAATAATAATAATAATAATAATATATCATTGGTCCAAGTGTGTAGCATCCATGAAGGCTGGCCATACACAAATGAACAATTGAAATACGGCAAACAAATTCAAATCATTTTGAATATCTTTAATTCTTAAATTAGAATCTCTAAAATGCGAAAAATATTTGATAATTTTCAGAATTGCAAAAAAGTGCATCCTGATTAAATTTTTTGTGCTGGTCAAAAATATTACATTGACAATTTTGCTTATTGAGGGGAGTTACAACATTCGCAGTACTTAAGGAAAATTCTTTAAAAATACATAGAGTTCAATCAATTGGAAATTGGTTCAACATTTTTTTATATTGCTATGATAAATGGTCATTGTTTTCCGATTTAATTAATCAAACAAATTGGGATTCTTATATTTCTGAAAAATATTACTATTGTTTTCCTGAAACTAAAGATTTTGTACACACTGAGCCATATGTCATAACTACATCCCGCACATTATTGTAAATTTATGAAAAATAAATTTACTCTTTTAAACTAAACTATTGTGGTATTTGCTAAAATGAGACATAAACACTCTGAAACATTAGAGATTATTCAATTGAACTATAGTTTTCTATGCAATATTTTTAAATCGTGTTGATATAATATGAAAAAGTAATAGAATGCCTAATTTAACATCAATTAATGAACTTGAAATTAATGAAAGTAGCAGGTTTCACCTGAGATAAGTAAATTGAATTTTTATAAAAACTTTTGATTCAAACATACAAATGTTTTATGAACATAATCACATTGATGTCATATAAATTCAAAGCACAAAAAATATTTTGTTGGTTTCAGCTATTCGTGGAATAGAATTCATCTTCCACTGCCAATGGAAAATATAATCAACCATGTCATGAACACTTTGCCACCAAATGAAAATGAAATAATGGAAAACTTCCAGCAAAATAAATGTAATTTGGCGCCCATTAGCAGCCGTCAACAAAGCATTAAACGCAGTAGAATGCCTGAAAGCAAACTATAGTGTTATTGGTATTAATGAAAATGCTAATTTAGAGAACATTTTCATCTGTACTAGACAACATGAAAATTTTTAAATAGATAATTTCTTAACTTAAACTCTGAGCATCATATTATTACGATTTGAGGCCATTATTGCAACAGGCAAAAGACTTAACAATTTACAAACAAAAAGAAATTGAGAAAATTTGCTTATTGATAATGATCCACAATTAGAATTACTATTTTCCTAATTTGTATACAAAAGATAAATTTGGAATGTTTTCTTACGAACGTCCATATGACTAAGTGAAGCCATATATTTTCATAAGGAATCGATTATATAATTGTGATTCAAGATTTAGAAAAGATATTTAGTGTTTAATGTCTTAGTGCTGACAGGTGATAAATGAGCCATCGATGCTGGCATTTATTCAGTCATGAAAACTGTCAAAATGTCAGGAATTTCTGTGAGTGAATTTGAATTCAGATTCCAACAAGATGACAAGCATTTTAAAAGGAAATTTGTTAATATGAGAGGATCTAAAATATTTTGGTCTAAAACATATAATGATTTCAATAAGCATTTGATGTCGTCGTGTGGCAACATATTTCTTGCAATGAACATTTTCTGAAAGATTGAAATCAATTTGTAGGAAAAGAAAAGTTAAATGGCAAAAGTAAAAAAAAGATAAATAATGATGATATTGTTGCAGTCAGTGAACATTTTTATCATAGATTTCTGGCATTTATGAAATTAGTCATACTTGATGACAATGGTCATATGAGTAAAATTAATAATTATTTTGTCATTTAGAATAAAAAAAATCGAGGTGTATTCTAAAATTGTATTATGAAAAGGCCCCAGTTTTTTAATAAAGATTCGTTATCAGATGTACAAAACTTTATTGAAACAACAATTACTTGCCATCTTCCATCTCAATTCCAGTTTTTAAATTTGTCAAAGTAACTAAATTGCAACGCTACATATGTAGTGGATCTTGTTTTTGTAGAAAATTTATCCATAATAGACTTTACACAATTTGTAACTATAAATTTCCCATCAGTGTTGAGCAGTTAACTTTAAGAGTGTGAAGAAAAGTGCTCAATCCCATAAAAGTGGCAAAAATACGAAAATTATAGAACTTCAGTAGAAATTCTAAAAAAGTTGGTGTTAATGATTATAATCCTTTACTTTTGATGGGGAAATGGCATTGGACTGACTGTTTCTATGAGTTTGTATTAATATGAGTTTGTATTTAAAGAATACATTACGTTAACATCAATATCTGATCGCCAAGATCAGCATGGGCATGGAATATGTACCTACATAAAAGATGGCTTTCTATGTGGTATGCACATCTCCAGAGAAGACACTAAATTACCTTATATGTGCTTCCGGGTTGCACTTGCACACACCGCTGCGTTTATAGTTTCCATTTATCGTCCCCACAACAGTGGGGTTACTATGTTTAAGAGCATAAGAGCATATCTGAGAAAATTGACCACATTCTTTCTGCTTATGTTTTGGCTAACATTCACGTTGTTGAGACTTCAATGTTCCCAATGTGGAATGGTTAGGTCAGTCAAACGAGAAAGATGATGAGGGGGAGGTTCTGTCACGATTACCCAGTTGCTTATGACCTTACTCAGATTGTTTACGAACCCACTCATGTGCACGACACTGACGATCAGTATGCAATTCTTCTAGACCTTTTTCTCACAACCTGCCCTGAGCTATGTTTATCCTCCGGTCTGTCTCCACTAGGATCTTCCGACCACTCTGTTGTCTCAGAAAAGAGAAAAACAAAATGTAATAAGTCCTCAGATGTACCTCTCCATTGTACAGCATATCAATACTCTATGGCTGACTCGGATAGCTTCCGTACATTTATATCAGATCTTTCCCTGCGTCCTATGTTTAAAATAAACGAGTCCTCTATAGTATCAGACCTGATGGAAGGATTAATTTCAAGTATAGACGGCTTCATACACTCCAAAAATTCCAGCAAAAACTTAATAGCCAGCCGTATTTCTCTCAAGAATGTGGTGCTGCTATTGCACAGAGAAAGCACTTTTTCCATTGCTTCTAACGTAATAGATTTACAGAAACTAAAGTCACCTTCAGGACTGCCAGCAACCACTGTAAAAGAGTAATAAAGAACGCGAGAGAGTTGTCCGTCAAGTCCAAAGTAGCTGAGCAGCGACTTGCATCCCACCAGTTCTGGCAAATAACAAACAGGTCCTAAAGAGAAGCATGTGCTTTTCCACGAACTCCGGCGGAAGCTTAGCAAATACTCGTCTGATGGTGGTGATCAGGCTGGTTTTCGTGTTGTGAGAGGTCACGTTCGTGAAATTCTAGATAGTTCAGCGAGTTCAGGTCCGAGAGAATCGGAGCAGTGAAAGAAGTCGTAGCACTTCTTTTGTAGACAAGCCTAAGTCTCTTTGCACTTGTGGGATGGAGCAGAGTTTTGCTGCCACATCCAGGGACTACCACCAGCTAACTGATTGCACCAGGAGATCATAACACTCTTCAGCCCATCCCGGTTCAATTTGATGTTGATTTCAAGATGACTTTAGAGATGTGAGGTGATATTATGTAGTCCTCACTTGAAGCCACACCAAAGACCATAACTGTGGCCGGAAACTTTGTTTTCATCAACCTAGAGGATGTCTGTTATTCCTGGCAATCCAGCGATGCATTTTAAGGGTGCTGGCAATGGTCCTGTTGTCATAACTTGGATCGGTAGAGAGAAATTGTAGAGAGCATGAGTTGTGCAACGGCGCATCGCCGATATCGCTCAATGAACAGGGTGTCACTTTCAGACATGATATTCTATCATATCTGAAAGTGACACAATGTTCAATGAGTGTATCGCTATTGGGATTTGTACGCAACTGGCCAACTAGTAGATGGTCTGCAACAAAAAACGGGTTTTCATCAATGGGAAACAGAATTATATCGTCTTTTCTAGGGCGACAATTTTATCGTTCTTACCTGTATATATTTTTATATTACTTATTATAAATTACTAGCGGAGGGGGCGATTTTACCAGTCGTAAAATACGCTTATATATGATATTTTAATTTCATATAAATTATTATAGAGTCATGATTTCAAAAGTGAAAAAAGTATTTGAGTGCCATCAGCTAGAATCGAAACCACTGTACCAATGAGACACTCATATGAACCGATAAAAAAATAAAAATTAAAAATAAACTAAGATGAATGTACAAAATGTATAACAATTTTTCAATTTTTACCTGTTTTGAACCCCTTAAAACTATTTTTACGAGCTAAAAGTCCATAATAGAACGGCCCATTAAAAATCCAATAAGTTTAGGTCCCTTGCACCACTCTGAGACTTTTAGTTTCAGAAGAGATAGAGTTTGAAAATATATACAGACAGACATATAGTCTTATATATATTAGATTAATTATTTAATATGTGTGTCACAAAAGTGCAAGGAATGAATGTAATAAATCAAAAGTCAAAAGGAATTCGACGTGATTTGCCAGCACTTGATCCCGGCTGTGTAAAGCCACCTTGTTGATTATTTTATTAAAGAAATAATTCAAAAATGTTTTTAAAATGACAGTGGTAGTGAATTGCTATTAAATGAAAATTAAATTGAAAATAAAACAAAAAACATTTAAAAAAAAAAAAGCGGCAATAACGATAGTGTTCGATTAGATTAAAAGTAATTAATAAAAGAAATTAGTGTTTTGTTAATTGTATTATTCAGATTATTTATCAAGAGCTTCCTCATTTCACTAATATTATTAAAACAGGTCCAACCATACAATTGCCAATTCAGCAATTGATAAGACTGTCATTAAATATTACAGCTAGTGCAGCAAAATACTGAACACGCGTAGTCGAAAGTTTTGTGGTTCTTCCTTGGTCATGCCATGTTCGACGATTAAAATTCATCTAATTTGGAGTTTCCAGATAAATGTTGATACCAGAAACGTGATTATTTTGAGCTGCAAATATTGTGTGATTTTAAATGTTTGGTCAATTTTACTTGCCCTATTGTAAGATTATTCGAACAAAGCTCGTCTGCAGATCAGAAACACACGAAGATGGTGAGCATTAAGCATTCAAAATCCCCCACGTGCAGGTATGTGTACGTATGTGTGCATGTACGTGTATGCTCCTATTTTTAGTGATGCTGATATATACGCATTATTAAATAAATTACAATGTTTTGTCTGCAAATTCATGTGACCATGTTTTTTTAATCTTGATAAAAACGCTCATGTAAATCAGAAATAGTTTTGACATTATGACTATGAGTGATATATATATGTATATATATAGATATAAATATACATATATATATAAATATATATATATATATATATTTTTACATATATATATTTATATATATTTTTATATATACAGATATATTTATATATATAATTTATATAGATTTATATAAATATATACATATATAAATATATGTATATAAATATATATACATATGTATGCATATATATACATATACATATGTATATATAATGCTAGCACGCACATGCACATATATATGTATCCATATATATATATGTATATATGCATACAAATATACGTATATATATATATATGTGTGTATATATATATATGTATATATATATATATAAATATATGCATATATATATATATATATATATATATATATATATATATATATATATAAATTTGGTATTAATTTTTAAATTTTTTCTTGTACTTTATCATGAAATTTATTTTTCTCGGAGCGTCCAATAGGTCTCCTACGGGTTTTTCCCTGAACGCTGAATGAGTAACTAATTACATTCAGGCTCGTTCGTAAAATGTATCCTCACCGTGATTTTCATCGTATGTGGCCTCATATAACCCTTTTATGTATTGTATACCTAACATGTGAGAAACTGGACATTATGAACTCAAGAAAATCTTAAAAAAAAAAAAAAAATAGGCGCCTGTTATATAAGCGAAGCAACACCAGCAACTATATGTCCTGTGAATAATATTGAAAAGTTCATTTAAAAGAGTGCTTATTTATATTGCCTGTTTGTGCTAAATGATATATTAACTACAATCACACACACACACACACACACACACACGCGCGCGCACACATATGCACACCACATATATATTTATATATGAATTTATGTAATATACGGCATAATCACGTCGACACACCGGTTCTCGACAGATCACCGAAGTTAAGCAACGTTGAGTCTGGCTAGTACCAGATGAGTGACCATTTGGGAATTCTAGGCACTGTATGTGCTTTCCGCTTATCTTGGCATTGTTTCCAGTCGTCCTGAACCTCCACTTGCCACTGGTATTCAACAATGTCGATTCAGGAGAGGTGTGGTTGGAGATTGCGCAACTCTTGCCACAAAAATTTCACGCGCAGGCACCCTTACCGTGGGTATCCATAGTCTGTCAAGACTGAAGGAAGCCTTTTTTATGAGTTGTGTATATTTAAACTAATTAATTCATCGTTATAAATTTTAGAAAATAGCTGGCATAAAAATCACAGTTTATACTGTATTTAGGTTCGTTAAAGTGAATAAACATGGTTGAAGTCTTACATGAAAATTAAGATACATCCGATTTTTTTAAAAAATTCGTATGGATATTTAGAGATTATTGAAAAGTTTTACTTTTTGATGTTATTTTAAAGGGTTTGATACAAATAGAAAGTCCGTAAGGTTTTGTTTCATACATATTTTTGTCTTCATCAGTTTAAATAAAAATGGTGCCAAACAGTTTTGTACGGATACTTAAAGGGTTATTTTGGTGTTTATTATTGTTTCTGGTGTTCGTTTCTGTATCTTTTGTGCCCATTGTACGATTTATTGTCATTATCATTTCTTGGCTCCGAAAACGCATAAGGCTGCTGAAACGCAAATTCATTTGTGTAAGCTGATTTAACTGTTTATTTATGTCGTTATTTTATTGTCTTGTGTTTTTTGTTCGTTTTCTCTGTCTCCTCTCTCTGTCTCTTTCTGTCGCTGTATATCTCGCCTTCTCCGTCTGTATGCATCTCTTTTTCTTTCCATTTTATTCTCATTCATTTCTCTTTTCCCCGCATTTATTTTTCGCTCAGTCACGTTCGTACTCCTCCTCTGCATTGCTTCTCCTGTTCCCTTATTCACCATCTCTTTTACTCTCTTCCTCCTATCTCGCTCTAACTTCCTATTTTACTCTTTCTCTGCCATTGCCTCTCTATCTCTCTCTCTTTTTATTTATCGACCGCTCTGTCTCTCTCTCCTCGCTTGCTCCCTCATATGTTGTAAAAAAAAAAACACGAACACCGTCAAATAAGTTTAGAAAAAAATAAGGAAATAAAAATTATAATGTTATGTTAATGAAAATAAAAAAGATGTATTTTTTTTTAATTTCCAAGCCATCGACAACTATGAAAAAAATAGTTCATGTGATTCGGTACAAGTATTTTAAAACCACATTTTTACATATCTTAAATATTTTTTTTTTTCCTGATATAAATGGATTTCGTGTTGACGTCGCTCACGATAAAATGTCAGAAACGAAAAAAGTGACAAATTATGGCAGACTATTATATTTATCACACAATAGTACACACACTGGAGTGCATTGCAAAGTTCGGCTAATGTTTTTGTTGTTTAGTTGTATATTTTGATTATTGTTTCATTTTTATCCTGAAAATATTATTTATTCTTTTATCAGAAATTTAATTGATCTATTTCGTTTATTTTATTGTTTCATTTGTATAGAAAAATGAGGGAATTAAACTATTTTATTTACCATATATATACACACACAAACACACACACACACACACACACACACACACACATATATATATATATATATATATAACTACTTCATTTGCTCACATAAAATTAATATACGAAAGTATAAGTTTATGCGTAAACTTTAAGTATTTACTTCAAAAGTACTCAATACGTAGGTAGAGCTATTTAGTAAGTTATAAAATATATATGGCGATTAAGCGACACTGAATATTCTGCGTTTCATCCACTCTACGACTCTTCAGGCTTATGCGCGACTGTTTTGGTTGTCTCTCGTTTTTATATACGCACCTTCTATTGAGATTTTAGTTAGCCAATCAGCTTTCTAGTATCCACCGCGCCCTTCCTATCAGCCAATGGATATGCACTTAAGCTAATCCGAAGACGAAAATAATTCTTTAGAGAGAATGAAGTATAAAAATTAAATTCAGTGTGATGTTAATAGTCATAGTCCGGTTGGAAAGTTTTCAAAGCAGCTTAAATAATGGATTTTTTTTTCGGATAGTGTAGTAGCCAAAGAAAAATTGATATCCAGTCAAGTGGGGTCGAAAAATAAAAAGGACAGAAAAACAGCATGTCATCTTTCATCGCTGGCTTCATTAGAAATGGTAATTTCAGACTAATTTTTAAAAAATTAAGATCAGGCTAAAAAAAAAATAGGTCAGCACGTGAAAGTTTGTATTATTTAATCAGACTATGTCTAGACAGATCGAAACAATTCTTTTTGCAAGGTGTTGTAATATTAATAGGGTGGAGAGTAGGGATTAGAAAGTTGCGAGGGTGGCAAAATCCTAGCTTATTAGTAATTATAAGGCTGTCTAATAGTTATGATGTTAATGATGATGATGATAATATGACAAAATAATGACAATAATAATAAATGCAATTTAATGCGAATAATAGTAATAATAATGTTAATGATAACCATTATTAACAATAACAATAATAATCGTAATAATAATAATTATTATTATTACTATTATTATTATTATTATATTAATATTGTTATCCTTCTTAATAGGCATAAACACAATAATAATAATGAAAATGTTAATGATTATGTGTAATAATAATAATCATAATAATAATAATAATAGTAATAATAATAACAGCAAAACAACTGATAACTATAACAATCTTAGTAATGATAGTAACAAATTTAGTAATAATAATAATGATAAAAAACTGGTAATAAAAATGGCGATGATATTAATAATAGTTATAAAGATACTACTAGTAAAGAAAAAATTAGTTATAGAAATAATCATGAAAGTGATAGGAATGATGATGTTAATAATATACCAATAACGATAAAAAGCGGTAAGGATAAATATATACATATATACATACACACATATACATATATATACATATATACATACACACATATACATACATATAAAACGTACAGACATATACATACATACATAGTCATATACAAATCATACATATGTATGAACATATCTGTACATATACAGACACACATAAGGACAAATATATGAATATATATTAATTATAATAGATTACAGTAATATTACTACTACTACTACTACTACTACTAATAATAATAATAATAAAGAATATCAAGTAAAAGATTTAGTAAACCTTTTAGTAAAACGCTTAAAGAAAATTAAATATTAAAAAAATTGGTAAATAAATTATTTTACAAAAAAGATATATATCTGTGTGTGTGCGTGTGTGTGTGTGCGTGTGTGTGTGTGTGTGTGTGCGTGTGTGTGTGTGTGTGTGTGTGTGTGTGTGTGTGGAAAGAGACCGAGAGACAGAGGGAATAGTTCGCAAAATTCTAAACATCAAGATTTCTCCGTTGGTAACTTATTATTATGACAAAGTATACATGACAATATTGTTTTGTTCGCAATTAACAAGTGATGAAAATTATGTATTCGCTGCAGTTTAGTCGCTTACTCATCAGATGTTTACATTAAAAATACAGAAAAACATCATTTCGATCAATTTACATAGTTCGCGCCACAAAAAAAAAACTTATGAATATCTATTATTTTGGAGGGGGAACATTAGCGTTTCAGACGTGCACAATGTTTATTATAGAAAATGGTAATTACTATTGACTGAATGATCCAAGTTGCAAAGTTACGATTGACTCTGCAACCTGATATTCAGCCCCTAATATATACTCACATAGAAAAAAAGATACGTTTAAATTTTTGTCAAATCGACGGACATATACTTAATCGGACATGTAATTTGTATATATATATATATATATATATATATATATATATATATATATATATAGATATCATCAATTTATCCACATATTCCTTATCAAAGAATGAAACAGAATTACTGAAGCTGGGCCTCAAATTCTGTCCCACCCCTAAAAGCAATATAGCGGAACTAAAAAAGGACCTTAAAAAATTTAAACGGAAATTTAGACTAATAGAAACACTAGATAGCAAAGGGGACAAAGATGATTCTTTATTAAAAAACAAATCAACATATTTCCCTAACAAACAGAAAAACACAAAAGAACTAAACACCTACTTTGAAAATCTCTGGAATCTTAACCTCAAAAAAAAATACGGCAAAACCACAAGCAACCTCACATACAAGCAAAAGAAAGCACTCGAAAAGATCCGTAATAATAATGACAATAATAAAAGAAGCAGACAAAGGCAGTGCCGTAGTAATCCTGGACAAAACTTAAAATCACAAAATTACTAGATGACAAACACTACTATAAACCCATTAGTACCAACATAGATAACACCACCATCTCAAAAATCACAAAACTTTGTACAACACACAACAAAATATTAAAAAAGAAAGAAAAGGACTTCCTCACAAATTTCATTACAAAGACTTCTACGGACTGCCCAAAATACATAAATCTGACGTAATAAAACTTGCCAACGATACACAAAACTCAGAATATATTAGCGCCCCAAACCCTAGTGACCTTACATTTAGACCCATTGTAGCAGGACCAGCCTGTCCGACAAACAGACTTAGCAACTTAATTGACATCTTATTACAACCTTTCACAGATCAAATTAAGAGCTACATAAGGGATGACGTCCACTTTCTTACTACCTTACCACATGCAGTAGAAAACGGGACACTATTAGTTACATTTGACGTTAGCAGTTTATATAGTAATATACCCCATGAATTAGGAAAAGAAGCAATAACATTTTGGATCAACAGACACGCACAAACACTACATCCTAGATTCACAAAGCAATTCATTATCGATAGTATAGACATAATCCTAAATAATAATTCCTTCGAATTCAACAATGCCAACTACATTCAAACACTAGGTACAGCAATGGGAAAGAAAATGGCACCGACCTACGCAACTCTTACATTAGCCTATCTAGAAGCAACCTTATATGAAAAGATAGAACAAAAATTTGGCCACAGCACTAAAAAACTGTTTATAGAATCCAGGAAAAGATACCTTGATGACTGCTTCATCCTGTGGATAACCAAATGGGGAGACATCACAGACTTACACACCATACTCCAGAACCTACACCAAAAAATTAAATTCATCATAGAACAAAGCTCTACAGAATTACCCTTCTTAGATATACTGATAAAGATTAAAGACAATAACATTATCACAGATATTTACCGCAAACCTACAGACACCCAACAAAACCTACACTTTAAAAGTCACCATCCTAAAAGCTGCATAAAAGTCATTCCCTACACCCTAGCAAGTAGAATCTACACCATAATCACGAACAAAAACCTTCGGACAATCCGACTCAAGGAACTACAAATAAATTTAAGAAAAAGAAAATACCCACCACAACTTATAGACAAAGAGATCCAACTTGCGATAAATATACCAGTAGAAGATTTGAGAATCCCTAAAGAACGAAACAAAGAACAAATCCTAACATACATAAGACAAACAACCCAGAGCTTTTCACAGAGATGACGAAAAACTTCATCCTACTTAACCAAAACAGCAAACCAAATAAATTCCTTAAAACAACAAAAATAATAAAAAGCAAACGCCAACCCAAAAACCTAAAACGCATACTTACCTCATCCAAACTCAATCAAGACGCAACAAAAGGAGTCACAAAATGCAACAAACAACGATGTGGAGTCTGCAACATAATATTAGAGGGAAACACATACACATTCACGAACCCCATACAAACATTCAAAATTTAAAAAAAAACTAGATTGCACCTCAAAAACGCGGTCTATGCAATAAAATGTGCAGCATGCGATAAATCCTACATAGGCGCCACAAAAAAACCTTAGCAATAGAGTAGCCCTACACCGATCCAACATCAAAATCGCGGAAAATAGACACCTGCATGTTTCACAGCATATACACACATCCACTTCATGTGACATGCAGTGGATGCAGATTCGAGATAATGGCCATCTTCCAAACTAACAACTACTTCTACTTACTAACACAAGAAAAAAACTTCATAGCAAAGTTCACCCCGCCTTAAACATTTCTCAATAATTATAAACATAAATAGGCAAAACACAGAATACACTTACACGCATGCATACTTAGGTAAATGTGCACCCTCACTCACGAAACAAAACAAGCACAATAAAGCACGCGCACACGGGCGCGCATATCCATATCCAGTATAATACCATTTCCCCAAACTAAAACAATTAGAAATTATACGTGTGTATGTGTATGTGTATGTATACACATATGTGTATATATATGTGTGTATGTGTATGTATGCGTGTATGTGTGTGAGTATGTATGCGTGTATGTATGTATGTATATATATATATATATATATATATATATATATATATATATATATATATCCTCCATCGTGTTTGTGTGTGTACGTTATTGTGGATGCGTGTGTCAATATATGTATGGGTGGATGGGTGTATACGCACCTTTATGTATGTATATATATATATATATATATATATATATATATATATATATGCATATATATGGGTGGGTAAATGCATTCGTGTATGTGTGTATATGGATGTATGTGTATGTGTGAGCCCCTGCATATGTCTTTATATATATGCATGTGTGTATGTATGTGTGTGTGCCTGCATACGTATGCGGATATATGTGAGCGTGTATGTGCATACATGTATGTATATGTATGTGTATTTGCATGTATATGTATGTGTGTGATTATGTATGCGTGTGTGTATATATCATCTCCTACCTACTCTCTATCTTACTTATGGGTGTGTGCGTGTACTTATGTTTGAATGATTAAGTACATGTATGCATGCGTGTTTTGATTGGGAAAAAAAGATTTAACCAATATGCGTGTGATATATAAGTGGGTGGATGTGTGTGAGTACGTGTGTGAGTGTGTAGGTGGGTGCGTACATATGTCTGCTCCTACATATATTTCTGTGTATGTACGTATGTATATGTATGTATACCTGCGTGCGTGCATATAAGTGTGTATTTGTATATGTACATGTGTGTATATGTATATGTGTGTAATTGTGTGTGAGTGTGTACTATACATGGTGAAAGAAAGTCATAAAAAACATAAAAACCCTTCACCAATTGAACCAAAAGCCGCTATTTGAACTCAACTTTGACTAAACACTACCAACACTTACTGTTGGAGACAGAATGTCTGAGACCTCATCACTCTGAAAAACTGTTGGAGACAGAATGTCTGAGACCTCATCACTCTGAAAAACACATTTAGTATCAGCAGATGTAAAAATAACATTTCAAACTCTCGTTTTAAAAAAACCTTTTTACGAAAATATCTGAAGATAGCGAAACAAAGCTTGAAACGCGTTATAAAATATTTTAAAATAAAAATATGATAAAAGGCTGAAAAACACACAATTGTTTATGGCTACACTCTTTTAAATATACATTTTTTCTCTCGTTGGAACTACACAATCATCACTTTAAATATATATATATATATATATATATATATATATATATATATACATATATAACTACTTAATTTACTCACATAAAATTAATATACGAAAGTATAGATTTATGCGTAAACTTTAAGTATTCAAAAGTGCTCAATACGTAGGTAGAGTTAGTTAGTAATTTATATAATATATATGGCGATTAAGCTACCCTGAATATTCCGCGTTTCATCCACTCTAGGACTCTTCAGGCTTATGCGCGAATTCTGTCTGAAGAGTCCTAGAGTGGATGAAACGTGGAATATTCAGTGTAGCTTAATCGCCATATATATTTTATAAATTACTATATATATATATATATATATATATATATATATATATATATATATATATCATATTATAAGCTCTATTTCCTATTTGGTATTATCGAGCTTTTATATCTGGCTGAGATAATTTTATAAATATTATTTTTTTAATATTTATAATTTACTTCAATTTTACCATCTTGGATCATTTTGGTAAATTCAATTGTAATTTTCATTTTATATATATATATATATATATATATATATATATATATATATATATATATATATATATATATATATATGGGGGGGAATTTTCATTTTATATATATATATATATATATATATATATATATATATGGGGGAAAATAAAAAGCCTAAAATGTTGTATTTATATATTTATAGTTTCGTCTTTATTTCAATACTTTCTCCTTATAATGATTTGAAGAAATAATATACACATTTTTAAATATTTGGTGTGTTTTTGTCTTTATTTGTTTATTATTTTCCGAAATAAACAGTCATTAGAATTTCAAAAATGGGATTCGATTATAACATGAAATGCATGTTGACTTTTCTTTTTGTGAACATTTTAAAATGTATGATGCGGATTTAAAAGAGTGTAAGTATATCAACAGCAATCGAGAAATCACAGAATAGTCACATGGTTGTCACAAATTATTAGATAAACTAACCCGAAACTGAAATCGGTAGTCAACTAGGTTTAAGAAAACCACTCCGTCAATTTCTACGAATTCTCCGTCCTCACTAATCTACGCTCGTTCGTCGCCACCGACGATAAAAAAAAAATATATCATTATATTTTCACACATCAATGTTTGTCGGCATTCCTTTAATTAAGCATACACAATTGAAATTTAGTCATTGGGTTCGAGAAAACCATTGTGCATACTTCTTCCTCACTCATCCAGCTTGTTCACTAAAAGAAGTTGTACCTGATTGACACAGTTGATCCATACAGAAACACAACTCTTATGAAATAATTGTTTATTTATTCAAAAAAACCTTAAAATATAATTCGTAAAAGTAACGATCAGACGGGAATACGCTGTTGATAAATTAACACCCAGGGATGATGATACATTAGCAGCAAAGACGAAATCCTATAATAGGTAGATATGTGGGTATCCCAAATCATTATATAAACTAACACCAAGTTAAGTCAGTTAGTGATAACGTTCAAGAATTGGCCTTCACCTTTCTCAATAATCCGCATTTTTTCACCGCCACCGACGATAATGACATGTCATTATATTTTTTACATTAGTGCTTGTCGCCATTCTTCAAAGCACAGTAAAAATACAACACATATGGGACACATTTGTCCAAATTTGTTCACCTCGTCTATTTTAGACAACGTAAATCGTTGGGGTTGAAAAAATTTCAGCAAGTTTTTATATTTAGCCAGAAATACAACATTATGGCCGCCAATGACTTCGTCTAATTCGCTTGTAATTCATCTGCTCTTTTACTAATTGCGTGTCCCATACTAGGGTAAATATTCACTCAAGTTCAGATAAACTAGTTTATTTTACATAAGCATCACCATTTATCAAGGCCAAGTGGACACTCGAGGATAAGGGTTAAAGAGTGTACAGCAAAATTGGACAATATAGCAATCGTTAGTAATGAAATTCGGTAAATTTGTTAACAAGTAGAAGACTAAACTAGTTTCATTCAATAATTACAAGAAACCCTCTTAACCACCTATAGCAATGGCCAACGACTCTTTATCTGAGAGTACATCTTTCAAACTCCTTGGCCTTACGTTCACAGGAAACATGAGTTGGAACAATTGCATTGAAGGCATTGCCAGGGCCGCTGCAAGAAGGTGGGCTCTCTCTACCGTGCTAGAAAACTACTAACACCCGAAAGTATCCTGTACCTCTATAGGGCCACCATTCGCCCATGTATGGAGTATTGCTGCCACATCTGGGCTGGTGCATCTGCTACTAGTCTCTCGCTCCTTGACAAGGTTCAAAAGAGAGTCGCAAATCTGATAGGCCCTGAACTGGCATCTAAGCTTCAGCCTCTGTCCCATCGACGAAATGTTGCATCCCTCTGCCTTTTCTACAAGTATTTTAGTGGTGAATGCTCTGACAAACTGCAATCACTTGTGCCCCCACGACGTGAGCACCCTCGACAAACCCAACAGGCTGCTAAATCCCACCCCCACACTGTAGAGATCCCTAGATGTAAAAGATCTTTTTACTCCAATAGTTTCTTCCCCAGAACCGCTAGACTCTGGAATTCCATTCCAGGTCCCTGCTTCCCCAACAGTACTGACGTTCAGAAGTTCAAGTGTAACGTGAACCGACATCTTGCTGCCCAAATCCCTACATAGTACCCCAGCAGTTGTTGCCCCTGATAGTAGCCCCCTACACCAAAGTAGCAATTTGCCTTGTTTGGAGTGAAAATGTAATAAAAAAAAACTTGTTTACGTTAGACTTGAAGACCACCATATTGTAGTAAGCTGGAAAGCAGGAAAGCGGAAGACAATTCCACAGGCGGGCAGTTCTAAGAAAGAAGCTTTGTTCTACGTTTAGGTTTAGGCACAAATAACGAGTGGGGGGGAATTATTGATAGTGTTTTCAGCTAGACGAGTGCTTCTTGTGAAAGTTTGGCGAGAGGGGGGGGCATAGACTGAAGCCCAGTCGAACACTTTCCATGAAAATAACGATACAGTAGAGACAAACTCGCAACATCTCTTCTGTGAGATAGAGGTTGCAGGGAAGAGAAAAGGACATCTCCTACGAGGCTACGAAGTCTATTTTGAACTCTATCAAGGCAGGACAAATCCTTTCTAGCAGCTCCTGCCCAGATGTGGCAACATTATTCCATCCTTGGACGTACCTGGCTCTTATATAGATAGAGAATTGCATTAGCAGTAAGATATCTACTGGATCGATAGAAGGATCCCACCATTTTTTTCCAGCGGCCTAGGCAACAGATTTGATATACCTGTTCCATTTAAGATCAGGAGTAAAGTTCAAGCCCAGAAGCTTGTCAAAACTTGAGGCCTCCTGAAGACGAGAGCCATTCATTTCAATTGATGCCAGATGGGGTTATTTGTCTGACCACTGGAGAAAGCCATGTAGAATGTTGGCATTTAATGTATACAAACTCCGTTGAATTGATACGAAAAGTTGCTTTAGTCTAGGAAGATGTCTCCTTCACTGATCAGTGAAAAACCGTCAAGTATAGGACCAGAATAGATACATACAACTCCTAGGCAGAAAACTCTTTCTCGGCTTATACTAACATTGTATCAAATTGGCGTCATTTCCTCCTTATCACAAGGGCTAGGACGACAGCATATTCTTTTCTTTGTTTTGACTCTTAAGTACGTATTTGTTGATATCCGATCTGCTTTATATAGAGTGACGTGGTTCTCGGTTGATTAACTGTGTCTAACTGTGTCGGCTATATACTCGAGAGTCAAAACAATGAAAAAAATATCCCGTTGTCATAGCCCTAGTAACCACTTAATTTATGCAAAATTGAACTAGGAGAAGCGCGGCTTGCGATTATAAAACCTTTGCTTCACCATAGATTTATTATCGCATGGGGGCACTTTGGGTCACACAGCACCTTGTTGTTTTCTTTGTGTTTCCAGAAAACAATGCATCCTCTCTGATCGAAGGCTTACGCGATTTCGGCGTTTATAATGAAGCAAAGGTTGCGCATAATATAACCCACTTATATTGACCAACTTTTACTTGCATCAATTTATCTCTCAATACAGAAGGAAGCCAAGATAGTCGGCTGCGACTACGGTATTGTTATGTCTATATCGGAGATTTACGATTCAAAATTAAATAAAACTTTTCTGTTGAACAAAAATATAAAATAGAAAGAATTGACTAAAAATCGAAACAAAACAAAAGTCGATAAAGATTCTGTCATTTTCTGTATCGATTTTATTGATTATAAAAATCCAATCTGCGCGTTCACGCACTTCGATGTTTGTTTCTTTAATTTAAACATCTTTGTTTTTATTTTTGTATTTAGCATGAAGGCAATATATACGCGTATATGGCAGACGAACTTTTAGTTAATATACCATGTTTACCGAGAGTAAATAGACATTGAAATCTATATTTTGAAAAGACTCAATAAAATGTTAATTTCGTTGAAAAGAAAAACAAATTATATGGCGGGAAAATTGAAAAGGAAAGTTTAGCAAATTCTTTGTTGTGATTAAATCTTGTGATTTTTTTGTTTCTTCTTTTTCTTCTTTTTCTTCCCTCAAATAGATAAGCATGTCGATTGCATTACAAATATAATTCGAGATTGCATTTGCAATATAGACATCCGTGTAAACAAGAAAATATTTTTATGACAATACTTTTCATAATAGTAATAACAGAAATATTAATACTGAAAATAATAGAAATATGCTAACATTATATATATGCATATATATATATAAAGTATGCATATTTATAAATAACACTAAATAAATTATATATATATATATATATATATAACACTAAAATGCTACACGCACGTACATACACACACAGACACATATGTATATATATATATATATATATATATATATATATATAACTACACTGATTGATGAGTCATAGAGACAACAAAACACTGTCTGTAGATAATGCACTAGTGTCTATAAGTTTAAATAAACTTGTCAATATTAAATTTAAAATATTATCCTTATAAAAAGGACGGTTTACAAAAATATGGCTGAGCCCCTGAAGGAAAATAAGAAAAAACAACCAATCTTAGGACAAATGAAATAGTCAGATTTTCTGTTGTTGAATACTCTCTGACTGTTTATATATATATATATATATATATATATATATATATATATATATATATATATATATATATATATATATACTTAATTTCCCTCAATTTCTATGTTAATTTTTGATGGCCTGAAGGTAGCAAACTAACTTACGACGTCAGGCAGGACTGAGTTTGAATCTCCCAACTGGTAATAATTGTAACTTACTACACTGATTACGTAAACCTGAAACATGTAGATATAAAAATAATGATTAATATTTATTTTAAAAATGCTATCCTACACTGCTGATCAAAAATTTAAGGCCACTTAAAAATCTTTAAAAAGAAACCCTTTTTTTAAGGATAGATTTTAAACTCTTCCAACTTAAGGTTACCAATACTACAATCTAAAATGTTATGGAAACAAAAAGATACATTCCAAAGATTTATTTTTAAATCTTACATTTTTATTAAATCAGGCTTTTTACACATGATCGAAATTATAAGACCAGAGAAAAAAGTTCTATTAAATTGTACAAAAAGTGTATGAAAATGTATGAAAACATTCAACAATCAAATTTAATAATGAGTTCTTTCTCTACTGCTTTTGATGACTTCAAAAATTCTTTAGAAATAAGGGTTTCCATTAAGGTGTGGAGGATCCTGCTCCAGTTTCTGAAGATGGCTTCACGAAGTTCATTTTTTGTTGAATATTGTTTGCCATTTCGATAAACCTCTCTTGTCATCCATCCCCAAACATTTTCAATTGGGTGCAAGTCCGGTGAGCATGCAGGATGTCCAAAGAGATGGACTCCATTTTCTTGTAGAAAGCTCAAGTTCCGTCTTGCAGAATGGATTGCAGCATTATCCTGTTGGAATAACCGTCCATCTCACACAAACGATGACCCTCCATCGTCAAAGATGCTTTTTGTAGCATGCTAACATAACCAGCTGCTGTCTGACGACCCTGCACCACCCGGAGCTCCATCGTCCTTCTATAAGGGGCATGTTTTTGTCATGACAATATCGCTGGAAGCAGTCAGGACCATCTAAATTGATTTTTTTTCGCATCAGAAAACAAGACTTTCTTCCACTTCTCAACGTCCCACGTTTGGTATTCACGACCAAATCTTAAGCGGTCCAGTTTGTGATGTGGAAGCAATCGAGGAATTTTTCACGCTTTTTATTTACCATGCCTTTTTGTTTAAGTGTCGCCTGATGGTTATTGGATTGCAATCAGCATCTGTAACCGCCTTAATTTTACTAGAAGAAAGTCCTCTGTCATTCATAACAACCTTTCTGATTCTCAATGCAGGAAAAATTTGAGGGGGGGGGCTACCAGAGGGTTTTGCTTTTCCATAATTATCAGTGTTCTTTAGAAAGTTGCAAATAACAGTTTTACTGCAATTTACCGTAGCTGCTATGGCTTGCTGTGACAAACTTTGCTTATGGAATCCTAGAATTCGAGAGCGCTCAAGTTCGGTTAGTTTTCTTGCTTTAGGCATGGTAACACCTTTACACAGTGATTGTTAATCTCTAACCGAACTAAAAACATTAAAATTATCATAAATCTAACAATTTATACCCTTGGTCTTATATTTTGATCATGTGTAAAAAGCCTAATTTAATAAAAATGCAAATTTTTAAATAACATTTTTGGAATGTAGCTTTTTGTTTTTCCATAAGCTTTTAGATTGTAGTATTAGTAACCTTAAGTCGGAAGAGGTTAAAAATTCTTTAAAAAAAAAAATTATTTTTAAAGATTTTTAGTGGTCTTCCATTTTTGATCAGCAGTATACATATATATATATATATATATATATATATATATATATACACTAGCAGACAACGACCCAATCCCCGAGCAATAATTGTTAAAGCTATAGCCTTCTTTATAGATCAATGTTTCATATCACATTTTGGTAATTTGGAAAAAGCAACTAAAAAGTTTTTTAATTGGTTTTTGCACTGTTTACGATCCAGGGAACTGATTTTATATAGGCAAAAAAAAAAAAAAAATGAAAATGTATCCTTCATTAAAACATGGTTATATGATAAAATGAATGAACGAAAAAGCAGAACATCGATTGTAAAATAAAATAATTGTATGTTCTTGAGTAGTTTGAAATGATTACTTTATGGTTCTGACATTTATGTTTAACTAGCCTGGGTACCCAGCGTTGCCCGGGTGTTTGGAGGTGCGTGTTGAGGTAAAAAAAATGGTAGTAGGTAGGCAGGCTCGAACCCGTGGATGTGTAGAGATGTGTTAAAAAAATGGTAGTAGCGAGGAGAGGGAATCAAAACAACAGTAGGCAGCCAGGGTGAAGAGAGGTATTTCAAAAAAAAGTGGTAGTAGGCAGGCAAGCTCGAACCCGTGACGGGAAGGCGGAAAAGAAAGTGAAAGAAAATCTGACGTTTAGCCGATATTTCCATGACGCGACCGGAAGTCAAAAGCGTTAAAATTAACGGAAGTCAATCCAACAGTGATAATGACTTGCTAAAATGCCGGGGAAAAGATCGATCCTCCTTGTACAAAACGGCCGAGTTTAGGGTGAATGTTTTTGGCCAATTTTTCGATATTTGTTGTCCGAGCTTTAAAATGATACAGATCTTGTCAGAATCCGTCGCCTCTGTTAAAATGTTTTTGCGAGAAATATATACATGCATACATACATACATTTAAACAGACAGGTGAGATTTATATTATATATGACAGAAATATAGAAAAAAAATAAACTTAACAGAGTGCTTTGTATTCTCATGGCAAGCCCTAGACCTTATTTCTATTCTAATTTCATTGTTTTCTAATTTCTATTCTAATTTCTATTGTTTTCAAAATTTCCTACGCGAATTCAGACTCCACGATGCTGTTGTATCTCTTTTTATTAAATGTTTATAAACTTATACAAAGTATATTATACTGGTGCATGGGATATTAGTGTATGGAAAGTGAATAGGTATAGCAAAATATTAGAAAAAAGGACACAAACATATCGTTAAATCTGGGCTGATATTTTACTTCAATCATCTGATCGATTAGCCTGTTGCTTTGCCTATCCACATTTTTATAAACTAATTTTCCATTCTAACTGAAATGTGTTTTTCTTTTCATACTAGCAGTTTAGCTCGGCTGTGCTCGGGCGTATGTACTGTTCATATGTTTATGTGCATATGTATATATATATTAAAAATTTTGACTCATGTCTAGGTTACCTACATCTAAAATTTCACGTGTTTAAATCCAAAATTGGCGGAGTTTGGTAGAGTCTGCAAAGATCAACTCTTTCAACTTTGACCACTTAGCAGCAAAATTTTCGCATAAAATCTGATTAAAAAGCTTGCTGCGTGTCGGAATACCTTTTATGTAAAATTTTAAATGTTTAGACACTCACACACACACACACAGAAAATTTCTTTTATATAATAGTAGAAGTGTTTAAGCGATTACGTGTAATTTCTATGATATTGCCAAACAGATTTAGTTTACTTGTACAATTATTTGATCAGCAACTTTAAAGATGAGGGATATTCTGATATAAAAATATTATATTAAAAATAGTTTTCCACTTTAAATTATAAAATTATTGTTTGTTTTACGGAATCTTATTTTGGGGGCAAAGATGAATTGCAAAAGGTGTTAAAGTATAACTTTACACACACACACACACACACACACACACACACACACACACATATATATATATATATATATATATATATATATATATATATATATATATATATATACAAACTGCCATTAGCGTATTAAGCGACGCTCTTTGTGTAAACTAATCGAGCGGAGGCATTTGGACGATGTTAAAACATCGTTAATTCCTTTTATATATATATATATATATATATATATATATATATATATATATATATATATATATATATATATATATATATATATAAGCAGGCCGATCCGCGTTGCCTGGTTGTAAAATACGTTTAAATGTGGCAATTTATACAAATTTCACATTTATTTCACGTATCCAAACTTCCTATATATCAAGTTTCAAGTCTGTAACTAAAAAGTGGAATTTCCTTGCACAGACAGACATCGAAACCTATATATATATATATATATATATATATATATATATATATATATATATATATGTCTATTTCTACGACGTGCCCCAACGTATTTTAAACACCCCAACCTCCCTATGTTACGAACGGCTTTCGAAATAAACAGTCCCCAACCTCGAAAGTCATTCTTAACGTGATGAGGTTTAGGTGATGTTTATCCTGGAAGCTCTTCTTAGCATAGGAAGGTTGGGGTGTTTATAATATGCTAGGCATATAAAATTTACCATATATATATATATATATATATATATATATATATATATATATATATGTATATATATATATATATATATATATATATATACATAAATTGTACATATTTATTTTAACGCATTTTTAAAAGTGTATACATAGACATCGAACAACCCAACCTTCACATACGCACACATATGCTTGTCCTTCCCGACATGGGTAGGATTCCAAAACTGTCTTTTTCGCACGATCTATGCCTTTTTCTTTTCTTACATTTTTATTTCAATTATCCTGAAGATGTCCTCTGAAATAAGGACGAAACGTTGATTTTTTTTTTAATAATTTCATTCGGTTTTTTCTATTTTTCTCAAAACATATATATATATATATATATATATATATATATATATATATATATATATATATAGAGAGAGAGAGAGAGAGAGACTGATAGATACATCAATCTTATATTTTTAGCCTAGAAGTGATTTTTCTCTTTAATATTAAACACTTGGTTTGTTTATTTAGCTTTTCAGAGAAAATTTCAAAAACACTTTAAAATTTATTAGTTAAATATCTTATGTTATTTTATGGTGGAAATAATAATATTAACGGTTAGGTATATTTATATATAAAGACCGTTAGCTATATCTCTTTTCCCAATAATGAAATTTTATATTTTAGGCGATTATGTGTGAACACCCTTAAAAGCTGGCGGAAAAGAAAACAACAATTTTCTTTTTAGAATTTAACGTGGTGAACTAGTTTCGCATATAAAGTTAACATAACATGATCCTCCATTTCTGGGCCATTCTAGCGTTTTAGGGCAGTCAACATGTTTTCCTTTTGCTATAAAAGATAAAGTATGTACGGTATGTTTTGTGTGTAAGGGGATTCTACAATTTTAGGCGATCATATGTGGTTTTACGATCTCGTTTGTCTGCTTTTGAGTTACTGATAAAAAGGAACGGTTAACCGCCCTAATTAGTAAGAATGCCTCATGAAATATAAGATAATTTCACGTTAAATTTAAAAAATTAACCTCATTTTTTTTTCTTCTTTCCGCCAAGTTGTTTAGGGTGTTCACGTGTTATCTCCTAAATCCTATCTCTTTCTTTTTCTCTCATCTCTGTATTTTCTATTTTTATCTTTCGTTACCAATCTTAATATTTTGCCTCCTTTCTCCGACTTTTGTTTGCTCTTTATTCTATTTACATTTTTTTCCTACATTTCGCGTTTTTCTCTTCCCTTTTTTCAGTTCTTCTTCTTCATCTTCTTCTTTTCCTCTATTCTCCCTCTCTCACTCCCTCCCTCTACCTATTTGCATCCTCTTTCTCTTTTCTTTACATTACCCTTTCTCTCTTAGAAGCCATTTTCAGTATTACGATTTTAAGCTGTATGGTGAACAATCTATTATCCTCCTCGGCCACGTACGATTATTCTTTAACTACCAATCCACTAAGTGACCCATCAGTCTGTAACTATGCTACTTGAGCTACCCGGTCGAATGGCGTAGTCCAATATGTACTCTTCCCCCAATACAATTCGTATTTCTGTATTACAAGTATTATTTACTGTCCTCTGGTTCTTTCAATATCGTAACACCATAATCAGTCAATATTTCCCCACGTGCTCATTCCCTAAAACACTGTATCGATCCAATAATTTCAAAGTATACATTTTGGCAATACTTTCGAGACGGAGTGCAATATAAAACCAGTCACCTCCTCCCAACTTTCTATCGATTCCCAATGCAGGGTCACTTGGCCCAAGCTTACCCCTATCGTTTCGTATGTAACTGCATATTTTGTTGTTGTTGTTGCTGTTCATCTATCGTGTTTCGTTTTACGCTTACGTCTTTGCTAATCGTGCCTGTGGGAATTCCACGAATTGAACTATCGTGGAAGACATTGCAGGTGAGTTGTATTGTAGATAGGTAGCAACGTAGGCGGTTATGTTTTTATAGCACTGGGATGATCCAATTGTTTATCCCCAACAGACTGTCTAGAGACATGTTGCATATATAACACGTAGCAGTAATTCGTTCTTTTTCTTCTTCTCCTTTGTCTTCATCTTTTTCTTTTTAACAGCGTGTGTAAATATTTTCTTTTACTTTTGTTCCACCCAAATATCGCATAATGTCATTGGGATGTAAGGGGCAACTGTTATAGTGGTCAGATCTATCGGAAGACAATTTTAATGGGGGAATTGGACAGCAAGAGGTTTGTATAGTCGAAGAAAGAGACCAGGAAAGTAATTCTAAAGGAAGCTGTATGAGTAACCATATCTATCAGGAGGTTAGCTAGGTGCAGGAGTTAGGCAGCAAGATATTTGTTCACGTTACATTTAGATTTCTGAATATTGGTGCAGTCGGTTGAACAGGGTGCAGGAAGGAAATTCCAAAAACTACTATGATGGTGGCCAGAGCCATCGGAAGGTAAGCTAAGTGGTGGAGTTTCGCAGCCAAATGTTGGCCACATTACTTATAAATTTCTCCACATGGGTACGGTCGGTGAAACAGGGCGCAGAAAAGAAATTCCAAAGCTCAGTGGAATCTACTAGAGTACAGAAATTTCCCATTCCTTGGGACATCTACAGTGTATCATTGGAATTGTACTGCTAGTCAAGTTTACAGGACGTATTTTCATTTAGAGGTACAAGTGTATTAAGTTCATCGAAGCCCATTCCGTAGTAGTCCTTGGAAAACAACAACTGCAGTGATGTGACAGTGACTGGAGCTTGACAATGCTTCATCTCCTTTATCCTGTTTTTTATCCCTTTGTTTGCTGTACTCGTGGGAATTGCATGGATTAAAAAAAACAATGATACATACAGTAAATAAGAAATAACATAGGTAGACAGTCATGTTAGTGTAACGCAACCAAGAAATACACTTTTAGATCCTAGCAGATTATCTGAAATACGTGTTTTTCGTTTACATTTTCACATTTAGAGTCATGTTGCATTCATAATGCGTAGCAGTAGTTCGTTCTCTACATTTTCTATTGTTGTCATCTGTTTTTTTAATAATAACCTTAGTAATGCCGACAACACACAATTATATAGGGTTTAACAATGAAATCATATGAAGATAAAGTAACTGTCCCAAATCCAACCACTCTTTCTAGTCTTGTGATTCACAAAAAAGAAATATATTTTCAGATCATCCGTTATGTGTATCTGATAAAAGTTTTTTTATATCGTAATATTCTAGCACGTTGTCTTAATTTTAATCTTTTAATTTCTAATGCAATATTCCTTTTTTTTCTATTTTAACCTCATGTGGAAAATCCCGTTTTAAAATTACTTCTCATTCATCCGCATCTAAATTTTTATGCGTTAATATATTAAGAGTGAACAAAAATTCTTCTATTGATAAAAGACTACATTTATATATACTTTTTAATAATGGGTCACCATTTATCAATGGCTAGAAGCCACATTAGTACAAGAGTTAGATAAATGGATTGTCAATTACATTACACGGTGATCTCATTTTAATGTACAGTGCCCTTAATAGTTATGATAAACGTCGGGGCTTATTCACTCTTTCATCTAAAAGAGGTTTGGCCTTCGGGACAAGATCACTGTTCTCCGGATGCTCCACTTCAGTTTCTTGTTTTCTGTCGGTGGAGGAGATGTCCTTCACGACTGAGATAATTTTTATTTTTGTTCCTTTTCTCCATGTTGAAAAACGGCCCTGGTGTCTAACTCTGTCCCGTGAGGAGGCATGGTAAATAGAGACACTACAAGAAATTATTTCGCTTCCGATTTCGATTAAACCGAAGAAGCACTGCTTTCTCAATCAGGATGCTTGCGCTTCGAAATAGACTTCCAATGTGTATTTATTTGCTTTCCCACTGAGAAAAATAGGCGCAATGGCGTTTTTTTTTTTTTTAATACGGAGAGATGGGGGAAAGGGGGGCCAGCTCCGAATTCGGGGGTGTGGCAACATTGCAGCCAACTGGCGATCACTGTGTAATTGCATTTTTTATTTTGTCTCCGCCGATTATGACAACTGGTATATGGATAGACAGATATCCAAAACTATATATGTCAAATCAGTTATATAGATTTAGTGCACGATAATATCAGAACTCATTGTTTTTGATGATTTATCATTTTTAATTAAATCATTTTAATTAATCACTGTTTATATTAACGAATTTTTAATTAATTTTTAATTACTGTTTTAATTAATCACTGTTTATATTAACGAATTTTTCCGTATATATACAAATTGTAACCAAATAACACTAAACATTATTTTTATTGTAAAAAATAATTATGCAAATAAGATTAACAAGCGTTTGTGCTTAGGCCTTGGCTTTCTACTATATAAATAGTAGTTCAAAAGACTGTAGTGTATTATTGATTGAAATAACAACGGTTTGATGTTAGTATGGTTTTAATGAATAAAAATATTTTCACTTTACTCATTTACAAATAAAATACTACACGAGAACTTACTTAGACAAAAATATCATCTTCTCAGACTGCAAAGAATAATTACTTGCAAAACAATACATCTTTCTATTCTTCTACTCATTTTTTCCAGCAGATCTTATGTAAAATATTTCTATTTAATTTTCTTGACATCGTCGCGTTCATCTTTCACACAATATATCGTGTAAACTTTATCCATAATCGGGTGAAATATCAAAAGTATAATATTAACCGTAAAGAGTTTAATAGTAGTTTCTGCAGACAGGGCGTTCGTTAACAAATTCGGACAGACAGGCGCTATCCGCGTAAATGAAATAAATCAATTTTTCCGATGAAGACAAATTAATTTTATCAATGACAATAAATTACTACTATTTAATATTTTTTTTATTTAACTCGAATTCTTTATTCAGCTTACAAAGTAGACATATATTTATTCGTTTTATGACCCATTTTAAAAAATTATTTGTCTGAACTCTTTCGTCGTTCATAATTGAACAATTTCATTAGAAATATTCACAGGAGAAAAATACCGTTTTTAAAACCGCGTAAAACTAGACATCACAAATGAATGAATGTATTAATAAAAAAAATAAAAGCTTGAGATAGATAGACCTCGAAATATTCTAATAAGAAACAAACTTTTAAAATAGCCTGCCTTTCTCACTACTCTCGCAAAAAAATGAATGAAGGGAATGCCTGGATGGATAGAATCACGACGGCAAAAACGATACTAAACTCCCCTCCCCAAATGGATGAGGTTGGATGGTATTATGATGACCGAATATGTACATTGCTCTTCAAAGGTGGGGGGGGGTAATCTCTAGGAATATGTTCTCTGACAAGCTTAATGTTATGGGGTAGGCTGATATACCTATTCCTGAAATAATTAACTTGCCCAGCGACTATAAATATTGTTACATCTAAAACATTATTGGTAGCGATCCATGACAGTTATGACCCCAGAATCATGATGTGTACTTCTGTAATAAACTTTTGTTTATACACTTATTGTTAACTATATTACTTAATTATTACTAACAGCTTGCAAGGCTGTATCAATAACCTGTACCATACAAACCTTAAAGGAGGAGGTAAAGACTCGGCAAACGTCTCGTGAGAACATATACTGGACTATCTTCTCCCACCAATAAAAGAAGATGATTCAGGGGGGGGATGGTATCCTAAAAACAGAACAGATACTGCACTACCCTTCCCGATTCGAACATTAGTTTTCCAACTAAAATAAACACTCAAAAGTAACACCGTCTTTCTTTGTTTATCACAGCTTTGTTTTTTGTCGGCGTGGAATTTTTGTTATTGGACTCACACAATCCCAGTTCAAAAGCGATGTGGTTGGGATTTTGCAATCCTTACGTCATGATAAAATCCTCACGCAAGTAGAGTTATAGAGGCTAGCCATTGCCTCTGTACACTGAATAAAAATCTTTCCTCTTTTATTTTTTTATCATTATAAACAAAAGTATTCTCTCTGGCTTCATGACAACAGAACAGATACTACACTACGATCTGAATAAAGCATAGAAAACTAGAAAGAATATAGATTCGACTTCAATCAGAGATATACGATTTTTTTATTAATAGAAGTAATAGTATTGTTTCGGCTCCAGATAGACACCAAATCAAAATTTGTATATCATTTAGTATTTGTTTTTACAGTCTTTTGGTAACTTTTTGCTCATACATTTAACATATTTAGTTTATTTAATTTTTGTTTTTGTGTTTTGTTATAGATCCTATGTTATTTCGAAGTTGTTTTAATTCCCTCAAAACCAGACATCAATTGTTATTTACATTTTTCAAGTAGTAATAATCACAGGGGGAGATAACTCATGCTTTACTTATACAATGCAGTTCAGCAGAAATATAATTACGCAAACCGTGTTTCACTATAAAGTCTTCGTCGCGCAACACCATTTCACACGATATCGGTTTTTTTTCTCGAAGACAGAAGTAAGACTTTTATTTTAATGGCCGCCCTAATATAATGACTTTGCTCCAGAACATAACTAAATAACAGTTGGCATTGTGCAGATCTCCGAGACAAAGACTGTCATGAAATGAAATTAGCTGACGACTTGTTGCCAACTTCCTAGAGATAATCGATCGAAAAATTGAAGAACTTTTATTTCAGTCGATATTGATCGTAATGACTAGATAGGGTTCCAGTGTTCTGGTCGACGGGGTCAAATTCATTTCCAGTAAGGCCCAAGCCGGTGACCTCATCAGTCTGGATTTTGTGACTATATTATCAAGCTGACGATTCGGCGAAAATTAGATCCGCGCACAATATAAAATCGTATTAATACGGATCCACTCTCTTCCATGATGCCCTGTGTCACCTAGCCAGCCAATTTGCCGAACCAGTTTCACTAGTAGCAATACATTGCATCACAGATTTTCATCATTCAGGGAAGATAAAGTTGTTGTTTTTCTTTTTTACTTTTTAACGAAATAATTTTATTATTATTAAATTAAACACTGGACATTAATAAGAGGATTCAATGCTCATTTTCTTTCGTGTTGATGTGAAATAAACAAAAGATTATCATAATTCTTTGGTTTTGCGTGAATGATTTTTTCATAGATACTAATTAAGCTTCTATCTACAAACACTACGTAAGTTTTTTATACTGATCCCGACATATATATATATATATATATATATATATATATATATATATATATATATATATATATATATATATATATATATATTAGTGATGGGGCGATTCTAATATTTTTCCCGATTCCGATACAATTATTCGATTCTGTACTAAATTCTCGATTCCGATACAATTACCGATTCCGATTCTTTATAAATCTCTAAATATTTAACTATAGAGTTGTTATTTTTCCCGATTTCTGAAAAAAAAAAACACATGTTAAATATGCAAATATTTTCCTAAACTTAAAATTACACTTGCAGAGAATGATCTATCGATTTTAGCTTTACTGGTATAGTAAAATCAATAAATATTTATTATTTTATCATTATCACCAACAATGGAAGATTTTGTTTAAAAAAATTAATAAAAAAGACAATTAAAAGAACCGTTTTAGCCTCGGAAAATAGACACCAATTTTTTCGATTCCAATACCGATTTCGATACCCTAAATGTTTTCGATATTTACGATTCCCGATTTCGATTCCGATGAATCGTCTCAGAATTATATATATATATGTGTGTGTGTGTACATTTTTATATACATATATATCCACACACACACACACACACACACACACACACACACACACACACACATACTAGCAGGTCGCTCGTCGTTGCCCGGTCGTAAAGTACGCATAAATAATATATTTTAATTGATACAGAAACTCAGACATGTGCATGCGAGTATTATTTTTTTCTAAACAGTTCACTTTTTGTAAGTAAAAACAATACTCGAACTGAGATTTAAACCAAAACCTAAAGGCAGTTAGTCAATTACAATATACATTACGCCAGCTTGGCCCGATCTTTAAAAAGTGTTTTCTACTTACCTATTCTTAACATAAATACTCTGTCATGCAAATGATTAAAGCACGCGCATTCGTGAACAGTTAACGAACAGATAAAAATCCGATGACCTTCATGTACCATTTTTTTCAATTTTGACCCTTAGAAGCCCTTTACTCAGGATGAAAACTGATTAAAAGGTGTTCCCCGTGTTTGAATACCCTATATACAAAATTTCAAGTCAATAAATTCTTAAATTCATTGAGTATATAGATTGAGAATTATCCTCAAACATTATCACTTTTATAGATATATTAACATTTCAGCCCGGCGTTGCCCGGGTGTTTGCATGTGCCTGTTGAGCATAAAAAAGCGGTCAATCTTTTTAACTTTGACCCCTATTAAGACCCCTTAACCTTTATTGTTTTGGGCTCAAACCAAGTTATTAAGTTAGATCCATGTCCAAGGAACCTATATCTAAAATTTCAAGTGTTTAGACCCAAAATTGTCGGAGGAGTTTGGTAGAGTTCTCAAAGGTCAAATCGTTGAACTTAACAACTTATATAACCTTAACAGCCAAATTTCTGGCCGAAAACGGATTACAAAGATTATCCCAAATCTCAGTACCGCGTATATCAAATTTCGAGTCTGCAGACTGAAAATTGACAGAGTTATTGTGTAGGAAATGTACACAGACACACAGACACGTTCACTTTTATAGATATATAGATAAATGATAATAAAGTAGAAGGAACAGGTGATTTTGACCAAAGTTAACATCTTATATAACCTTACATCACAAATAAATTTGAGAAGTTTTATCATCATCATCACGCTGTCTTTCATAGGTGAAGATGACTAGCCAGGCTTTCGGTGCATGGGAAGTTACCAGAATTGTGCCTTTGATAATGTTTTTGTTCAGACCTGGCTTTTATTTTTGCTTCTACTCTGCCTTTCCTTTGTGAAGGCTACTGCGCCAGCAACTTCTGTCTTCTTTTAGCTATTCCCATTTTTGTGTTCATATGGCCTTTAGATAGTGCTTTATCACATCCTTGTAGCGGAGTTTCTGCCCACCAAACTTTCTGTGCTCATTTTCTAAGTTTCCATACAATAGAATTTTGGGGATGCGATCATTTACCATTCTTGCCACGTGTCCAATCCATCGCAGTTGTGTGTACGGCTTCTATGCTTTCTATCTTGGCTCTGCTGAGTACTTCAACATTTGGTATAAGATCGTTCCATTTAATTTTCATAAGTTTTCTTAGGAAGCGGTGTTGTACTTTATGTGGTCTCTGTACAGAGTGTAGGTTTCTGTTAAATATAGTAGAGCAGGTAATATCACTTCTTTTGTTTCTAGTCTAATGCCGTTCCTTGACCAAAATCGTTTTTCTATTTTTCCGAACAAGGCACGCGCACTCTGGATGCGGCAACTTGTTTCTTTGTCTGCACGACTGTTGGTAGTCATTGTACTTCCCAGATTCTTAAAGTCTGGCACCAATTTTAATTGCTCGTCGTTTATCATGATCGATAGATATCATGGGTGTATATTGTCAGGTGATGGTTGATATATTACTCCAGTTTTCCATGTACTCACCTGAAGACCGATATCCTGTGTCATTCTACAAAACGAGTTTACCATGTTTTTGATTTGGTCCTTGATGTGTGCTACCAAGGCTGTGTCATCTGCAAATAAAGTTCTGTTATCAGCTCGTTTGGAATCTTTGTCTTTGCTTTCAATCGTGCCAACTTGATGAGTTTGCCGTCAAATCTTGATGAATAAAGACGTCTCAGTCCGTTTCTTGGTGGAGCTTTATTAGTACCGTAGTTAAGAAAAGGGTAAAAAGCGTTGGTGCAAGTCCACATCTTTGTTTTGTTCCGTGATTCACTTTTATCTGATCAATCTCTTGCTAACCCACTGATACTCTTCCCCTTGTTCCTTCATAAAACTGTTTTACAATGTCAATAAAGTAATTTCGACATCCAAATTTCTTAAGGACACTCCACGGCATTTTCTTTCTACCAGCTGTGTCAAAAACGTTTCGAAAAGCAATAAAGACTACATAAAACTTTAGTGCTGTTTACTAGCCTTTTCTAGAATCTGTTTGAGGCTAAAGATTGTATCAATTGTTGACCTCTTCTGTCTGAAGCCACATTGTGATTCAGTGAGCCAGGTTTCTACCAGGATTGGGAACCTTTTTTTTTTAACTGTTTTTACTATGATCATGCCTGCTACGGATAGGAGATATATACCCTCATAGTTACCGCAGTCTCGTTGGTCACGTTTGTTCCTGTATATAGGTATTATCATGACATTTTTAAAGTATATAGGTATTATCATGACATTTTTAAAGTATATAGGAATTATCATGACATTTTTAAAGTATATAGGTATTATCATGACATTTTTAAAGTATATAGGTATTATCATGACATTTTTAAAGTATATAGGTATTATCGTGACATTTTTAAAGTATATAGGTATTATCATGACATTTTTAAAGTATATAGGTATTATCGTGACATTTTTAAAGTATATAGGTATTATCGTGACATTTTTAAAGTATATAGGTATTATCGTGACATTTTTAAAGTATATAGGTATTATCGTGACATTTTTAAAGTATATAGGTATTATCATGACATTTTTAAAGTATATAGGTATTATCGTGACATTTTTAAAGTATATAGGTATTATCGTGACATTTTTAAAGTATATAGGTATTATCATGACATTTTTAAAGTATATAGGTATTATCATGACATTTTTAAAGTATATAGGTATTATCATGACATTTTTAAAGTATATAGGTATTATCGTGACATTTTTAAAGTATATAGGTATTATCATGACATTTTTAAAGTATATAGGTATTATCATGACATTTTTAAAGTATATAGGTATTATCATGACATTTTTAAAGTATATAGGTATTATCATGACATTTTTAAAGTATATAGGTATTATCATGACATTTTTAAAGTATATAGGTATTATCGTGACATTTTTAAAGTATATAGGTATTATCATGACATTTTTAAAGTATATAGGTATTATCGTGACATTTTTAAAGTATATAGGTATTATCATGACATTTTTAAAGTATATAGGTATTATCATGACATTTTTAAAGTATATAGGTATTATCGTGACATTTTTAAAGTATATAGGTATTATCATGACATTTTTAAAGTATATAGGTATTATCATGACATTTTTAAAGTATATAGGTATTATCATGACATTTTTAAAGTATATAGGTATTATCGTGACATTTTTAAAGTATATAGGTATTATCATGACATTTTTAAAGTATATAGGTATTATCATGACATTTTTAAAGTATATAGGTATTATCGTGACATTTTTAAAGTATATAGGTATTATCATGACATTTTTAAAGTATATAGGTATTATCGTGACATTTTTAAAGTATATAGGTATTATCATGACATTTTTAAAGTATATAGGTATTATCATGACATTTTTAAAGTATATAGGTATTATCATGACATTTTTAAAGTATATAGGTATTATCGTGACATTTTTAAAGTCCTGCATTTTGAACTAGCATCTCTCCTCCAAACATGGATTTCAGCAGTGATACCATCGACACCTGGGGAATTATTCGTTTTTGTTTTCTTTATTGCGTCTAATAATATTCCAATTGTTGGTTCATTGTGTGTGTCCATTTAAGGTGGTAGGTATGTGGTGTGGTCTTAAGCGTCATCCTCTGTAGATGATTCCATGTTTAATAGCCCGTCCAAATATTCTTTCCACCTGTGGATTAGTTGGTTGGTTCAGTTAGTGTATTGAACCCATCTGATGACAGTAATATATTGTTCATTTGCGCTTTACGTTCATACACTTTCTTCAGAGATTTTAAGAAGCTAGCAGAGTTGTTTTCATCTACCAACCTTTGCATTTCATTTGCCTTGTGGAGCCACCAATTGTTTTACATCTTTAAGTTCCTTTAGAGCTTGTTCTCGCTTTCTTTCATTTTTCAAGGTTGACTGCACTTGGGTTGCTGAGTTTTAATCTGAGAGCCTGGTATCGTTCTGATGAATTCTTTATAATTTCTTGATCCTTTTCGTTGAATCAGTCAGCATTTCGTCTTTTTGAATAATCAAGTACATCTGCGGCCACTTCAAATGCTGCTTTGCTTATTTTATTCCACATTTATCCAGGGGTTAGTCTTTTTTCTAATATGTAGTTACTTAGTGCTTTAGTCACTGCTTCTTCCAGGTTATTCCTGTGTCTTATGTCATTAAGTTCTGCAGTGTTTCTTACGGTAGTTTTTTTTTTACCATGCCTAGGTTTTATGTTAAAATTGAAACTTGTTCTAATGAGGTAGTGGTCAGTATGACAGTCCGATTCCCCCATGGCTTTTGTGTTTTTCACATTCTGTCAGTCAATAATGAAATCTAGAAGGTGTAACCTTTTGGATCGAGGGGTTTTATTAATAAAGCAGCCGAAAAGCCCGGTATATAAAACAAACAGATTTTTTGATAAGACAGGGTCGTGTTCAAAATGAATGTTTCTGATTAGAGCAAAATTGAACAACGATATGCTTTACTTTTGCATATTAAACTTGAATTCAAACTAGTATATACAAATAATTTTCTAAAATCAACAGTAGGTTCTTTACAGTGCAATATATTGTGAACTAAGTCACTGCAGAGAGGCATGTGAAGCTTCTTCCCGGTGCACTGCGATGGGTCCTTAAGCAGAGCAGAAAATCAATCGATTGGATTGAAAAATCGTCGATTTCACCGATTTCGATGACAATAAAAATATAGATGTGTGAAACATTTGTTAATCAGCATTGAATTCCGAACAAAGTCGGATTTGCCTGCTAGTATATATATATATATATATATATATATATATATATATATATATATATATATATATATATATATATATCCTTTAATCGTGTTCACCTCTCTAGTAGAGGAAACAACAGCTTCTATCAAGGATACACGCACACACACATAGATAATATAAAAGCTAGTTTTTTTCTCTCTCTCTCTCTCTCTCTCTCTCTCTCTCTCTCTTTCTCTCTCTCTCTCTCTCTCTCTGCGCACACGAGTGTACCTTATGTGTCTGACAGTGTTCTTAGTTATGTTTTGTATTGGAATATCATCCATAATTAACGGTAATGAATAATCGAGAAAATCCGAGGAATTAAGGAACATGCGATTTTAACTAACCTTAACGTCTTATACAGCCTAACATCGCAAGCGCATTTTAACAGTTTTATGACTGCACAAGGAAAAAGCACGTTATATGAAATATACATTAGATTCTTTCCTATGACAGGGGAGCGTTTGAAATGAATATTTCTGTTTAGAGCACAATTGATGACTGATACTTGACATTTGTATTTTAAACAAGTTGAAGCAATTATCACCGCACAATCAGAAGAGCCCGGTGTATAAAATCAATAGTAAGTTATTTGAAATGCTAGTGATGCGTTCGAAATAAATGTTTCTATTTAGAGAAAAATTGGACCATGATACCTTACTTTTGTATATTAAACTTTAATTCAAATACATTTTTTAAATCAACAGTAAGTTCTTTACAGTGCAATGTAGACTACAATATATTGTGAACTAAGTCACTACATGGAGGCATGTGAAGCTTTCATCTCTGTACATTGCGGTGGGTCTCTAACCAGAGCAAGCATTCAATCGATTTGATTGAAAAATGGTCGACTCCATCTATTTTTCCATCTATAATATTAGAGTTTGGAATATTAGTTGAACATCATTCTACAACCGGGCTCTCTCAGCTAGTATATCTATGCAGGAAATTGTAATTACTAGCACACACACACACAGACGCGCATATATATATATATATATATATATATATATATATATATATATATATATATATAACGTACAAGAGACGTTCCAAAAGTAAATCCACCTATTTTCATTCCGCTCGTATACGTCAATTGCATTGTTATGATTATTTAAAGTTTCATCTCTCTGTTGTAGATAGTGACGTTGTTAGACTCGAAGAAAGTAACTCCTGTCATATACGTGTATCAGATGCAGATGTGTGTCAATAAATTACCGGAAAACGTCTATTGAGAATGGTGGTGACTATGTAGAAAACAAATCCTGAAGCACAAATCTATCTCGTTTTAATAGTATCACTTCGGACTTAATAGCTCTTAAACCCATAAACACAATAAACACACAGAATAGAAGGGTTGTTAGATGTTTATTTTTTTCTGTTTTAAAATGTTTTGGTTTATTTATGTTCTTTAAGATATTATTTGGCTCATTTTTTAACAGTTTTTCGAACTCGGAACATATGCTTCGGGAGTCGCTTTATTGTGTATATTAACGTACATTTATTTTATTGTATGTATTACGTATATTTGCTTTTAATGACGTTAATATCAATTGATCAAAGAAAAGGAATTAATATCTAAAACATCGGATATTATCATTTTTTTAATGCAAGTGTATTATTCTAAGAATTAAATTTCAACAGATGCTCAGGAAATGAGTTGTAAATAAATAATTAATTACCGGTCGATACGTGCAAGCAATGCGCATTTATTGTCTTTTATCAGACTTCGATTACTTTGAGGTAAATTCAGTCGCTTTCCTACGAGAGCAAGTCATATATAATTCCAAGTTTGAGATGCATAAAAACAGATACCACAAATGATCTCAAAAACCTTAGCACTCACTGAATTTTTTAATCTTTTAGTGCATAATGAGAAATTGCCTGTGGATAAATACATAATTCTCACTTAAGCGAGATGTGGTGCAAGATACTAACATTGGTAAATCTAGGCTTCCCCGCTGAGTAAAATGTTAGTGAGCGAAAAATAGGCGATAAAGGATTCGTTGGCATTGTCCGATAGAGACGCGTTAAGCGATCGGCACTTAATCAAATCACACTCCGAATGAGTATGTAATCCCTAGTCGATTGCACCGCCTATGACACGGCGAGCCAGGCCTAACTTACCAGAATGCAAACCTTGGCTGATCTGAATACTGAAAAACGGCAAAGATACTACACTTAAAAGGGATATTTTAAATATTACGCAAAATACCCTTAAAAGAGGGGTTGTTAGATGTTTATTTTTTCTGTTTTGAAATGTTTTGGTTTATTTATGTTCTTTAAGATATTATTTGGCTCATTTTTTAACAGTTTTTCGAACTCGGAACATATGCTTCGAGAGTCGCTTTATTGTATATACTAGCGGGGGTACCCGGCGTTACCCGAGTGTTTGTTTCCGGGACGGGGGGGGAGTTTTAAAAAAATGTTATGGTAGTTAAGTAGGAAGGATCAAACCCGGAGTCATGAGTAAAAGTAGGAAAATAAAGTGTGAAAAAAAACAAAAAAAAACATCTGCAACGTTAACAGTTCGGCCACCAAGAAAAGTCCATTCCAGTTGTTTTGGAAAAACAAAAACAAAAAAAAACGACTACGGTAGGTCGGCGCGAACGTGAAAATATAATGTGAATTGTCCAGCACGCTAACCACTACGCCACAGAGCACTGCAGCTTAGTTTAGTGATTTTAAATAACTTCACATGAAAGAACTACGAAGCCAAACCGGTGTTCTCTTCTCAACTGTTCCTTGTGAACGATCCCCAAACGGTGTCAAGTGGTTGCAGGGGGAGGAGGAATTTATTAGAGAGAAAATATTTTACCACTTCCATTGATCTTAACCGATTTTGGCCGTGACTTCTCAGCAGAAAAAGTATAGAAATCTAAGATTATCGAGGAATTTGAGAAATAATAAGCCTATAACACACCTCAGATATTGTTCTGCCGTTTGTGCATATCATATTTGCATGAAATATCTTGATTTTTAATCGTATTAATGTCAAAATCATACGGGAAAAAATGAGTTCATTTTATTTATATAGAAGATAGATAGAAGAAGAAGAAGAAGATAGAAGAAGAAGAAGAAAAAATAGATAGAATAGATAGAAGAAGATAGAAAAGAAGATAGATAGATAGATAGAAATAGAATAGAAGAAGATAGAATAGAAGAAGATAGAATAGATAGAGAAGATTACGTATATTTGCTTTTAATTATTGTATATATTACGTATATTTGCTTTTAATTATTGTATATATTACGTATATTTGCTTTTAATAATTGAATATATTACGTATATTTGCTTTTAATGAAGTTAATAACAACCATGCTCTGTCTTTTTTACCTTTAACTAGACACATTTTGACAAAGCACTGTTTCGTATATTCTACTTTCTGCTATTTGTCCATCACAATATCACATTTACTTTTATTTAGAAACATGATAGAAAGGAGGGCAACCACATAAAAACTTAAAAGAAAGAAAAACAAGTTTCAGAACCAAAAAACGAGCTGGAAAGCCTCTAAGTGGAAGTGGTAGTTAATTAGACACAAAAGAAATAAAAGTGGGGTTTGTGACTTGATGTTTTTTTGTTTTAAACATAAATTTTAGGGTATAAACAAAAATAAAAGTAAGGAATGACGATCTGGGAGAATTACCGAAAAATAAAAATGAGATATGACTCCTTCACTTAGCTAACTAATAGGATACCTTAGGGAAATGCCTAAAAAGACTCCAATCCTCATATGCTATATGTGAAGACGAACTGATGTCAGACGTCCTTGATGACTACGATATAATGTCAAGTATCGACAGTGAGGGGATGTGTTTTGGATCAGTGTCTTATTTTGTGCGAGCCATAAGCTTGCAACGAATGGTAAGCGCAGGAAGTCGATTATTTTGAGATGTGTGAAATGTTCTAAAAATAACGAATGTCTAAAAATAGAAACTTTAATGCGGCGATTATTACTCAGGGAAGATAATCTACTGCTTACAAAGAAAAACACAGGCTTTATTATATTTGGGGGTTTAGGGGATAAACCGTGAAGTCATTAATCCTAAATCCTTACTAAGGGACTAGTTCGTCACCATCTAAATTCGAGTGAACACGTGCTCGCTATATCGGAATAAACTATCCCCTCCCTCAACCAAACATTTGTTTTCGAATATCCAACTTTTATATTTATAGAAGACCCTACAACTTTTCTTTTTCCAATATTTTATTTATTTTTTATTCTTTTTACATTTCCCGCCCCCCAAAAAAGTAGATTGGCAATTTCATAGCCAACAAAAAGAAATTAATTATAAAAATGTAAAAATTATTCAAATAAACTTTATAATGTAGTAATGTTAATATATATATCAGCGAAGTGGAAGATTATTGTCAGGGGGACTAAACAGAAGATTTCGAAACATCGGTTGGAGATATTCCACAATTTAAATCTTCCATAATGTTGGCAGATTTATTCCTTTTTTTCTCTCTCATCATTATCTCAACTGATTTCTCCAATTGAAATATTTTTCGATTCATTTCTAATTCGATTTTCTTTGACGTTTCTTCGAACCGAGATATCCGTAAAGAAAAGGTCTAGTTTTTTTTTCTACTGACGTCACAATGGTTGGTGTTAATAAAATAAACAAGACCCTTCGAAGAAAACTGGTATACGCAAAATAGACAAATATACCACTAGTCATTTTTTTACGATTTCTTTTAATTGTTGGCCTAGTATTAATAAAAAAAAGAGGATACTGATAGTTGTATTCACGTCTTCAATGTGGACATCTGATAGGGATTCGAATGCAAAACTAGACAAAAAATCATTTAGACTAACATTTAAGATGGATGCCTAAATCTGTCAAGGAAGATCTTGAATATAAAGAAATACTTGTTTGTTGTTCATAACATTTTAAATATTATTTTACATAATAACAATTAGGCATGACATGAAATGTTTTGTTTGTCTTACTATAAAATTCTCACTTTTTAAACATAAATAATATTGAAATTTTATGGGTACCATATGTTCTGATACTACACTAAATTATTTTGTTCTGCTTCACAGATCGAATGCTTCTATACGTAGGCAATCCCAATTCCAATCCAGAGTGGCGCAATTTAGAGTGCTGTTTTTTTTTAATTTCTAACTAGGTTCTTGTGGACAGCAATGAATAGGGAGCGGAAATTACATTGGAACTTGTTTTCTGTATAAAAGGAATGTTCAAACTTTATTTTATGCCAACATCGTTTTTGTGGATAATAAAAGAGTTTAAATATGTTTATATCTAATAAAAAATGTCATATATGTGAACATCTTCAAGTGTGTTTATTCATTTACACCTAATTGAACTTCATACGAAGTCTTTCAAAATATTCAAACATTTTTTACGCTTTTAGCAACGTTTGAAAGGACACAAAAGCCCATCACAGAAATGTACACTATGTAATTTTAAAATCTGATAAAACGTAACTTTGTACATATAACTGTATTTTTTCAGGTTACCCGATTAACTCAAATTTTCAATGTTCTATACACGAATCACATAACTTATTTGATATCATTATGATAACGTTACAAATATGGAACAGGTATGAAAGGAACTGAGCAATATTTTTGTTGGTGCCTTTCAGTCTAGATAACTACGAGGTTGCGCCTATAGAGGTTGTGGTTGAACACCGTTTTCTGTGGCTGAATAAGCCTATCTTCGATCTATATCGTCGGTTGCAGATGTCGCAGGTGAAGATGACTGTGTCGTATTGGGGGGGGGGTTGGATTTTGTTAGCTTGCCTTCTTGAATAGACTTTTGGTCTCTGTTTGTTCTGCAATGGATTTTCCTGAGTGATCAGGCCTTTAGATTCCGTTTGTCTTTGGATGTTGCGGACTTCAGCTTTGGGCTCCTAGCTGTTAGGGTCAATGTCACATGCTTTCACTTCATTGATCTTGTTAAGGCATTAAAGCTTCAAAAGAATAGAATACCCAACTTATTACCTCAGATGATTAAAGAAATCTTATCTCATATAAATTCTGATGCAAAGAAAATCGAATTTTATAGAAGTAGGATTGGGATTCTTACCCAGTAGTTGTAAACAGAGTCTAAGCACTAAACCACAATATTTTAAATGCAGACTTTTTAAAAATATGTGTTGATTCTGTTGGTTGGAAACAAATAATATCGATTTGTCTAAACTATTATAAAATCAGGGATACACTTCAAGACATACCCAATATTGAACACATTAAAATAATTTTTTTTATTTTTGGTGTTGTGCTAAATCTTACATCTAATCATGTTATTAATTCTTTTTTTGAGAGATTGTTTTGTTGCCCGGATGTAAGGTTAATGATAATGTGCACGTTTATTATTTGAAAGGACATTGCTATCCGGACTTACGGTTAGTGACAGAGTTCTTTTTTGTTTTTTTTTTGTTTTTTTTGTTTTTTTTTTACAAAGGAATCACCACTTATCAAGGCCAAGAGGCCGCTCGAGGATAAGGGTTAAAGAGTATACAGTAGACAATTGGACAATCAAGTAATCGTTAGAAATGTAAATTCGGTAAATTTTTTAACTTATATGGAACGGCTCATAAAAACCTTGTTTACGTTAGACTTGAAGACAACAATATTTTAGTCAGCTGGAAAGCAGGAAAACAGAAGACAATTCCATAGGCAGTTCTGAGAAAGAAGCTTTGTTCATAGAATCTACGTTAAGGTGTAGGCACAGATAAAGAGTGGGGGAAATTATTGATAGTGTTTTCTGCTAGATGCTTTCTTGTGAAAGTTTGGCGAGGGAGACCATAGATTGAAGCTCATTCGAGCACTTACAATGAAAATAACGATAAAGCAGAGACAAACTCGCAACATTTATTCTGTGATTAAAAGAGGGAAGAGAAAAGAACATCCCCTACGAGGCTACGAAGTCTATTTTGAACTCTATCAAACCAGGATAGGTAATTTCTAGCAGCTCCTGCTG
>NC_136488.1:102001626-102044126 GCF_053919585.1 Euprymna scolopes | reverse complement strand
TCGCTTTTTTGTTTACTCTGTCCCAAATCACTATATCTGGTTTAACAGCTGAGTTTTCAAGATATGTAGCAGTAGGGATTATGTAGTCATAGTGAATAGTGTAGTTGTCATTCCCAACTGTTCGTTCGGGTATATGTTCCCAGGAGTTTTTACTACACTGAATGTTGAGTTTCTTACATATCTTCCAGTGAAGATATTTGCAAACTCCATTATGGCGATCTGTATAATAACCGTCTCCAAGTAGGACTTTGCAACCAGAAATCAGGTGGCCCACACTCTCAACCTCAGTGCTACAGAACCTGCATTTATTATTGTTGCTTAGACCACACATCTTTTTGAAGGCGTTTGTCATGAGGCCCTGGTCTTGTGCAGCCAATATCAACCTCTCTTGGTCGTAATGGAGGGATCCTCTTTTGAGCCAGTCCAGGGAACCATCCCTATCAATATATTCTTGGGATAGTTCAGTCGGTAGGTATTTTGCCCGTTTATGGTTAGTGTGACATGTGAAGAAAGATTATTTTTTTCACAAAGCATATATATATATATATATATATATATATATATATATATATATATATATATATATATATAGGTCATCCACATACAGTACTTTTTTTTATTGTATCACAATATTTATCAGTGCGGCTAGACGTACACCTTTTCCCAGCTATGGATTGAGCGTACAATCGTTGTGTTGAAAATCGGCAGCTCTAACCATCGGACCACGAATCAGTGCCCGCAAATATTAATCCTCAAATGTCTATTAAATTAACATTTTCCCGTCGCAAACTATCAGGTTGCTTACAAACAAATAGTGGGCTCCGCTAAATCGCTTAAATACACGTCGGGGAAATATATTTACAACCCAAAGAGTAGGGGGTTAAAAATGTGTGTGTATGTGTATATATATATATATATATATATATATATATATATATATAATAAAAATAAAAATACTAGCGGTAGTTGACGTTATGTTTTGAGAAAAATAGAAAAATCGAATGAAATTATTAAAATAATCAACGTTTCGTCCCTATTTCAGAGGACATCTTCAGGATATTGATATGCATTTTTATTTCAATATCCTGAAGATGTCCTTTGAAATAGGGACGAAACGTTGATTATTTTAATAATTTCATTTCGTATTTCTATTTTTTTCAAAACATAACGTCAACCACCGCTGGTATTTTTATTTTTATTTTTTATACATACACACACACACACACACACACACACACACACACACACATATATATATATATATATATATATATATATGTATATATATAAAACATATATATATATGTTTCGGTTGTAATATTTACATATGTTTGTGTAATGTTAAATTAAATTAAGTGGACTACTCTTATTCATTTAGGAAAGTGGTACCGCTTTAACTTGTTATCTACAAAAAAAAAAAAATTCCACACCGTCCACCACTCAATGTTTTTAATATACGAATTTCTGAGTCAAACCTTGCTCTTTCAATTTCTTTATATCTGCTTCGTTGGTAGAATCGATAAAATTTTGCTGATGAACTGCGAAATAATTACGAATAATGAATTGCTTTAAAGAAACGTCATCTTTCTATTTTTTGGAATAGATTAGTGAGACGTTTTTCATTCGGCACCAATTATGACAGAGTCTAGATGATATTTGAAATCATTTTGCCCTGTTGACTGTGATATGTTGCTGACTCTGTGGTTCTAGGAAATCTATCCCCACAGACTAAGCCTTGTCACTTTAAGAAGGGGTTAGTTCTTTGCTAATCGCTTACGGCACCCCAACAAAGAAAGCCGACGGGACTTTCCCTGCACATTTTGTAGATTAGCGTGCTCTTCGTTTTCAAATCAGCTTCCATACCCTTGTGTCACATCTTCCAGCCCTGGTAGGGAGATAAATAACCTTCAGCGACTTTTCGTTAAATCAATTGGTGAAGTATAACGCGGTCTATAACGTTAGTGTTAGGGTAAGGATTTAGGGGTTAGAATTAGGGCTTAGGTTTACGGTACCAAGTTCGGTATTCACGCATTCTTTCGAAATAAATAACAAATACAGTCAAACTCCTTTAATTTGAACTTCCTCTAAAGTTGGACTTCCTCTCATTTGGACTTCTTCTAAACCTGGACTTTCTCTAAACTTTAACTGCCTCTTCATTGAAATTGTATTAGCATATTTGATGCGGAGTTGTAGTAAAACTGTTTACATGGTTTAGTCAGATATTGCACAGAAATGTTAATATTGATACTATGTAATTAATGTAGATTAGCTATTGATAATTAATTTACACTAACTGTAATTTTTTTTTTCAGATTGCTATATTTAAAATAGTGTAAAACAACCCATCACAATGAACTGAAAGAATCAGAGAATACATCTGGTTTAGAAAAAGTTCTTGAAACCAAACGGTTACCGAACAAGCACACTGTTCTTAATTCACTTAATGCAAATGATGTTGAAATGTGGGTGCAACAAGATGAGGAAACTACTGATTAATATCCTGAAGGCAGATGGTGATGTAAATAGCGACAGCTCCCATTCTCTTGACCCTAATGTAAATAACCAAGAACACTCTGATGAAGCAATATCATGAGATGATGCAGAAAAGTCTATGGAGACGGTTATAAAATTTCTAGAAAAACGTCCTTACTTTAGTGACAAATATGTTTTGCAAGCAATGTCACTCCGAAGAGATATAATCATAAAGAAACTACAGAACCAAGAAATTGTAGATTTTCGTGATCGCTTACGGAATACAATAGCGGCGCCCGAGAGCTCAATCGATGAAAATAGAAACTAAAATGAGACTCATTCAATGAATAAATAAAAAAAAACTGTATTTTACATAAATGTATGATTTCAGTAAATGATAACTTAGGTAAAAAATACCTAACACGTAAGAGTAGATTTAATTTATTTTCAATGTTTTTGTTACTTTTAACAATTCTTACTTGCAATATATCGTAAGCTCAACTTAATATATACTTGAAGTATCATATAGCAATGCATTTCATTTACTATTTCTTAATTCTTAGAAAATTAAAGTTAACTGCAGCACATTTTTTATCACGAAACTTGAACAGCATCCTCTAATTTGAACGAAGCGGATGTTGAAATTATAGGAGTTATACTATATTTGATCTTTTACTGTATCATTTAGGCTGTAAACTACAAGGTTCAGATATCACACCAAAATAGATTTGCTATGCGTAGATAAAATACAAAAGCGAAAAAAAATGGTAATGGATGATAATTTTAATCCAGCAAATGTTTTCACTTAGTTTAATAATTTAACATCCTATCTTGTACTTATGTAATTATTTACATGGTTAAAAAGAATATATATCTTCTATATTTTCCTGTTTTATAATATTTCATTTCACCTAAAATAGATGGGTATTAGCATAAAATTGAATACGATTTTTTTTAACCAATAATTAAAGTACCATCACACAGAATTAGTTTCGCGTTTTCAGATGTTCTTCAAGAAATCCGGGTAAACTAAATAAACCCCCTGCTCTCAAGTATTTACTCAGGGGATATTTACTGAGTTACTTGCTTGGCCGCAATCTATCTCTTGTTTGGGTTGTAGGATTTGTTTTAAGTTTTTCATTGTTTACTCGGGTTTTCAAATATTCAACTTCTTTTTGGTTTGACAATTCAACTTATGATATAGTTTTTTTTATTATTATTATTAAAATACATATCAAACTTAGCTGGATATCTTCTTTAAGTGTCGCTCGGTCTCACTTCTTTAAATGTTAGGATTAGGGCAAGGATTTAGGGATTAGGTAAGGATTAGGCTTCCATGCTCGGTAAGCACACATTTTTAAAACGAAATTGAGAAAGTGTTTACCTGGCTTTTTTAACGTATTGGTTGAAACCTGGGGTGTAAATTGCAAAACAAAGTGTATATATCACATTAAATTACATTCAGCAGATGTAGATGAGACACAAAAAATTAGTAATGCTTAGAAATAATTGATTTAATCCACATTATTTTTACTTATTTGAAATACTGAATTTAACATCCAAACATGTACGAGGTTTGCTCTGAAAGTAAATGTTCCTATTTTTTTAACTAAAAATCTTGAAGAGTTACGAAGGTGGGAGTGGAACCATTAACGCGAGCGACCTTTTGTATTCCAGAATTAATTTTTCTACATAGTCACCTACATTTTCAATGCACTTAAGTCAGGAATTCAATGACACACGTCCATGACAAGAGTTGCAATATCTGCAACAGAGAGATGAAACTTTCATGTCATGAATGTAAAGGTTCAATCATCATAACGATGCAATTTGTAATCTCTTCTGATCTATATGGCAGCATAAAAATTGGAGGCATTAATTTTGAAACGCCTTTTGTATATGATTGTTAACCATGTGCACAAAGATTTTAAGCTATTATACACCTTTTAACCATTGTGAACCATTGGTATTAATATCTTTTTGATGACTCTACAACCATGCAGTAGACGTCACATAACTTGACATAGAATATATTTTTGTTTTATAGGTTTCAAAATTTGTAGTAAACAGAAATAAACATATTTTGAAGTTTTGAGTAGACAAAACATCAAAGTTGTCTTTTAAAACGTTTTTTTTTCTATTTGCATAAACTAACGCGCCAATTTACTTGTGAAATTTTGTATTCTTTGCTTGTCCGTAAGAAGGCAAATAAAATATGTCCTCAGTGCTTTTTCTTTTTTCTTTTTTTTTTCTTTTTTTCGTCATCGTTACATGGTTTTATTTATTCATATAGTTGTTTACACGCCATTATCTTTTTGCTGATTAACAAGCCAATTCCGCTAATAAACGCCATTATCGACATTGGTCGCGTACTTTGGTGGCTACATAAGCCGTTATCTCAACGGTTAATAGAATCGTCTCTCCTTTTGGCATTTCATTTTATACTATGTATCCCTCTATGTCACGCACTCTTTTTTCCTCCATTTCTCTCACACACACCTTATTTTTCTCTCTTTCTCTCTTTTTCTTCCTCTTTCCCTCTCTCACATACATTCAATATCCCTCCATCTTTTTGTAATTATTTCGTTACTCTTTCGCCTATCCATTCAAGAATGAGATCCTAATCGCTTGTTACCAATGCTATCAACCAAATGCCTTATATATTTATTTATTCATTGTAGTGTCTTATCCATAAATATTTGCGAATTTCCGTCGTTAATATGATTATCGTTCGACCTGCAAGGGACGTTTCTCTGAGAAAGGAAAGGGACATAAATCAGATACCAAACTTTCTTAAGCCGTTCCGGCAAACAAAACGTCAGTCCAAAACGATTGGTGAAGCTTTATACTTACCGTGAAATCTCGTATCTGTTCTCGCGAGATGTGAAGACGTCTAACTAAGCTGTGCGAGGATTAAGTGGCGAAGTTAACAATTTATTGAATTAATTACCGGCCTTTATCTTCTCCTTTGAAATGAAGCAAAGTAAAGCAACAAAATAGAAGGAAATGTCAAGCATTTTCCAAAGCTTACAACGGAGCGCATTATGTGATTATACACAAAAAGACCTAACGGCAAAAGATAGTATTTACCTAACTTATTCGATTAATAAGAAAATAATGTCGGTTTTGGTACTATTAAAAAGTTATACTAGATATACTGTTTTCATATACTAATGAATCATCACTACTAAGGCTAATAAACCCTCGAGGATAAGGTTAAAATATCGTTAGATTTCCTGTTTGGAGGCTAAACTATCCTCTGAGAAAAATAGGAAAATATGGAGGAAAACGACGCTTAAAAGGATCGCTCTACATGTAGCCGTTAACATTGGATTTGAACGCGATCATATTAGAGTCTGTAGTGAAGCACTCCCGTGGTAATGTGTATAAAAGATGGGAAGTTCTTGATAATGAATACTCTTAATAAAAACTGTGTTTGATTCTTGATAAACAGAAGAAGGATAAAACGTTCTTTGCGTTAGCAAATCTGGTGCTTGCTGTGAATTTTTGGCAGGAGAACCAGGAATTGGATCTCAGTTAAGCACCTATCGTGCACATAACGATAGAATAGATAATAATTATGATCATCTCGTCTGTAGTAGGGAAGAAAATAGATACACCTCCACTCGATTACGAAGTCCATTTTATATGTAAATCATAAACAGTGCTCTGAGCACATGTGGCATCAGTCATCCATCTTAAAAAGTATCTGACTTCATCCAGATAAAGCATCGCATCAGACATCAATATTTTCCGGGCATAGGATGATCTAAATATTTGTTCCGGCAACATTAACAACAGTTGTGATTTAAATCCTCATCTTCATCTTCATCTCTGCATTGAAAGTTAATATTACTGTACACGCAATAACCTTTATCCCCGAGTGGCTTCCGGGCCTTGATAAGTGGTGACCTCCATGTAAAAAGAAAAGAGTATTATAGTACGGGGTTTTCTTAAGAATATCTCTTTATTTCAATAGGGGGAAGACCAGAATTTAAGCATCCGTTTGGAAAAGGTAAAAATGTAAATAAACACGTAATTTAATGTGTGTTTTTTTTAAATTAACGTACATTAAATAGGGACTTCCATGTTCGCGCTACAAACTGGGAAATCATTACTTAAAACTACATTGGCATGTGTCTTGATGTTTATGTTTCTCGATGTTCATGTGTCTCGCAATGATTTTGCCTGACGCTAGATAATATCCAACCGCAACTAAATTCGTCAGGGTAACCACAAATACGATGGGTATATTAATAACCCAAAGAATGTGTCCATTTTCATATGCAATATGCGGCGTTCAAAGAGAGATTGCAAGACGTTAATATCGTTTCGTTTAATACGGTTTTAGTACGTGTCTTGTCGATGCGCTTTTTCCATCTCGATTGACAGATTTCGTCATCTCAAATCGTCTCTTCCGTTAAATTCCTGCTCTCAAATTAACTGATTGCCGCAAACCGTTTTAATGCCACTAAGACCCCATCTACTGTGCATCTTGTTAAGTTGATACATCACTCTACGCACATAAATCAACATAATAATTATAAGCAGCGACGGTCAATTAACCGAGACTAACTAAGTTGTTGGGTTTATAATTAATTAAAATCTATTAAAATGCATTATTTCTAAACAACTTTTGTTTTTCCAGAAAGATAAACCTCTGAATTTTATCATATTAAAAGCAGAATAATTTCCTATAATTTTAATTAGAATTTTAAATTTTAAAATTTTCCTAAAACATGCTTGACTAAATCCCGGTGTATTTCGCCGAAACTGTAAACAAAATTTCAATATATTTTTGAAGCAAACAAATTAATTTTTATTGTCTACATAAGATTTAGCATAATTTTCTATAATCATATGCAAAAGTATTAGAAATAAGTTCAGGAATTACATTTTTATAACAAATTGAAAATTCCCTTCAAATATAGACGCTTTTTAAAATTATGTAATCATAGACATTCTAAATATTTATTTCAGTATTTTCATGATTTTTAAAAAAAAGTTTAAAGTTAACCAAACAGGCAAATACCAGAGTTTTTGTTTTTTTCTAAATATAATTGAATCATTTTATAGTTCTAAACGCGATTTATGGGGAAATCCCTTCAATAATATGTTGTCTTTTTGCTTTGTATTTTTACTTGTAACCCACTTCATTCAGCATACACTATAAAATCTCACGTAACCGGCAAATTACAAAAACAACTATTGTAATTTGTAAACTTTAACAGTGGTACTTTTATTTATTGGTATAGATACTTGAAATTATTTTCTGTTTAATGGTATATTTGCAAAAAGTCTTTATAAAGAATGTTTTTAATTTATTTTTAAAGATTTAAAATTAGTAGTGTTTTCATAAAAATAATAGAAAATATTATTTTTTATATGCTAATCTGAAATATAATAATGATTAATAACGTATTCAACGAATTTAACAATTCAAAACACAAAACATGGAAAATAAAACACATGCAAAATTCGGATTTTCAATCGCAGGATTTGAAGTGCAGTTGTTTTGTTTTTTTTTTTTTTGGTTTTTTTTTTCTACACTCTTCATCTCCACTCATCCAGGAAGTATATGTTCAGTTTCGGCATTTTAATGTAAGGATAGTAGTTACTATAAATGAAGAAGTGGGTTATGTTGGTAATATATATATATATATATATATATATATATATATAAAGTGCCCCCCAAAAAACGGGTCCCAACTATAATTAAGCCCTGTTTCCTAGTGTTTTGTCCGAATGAAATGAAACTTTGGTCATAACTAGTTTATTATATTCAAAACATCCATCAAAACACTAGGGTCTTTGGCCTTTTTTTCTCCGTTGACTGTAAAATGCTCAGAAAAACAATTGAATGCTTTCTGTTTTTTGGGGTCACCCTGTATATATATATATATATATATATATATATATATATATAATAAATTCCACAGCCAAACAACGTCGCAGCCCACAAGAGCTATGACAGTCAACGAACCGGAAGTCCAAGACTCGAGTTTCGCCCTCATTTAGGCTCATCAGTTAGACACATCCAAACTGAGTTGATTGTCATGGTTCTTGTGGGCTGCGACGTTGTTTGGCTGTGGAATTTATTATATATATACTCTCTCACGTTCTAAATATATATATATATATATATTTGTGTGTGCGTGTGTGTGTGTGTGTGTGTGTGTCCTTTTTCTAATATATTTTTTCAAAATCGTAATAATTATTTCTGTAAAGTCTGATGAAATTATCGGATCGTTGATACTATTCGGTAATGGAAACATGTGTACCTAAGCATTTAAAACGGTAATAAATATTTGTATATATATATATATATATATATATATATATATATATATATATATATATATATATATATATATATATATATATATATATATTTCGATTATGCAATACAAACGTTTACACCTTTATAAAGTTAATTTTCACTTCATAATCGATGAGAATTACATATTGAACGTTTTTTATAATGAATTTATATAATATTTAGACTTTTTAAACCAAAACCTGCATATTTTATATTCTATATAAATACAGCTAAATACATAGATAGATCATATTTTTTATATTATTATTTCTGAAACACGAATCACGTTCATTGAACATGCGCACCACTATTTACGCAGCAGTTATAACTTTTTCAAATTATTTGAAGAACATATACAAACTTGAAAAGTTTTCAAATCCAGTCGGCATTAATGACTGAAAATTAATTTTCTCTTTGTTTTTTGTTTTCTTGATTAAAAGAGAGAAATGTGTGAAAAATATAAAGACGTATACCTATGCCTTCATGGATTATATGAAGCAATTCAAATATGCATTGGCAGAATCGTGTTTTAATTCTTGCTCCATCTAAAAACAAACCAAATACGAAACAATGCAAATAAACTTCACCTATTAAATAATTTTTAAAAAACCGAGAGAATATTTAATGTTGCAACTAATATTCACTAAATAGCAGGAATTTTTTAATCTCTTTTCTGTCGTTTGCAGGTTTCGCTTTAAGTTGGCTTTTAAGTCTTGCAATTATAAAGAGAAATCAATTCTAGCGAGATTAATGAATACTGGAAACACCGAAACCTTATATCACTAATGACAGATCTGCTTCCATTAAATTTTAATCCCATTGAGTTTGCCGAGTAATTTGACAAAAACCAATAACCAGCTGATATCATTTTTGATCCTAGTAAATATCAATGATGATAACAAGCCTTTACATGATGCAGACAACGCGTTCTTCATGGACTGTTAAATCACCGTTAGAATTATAAGAAGTTGGCCTGTCACAGAGCTAAGTATTAGAGTGCGCAGATGGCTAGTAGATACATTACCTAGTATGTATTAGCGTTTAGGAATGATCGGTCCTTAAAGTCTGAATAATAAGAAAAATATTGGGCGAAGGCGAATGACAAAAAAATAACAAAGATAGAGAAGATATGTTAAAAGCATGGTGATAGAAAACGAAAGATGCAAGAGAACAATATATTCGAAACCAATGATTATTATTAAAAAAATGTAAGAAGAGATTGCGGGATTTATTCAAGCTCATGAAAAGAGGCAGTCGATAGTATAAGGTTAGATGATCCTAAAAGAGAGTTATAGACGAATCCTTAGGTTTAGTTTCAGTGGACACGTCATGAGACAAGACGTGTTAGTTATGGTCTAACGAAAACTGTAATATGGTTAGCAATGAGCTTAACATAATTGTCACTCTTTCTCTCTTCTGTTTATGATCTGATCACAACTGTTCAAAGTAAGCACCCAGTATTAATTAGTTGATTTTAATTTTATTATTGGGGTGAAGCCAGAAAAATCTATTATTCTCTAAAATAGATTTTGTTTATTTTGCTTTTCTGTCTATTCGATTGGCAACTTCTATTCTCACATCCGCAAGTATACACATATAAATTATAAGTATTACATTCGCACTTTGTGTGTAGGTTTACTGGGGATTTCACCCCATATCACAAATAAGGCTTTAGATCATTGGAAATGATTTATTTAGTCTTAATATGTTCTTCTCGTGCATCTTTCCTTTTTCTTTTGTCTCCATGCTTTCACCCTATTCTCTCTATTCCTGATTTTTTTTTTTTTTTTTTTTGTCATTCGCTTCCGCCCATTTTTTTTCTTAATATTCAGATTTTAAGGGAGGTTCAGCCTTCATGGCTTCCTTAATAAGTTACATAGAAACTCGGGGGTATTTCCATTGCGCTACCCGGAAAATTCTATAGATATAATTTAAATGTCATCACACTAGCATATATTTGAAACTTTAAGATGGTCTGCTTTCATAGTTTCCTTTGTGGATGCACTAAGAGATGCGGCACCACTTCCGTTAGCTTCCCCTGGAAAATGTTATATATAAATACACTTTAGTTTTTAGATTTTCTAAACTTTCTTTTTATACGAACATACATGCACACACCCAGACATTGTGAGATACTTATATAGAGATAAACACTGCGTCGACTCCACCCTCTTAAGATTCAGTACTCGTATCTCCAGAGAAGTTCATATGTCAAGAAGCAACAGTTTTAATCAGTTTAATTTTCAAATAGTGTATAGAGTTTTTATTAAACTGCATATTCTAAAATAATCATATGCTATTAATTGTATGAAGCAGTCCACGTTAGCAGTAAAATGCAGACTTCACCAACAGTAACTATATATGTTTGGTTGATACTTAAGCATTTCTCTTTTATTAATAATTCGAAAGTGGAAATCGTATATTTTATAGCATCGTTGAACTTAAATAAATTCCAACCATCATTGCTCAAGTGCCGTTAGAGCTGCAAACCACACTATGCAGATCGGTTACTGAAAAAGTATAACAATTAATTGAGTTTCACCGGAGTACTACCGCTGATTAATTCAAGGAATGTCCAAAAGATTACAGGCTGTCAAATTGCAGAAGGGCTATACTACAAAATATTAACTAGTTCATTGTGTTCCTGTTGTATTTGTGTTGCATTAATGTTCTAAAGTTACATTTAAATAACATTTTTCCACTTTTGTCTTCTCGATTTGAAGTTATTTTTTTTAATTGGCGTGACCACGAAGATACTTCAACTATAAGTCAAATATGAACAGGTAAAATTACAGAGGAATAAAAGGCGAATCAAATGACGTATAAGTTGTTTAAACAATTACGTTCAATTTAGCTTAAATTTGTAGTTTTTGAAAAAATGACAAGTGCAGACTTTATTTCAGTGCCACTATATATATATATATATATATATATATATATATGTATATATATATATATATATATATATATATATATATATATATATATATATATAACAGTATAACTGCATTCAAAATATGTATATTTCATGCAAAACATCTTCAACATGTTCAAATTTACGTTCATTTTTTACAGATCCGTTGCGTTATGCATAATGGTCGCCTATTATTATTATTATTATTATTATTATTATTATTATTATTATTATTATTATTATTATGTCATGACCGACTTTTAGTGTATATACTACACAAAAAATAGAAATTTGTTGCTTAGAAATAAAAAAAAATACACATGAAAATATAAAACTGAGATGTTTGTCCATGTTACATTTAAAGTTTTTCTTAATTTAGTTTATTTGAGGAATCGGAGTACAAAGAGGAAATTACAATGTCTAGCAATTTGAGAAAAAAAAATTCAGATTAGAAGATTCTCTGGCACGAAGAAATCTCTATAATTAAGTAATGGAATTTTGCTGCTTGTTGGTTTAGTTGGGAGTATTTATGTCGAGAGGACCCAGTGCCATGAGTTCGTCGAAGCACATTCCATTACCGGACGTAAAACAAGCCCGTAAATACAACATTGCAGTTATATGATAGAGACTGGAGTTTAATTGACAGTGCGGAACATATTAAATTCGATATTCATTTTGAACTCTATTTCTAGAGGAACTAGTTGTTAATGCACTAGGTGTTAGTGACTAGACCATATGTTGCATCGATATTCCATGCTTGGGAAAGTGCTGGCTTTGTAGAGATATAGGATACTATCAGGTAGGCGTAATGTTCCAGCGCGGTAGAAGGAGTCCACCTTCTTTACAACAGCGTTAGTGAAGTATTCTATGCATTTGTTTCGATTCATGTTGCTTGTGAATTTGATTCACTAAGCATTTTGTTATCCGTGGCAATATATGCGTGTAAACGTATTATTGTAATTGGTGTAACAAAGGAGTTTAGTTAAAAAGAATGATAGTTACTTATAGAGGATCCCCTATGTTTAAATATAAAATTCTATATGATCAACTACTATTAGACTCGGAACTTAACATCTGCATTCGATCACAGACAAACAGCAAATTATGTCTGACAGCCATTTTTAGTGCTATTCAGTACGTTCCAAGCGGGAGATTCCTCATCATAAAGAAAACTCTTTTTATTATCTTTTTTCAATAAATTAATTTTCATCCGGTTAAGTTTTGTTGCGTTTCTTTTTGATTGCAATGACTTTTGTTGTTGTTTTAACATTTGTTATAAAAAATTAATGTGCTTTAAAGAATGAAACAATTATTTTAAAAATACAGACACGTTATATTTAAACAAAAAAATCGAAAAAAATATTGACAAAAAGTTAATTTTATCAAACTGATATTTGTTTGTCTTATTTTTAATTTCATTTTTAATATATTTATCATTGTAAAAAGTCTGTGAATTTGAAGAGAAAACTAATTATTGACGAAACTTCGATAATATTACTGTATATAAAAATATGCTGTATGTCACTTAAGAGTGACGTTTATATATATATATATATATATATATATATATATATATATATATATATATATATATATATACTAGAAGATTACACGACGTCGCCTGGCGTTAATTTTAACGTTAAATTCCTTTAAAAAAATAAGTAAACAAAAAACGGAAAGAAACTGACACACGCGCATGCGAGTATTATGCTTTTTTCTCTAAACAGTTCACTTCTTGTAACAAAAATACTGGAGCTGAGATCGAAACCCGAACCTAAAGACAGTGATTCAAATATGATAACCTTAGTGTCAGTTGACACAATATTTATTTTTTTCACATTTCGTAAAACTGTTGACAAACAGATAAAAATATGATGATTCCTAAGTACCAATTTTTCAATTCTCTTAGCAGCTTATTTTTTTTGGATGAAAACTAATTAAATATTTTTCCACATAATCTATAGGCCAAATTTTAAGTCTGTAGATAAAAATTCTTTGAGTATGTAGAGTGAGAAGTGTGTTATTCTCACTTATATGTATATATATATATATATATATATATATATATATATTTAACTACTTAATATATATATATATTCAAGCATGTCTCATATTAAGTAATATATATATATATATATATATATATATATTCAAGCATGTCTCATTAGACACGACAGAGTTATTTTCCGATTTTTCTGGATATCTTTTCCAGAGAGGAAAATGGCTGAACAAAAATTGTCGGACGCCACACTATACAACATGCCAGCCGATATAAAAAAGACCTCTCGGCGAATGAAAAATCTATCCAGAAAAATCGAAAAAAGAAAAACTCTGTCGGTGTCTATCAGGCGTGCTTGAATAATGATTTGCTGCCGATATATATATATATATATATATATATATATATATATATATATATATATATATATACTAAGCGGTAGAAAATTTATTATGTTTGATATAGATTTTTATTATCTGTTTATAGTTTCTTCTTCGTTTGGTAAGGCTCTTACGATGACTAAGATTAAGGTTGAAGTAACTAACTTAGAAATTGATATAACCAAGCTGGCTAGTAAAACATTAATTGAATATAACAATAAGCTATGAACTAGAGAGCCTAGACAAAATAATGTTGCTATTAGTATGTAGATCCAGATTCAGCGTACCTTACGTATTTGATAAAGCCGTATATACCGACAGAATTGCATAAAGGCACTTCTAAACAAGTAGGTGATTATAAAATATAGGGATGATTCCTTGTTATTTGTTTATTCCAACCTTAAGGGCTTGGATAAGGGGAAAAGCCGAAGGAAAAATAGATATCAAAACATCCATAGACATCAATCGAATGTTACACTGGATTTGGTTAACAACACATCATATATCATATCATAAAACTAAACATAATTTATTGTATATAGATAATTCGAATTATCCATTTTCTGTTAAAAAAGTCCATTGTTTCTATTATCTCTAAAAGAATTAATAAATTATCTAAGAGTGAAGAGCTGTTTAATAAAAATATGCCGTACGTATTGATAAGGTAATAGAGATAATATTAGTTTAAACAAATATAATGATGAACCAAACAAAGCTAATAAAGCAGCTAGTTTCAGTCAACATAACTGCATATCATATAAGAGGGATATAGGAAAAAAGAAATGACAGGAGCAGTTGCAATACAAGTGAAACTGATTTGGCTAAAGATCAAAACCAATAAGAGAATTCGAGATAACGGAATACAAAGAATAAAATAAAAAAAATTAGGACGTGATCCACAATATGGTTTAATCCGCTGTATAGTACGCACATTCTCCTGAATATTCAAAAAATAATATCATTGATATTAATATGTAGATCCACATTCGGCATATCTTACTAATTTGAAGAAACCGTATATACTGAGAGAATTGCATAAGTTAGTAGGCGATTACAAATATATAGGGATGGTGCTTTGTTTTTTGTTAATTCCTACACATAGAAAATTGGATAAGTTCTTTAATTAAGATATTATTAAACTATATGTGTCCACTATTAAAAACCTAGCTTCATCTATAATAGGATATAACACAGAAATACGAAGCGCATGTCGCTAACAAGATCCATCTGAACCTATTATTACTGTAAATAACTGTAATTGAAGAATTAAGAATAAATGTTCATTAAGCGGAAACTTTTGAACTACAAATGTAATATAAGGCTTATGTCCGGTCTCCAAAAACCTCTTATATATATATATATATATATATATATATATATATATATATATATATATGGTAATTAGTAAAAACATGAAGATGGTGCTCAATACTATTGCAGAGCAAATATGCGTTTTATTTTTTATTACCGTTTTATCTGTTTGCTAAACAACTAAAAACAGCCAAATCTTAAAACCCAAAATTGAAATTTCGTCCTCCCTCTTCGTCTTACCCCTCCCGTTTATCTCCCTCTCTCCCCCTCCCCCTCCCTATATCACAATATCTCCGCCCACGCCTAGCTGAATTTGCTAACCCTCACCACACACACTACAAGCTAATGTATTTTAAACTTCAAAACTTAACTATTGTCGATCTCCGCCCCCTCCCCCTTATTATCTCTTCCCCCCTTTTTCTCTTCTTCTCGTATTTCCTCTAAAATCCTTCTTCTAAATAATAATAGCCATTTCTGTAAGGTCTGACGAGGCTGCTGGATCGTAGATATGGTCCTGCAACCGAAACATGTGTAACTAAACAGATAAAACGGTAATAAAAACATAAAATGTATATATATACATACATATATATATATATGTGTGTGTGTGTGTGTGTGTGTGTGTGTGTGTGTGTGCCTAGCAAGAGAAAACATATAATTTACGGAATTCCCCATTTAATAATATCTAATGAGAATTTACATAAGAAAAGATAGGACAGTATACAAAATTGTCTCTATAGAATGAAGTACATGTTAGCCTACTTCAAAGCCATATAAATAGTAAAATATAAATTAAAGCTAAAATTCCTATAATAATTCTTAACTCTAGACAGATGAATATATGGAGGATTTCACAGAAATTAATCTAATTATGGTAGATCAATATCTTTATGTTAACCTTAAATTTTACTTAACAATAACGAAGACATTGAAAATAATTGATAATAATCGAATCGTAATAAAATATCATTCTCTTGTATTACGTGGATTTGTGGCTATAAGGGAATTTCTGGGCCTATACAATTTTAGGTATATAATTTTCTCCCTTGACACTCAGTTCATTAGGCAAAAAACACTTTAGTGGAAAGAAATTCTAAATTTATTGTGGCGGATTGAAATTCTATCATTCAATTTGTGTAAGATTTTTTAGTTTTGAATTAAATATAAAATAAATTTTCGTTCAATAATCACACGTATATTTGCATATGTTTATTGTCAATCAATGTGGTTTTATAAGCTTTTACTGGATTTTAGATTTTAAGATAATATTGGATACATTGTTGTTTTTTAGATTTTATAAATATTTTGAAATCTGATTAGTCTGTTATAGAATTAAGAGAAATAGATTGGAATATAAAATATTATACATATATATATATATATATATATATATATATATATATATATATATATAGAGAGAGAGAGAGAGAGAGAGAGAGAGAGAGAGAGAGAGAGAGAGAAAGCCAGCACTTTCCCAAGCATGGAATATCGATGCAACATATGATCTAGTCACTAACAGCTAGTGCATTAACAACTAGTTCCTCTAGAAATAGAGTTCAAAATGAATATCGAATTTAATATGTTCCGCACTGTCAATTAAACTCCAGTCTCTATCATATAACCGCAATGTTGTATTTACGGGTTTGTTTTACGTCCGGTAATGGAATGTGCTTCGACGAACTCATGGCACTGGGTCCTCCCGACATAAATACTCCCAACTAAACCAAAAAGCAGCAAAATGCCATTACTTAATTATAGAGATTTCTTCGTGCCAGAGAATCTTCTAATCTGAATTTTTTTTTTCTCAAATTGCTAGACATTGTAATTTCCTCTTTGTACTCTGATTCCTCAAATAAACTGAATTAGGAACAACTTTAAATGTAATATGAACAAACGTGTCAGTTTTATATTTTGATATGTTTTTCTTCTTTCGAAGCAACAAATTTCTATTTTTTTGTGTAGTATATGCACTAGAATTACAACACCAAATATACTAAAATGTCGGTCATAACATAATAATAAGCGATTGTTTATGCATAAAGCACCGATCTATAAAAAAACGTACTGGAATTTTAACATGCTGAAGATGTTTAGCATGAAATATAAATATTTGTAATTTGGAATGTAGTTATTCTGCTATTCTTATACATATATATATATATATGCATATATATATAAATGTGTGTGTATATATATATATATATATATATATATATATATATATATATATTACATACATATATATATTAAAGGTTTTGATGGTATAAATTTACCTAAGATATCAAATAAACAAAAACATACAATTACTACTAAATGAGCTACAGAAAAAATATCAAAAACCAATAGTTACATATAAACAAGGGCCAACCTCACATAATAAAATTTTCAATTATATAAAAAAAGCGGTAGGACATATTAATATAAATGACAATATTATAAATATTCCAGGGTGTGACTGTAATTCTTCTCTTTTCTGTAATAATGAGATAAAACATGTAATTACAGAAAAAATTAAAGATAGTAAAAATGTTTAAATTAAGGAAACTTTTAGTAGAGGTCCAAATTATAGAACACCTAAATGTCTAAATTACACTAAATGCGTTAAAGAAGTGACTAAAGAACTAGAGAGTTTTATTATATCTATGGCAAGTGAATATATATTATTAGTCTACGTTTGATGCATGGAAAATAATATACTTGAATGCGTAAATAAAAAGGTTGAACGTATGAAAATTTAAACACGCTAAAAAAATAATCCTTTTCTTAAAAATCCAGAAATACTGAAGGAACTTAAAATACTTCAAGGTAAGTTCGTAATAGTTTCTTCTGATTAGGCCGCAAACAATATAGCTTTTTCATGTAAAAAATATTATATACAACGTTTATTGATAGAAATAAGAATTATAGGTAAGCTTTCACATACCTATAAAATAAGTAATATTAATTTAGATAGCATTATTCTGAATAATAAGATTATTAGTGAAAAAGTAGGATTAAAGTTAGGAGCAAAAAACAAAAACCTTTCATGCAAGTATTCGGTAGCTAAAATGCACAAAAATCCAGTTAGCGCTAGGTTTTTTGTAGCTTCAAAGACGTGCATTACTCAATCTTAAAATAAAGCTATATCTAAGGTGTTAAAATAAATTAAAAATCAAATAAATAATTTCCACCAGAAAAGAAAAGTCTATAATAATATAAATCTAATTTGGGTGGTAAATAATTCACAACCAGTAAAAGAAAAATTAAATAACATAAACTCCAGAATAAAAGCAAAATATATAGCAACTTATGATTTTAGTAGGCTATATACTAAAATTCCACACGAAAAACTTATAAAAGAATTAAACGATACTGTAGATGTAGCTTTTGAAGGTAGTAAAGGGATGTATAGAGGTAAATATATAGACTTTTCAAACTCTAGAGCTTTCTGATGTAAAAATAAGAACAGCAAAGCTAGTGTTTCTGAAGGTATTTTAAACATACGTATATGTCATCTTATTAAAGAATGCTATATCCAAATAGGAAATAAAATATTACTCCAAGTTATAGGTATCCGAATGGGATTGGATACTGCACCATTTTGGGCAAGTCTGCATTTACATACATATACGAGTATAACAAGATATATATCTTGTTATGTTGTTCTAATGGAAATATAGTTAACTATAGATAAATCATGAATAGTAAATTAATAAGGGTTTTAGTGTCAGTTAATTAAATAATAAATAGTTTAATAATATCATCGGGGTAAGAATTTATAGGACAACTTTAATTAAAGTCTAATTAGTCAATTATTTACCAGAAGAGAATTATGTAATGTTGAATGCGGAGTTTGTGACGTAACTTTAGTTTCGAAAATTCAGTTAAGAATTGTTGAAGGGGAATTGAATCTAATTAAACATATGATTTTTATTATTAATACATTTCAGAATAGCATTTCCTAGAGTTTGTGAATACCTTTTCGCTTTTAATTTTGAACAAAAATACAAAATATTTAGAATTATTACTTCTAAATATTATAGAATATATATATATATATCATCGGAACACGTGTAAGACATACTATATTAATATGAATCAAAAAATATAAAGAAATAAAAAGAAATAGAAATAAATATATATTTTTGTTTTGAAATTAAAACTAACGATATGTATGTTGTGCACGTATGTGTGTGCGTGTGCATGTGTGTGTGCGTGTGTGTGTATGTGTGCGTGTGTGTGTGTAATTTGTGTCTATTTACGATTTTAGAAAAAAAATGCAGAGATTAGAATGAAAATAAAACAATAATTTAATTAAATTGATAAAATATGCACAGAAATGCAGTAATGAAATATATATTTTTTGGTTCCGTTTGCTATTGTTAGGAACGGAAAATATTGATTTTGGAAATTTCGTAGCAGTTTGCCATTTAGTTATTTCCGCTTGGACTGGAAATTGAATTTCTGCCCTAGAGAAAGTTAGAAATATTTTAAGTTGCTGTTGTTGTTAAGAAGAAGAAGAAGAAGAAGAAGAAGAAGAAGAAGAAGAAGAAGAAGAAGAAGAAGAAGGAGGAGGAGGAGGAGGAGGAGGCGGTAGAGATATTGCAAACCGTTCCGAAGTTCCGGGGCAGACACGGCGCGGCCTGTCTGCCATCAATTCCTTCAAGATGAACTCATCTGGTAGAATTAGCGGGAAGTAAGAAATAATGAAGTTAGAAAATAAAAAAGAAAAGAAAAATAATAGGAAAAAAGCAAGCAAATAAAGACAGAAAGAAAAGAAAGAAGGAAATAAAGAATGAAAGAAAAACCGACAAAAATAGAAAGAAAGAAGAAAAGAAAGGAATAAAAGAAAGAAGACAAAGAGACAAAGAAGGAAAGGAAGAAGTCAACAAGGAAAGAAAGAAACAAAGAAAAAAAGAAAAGAAAGATGGAAAAAAAGAAACGAAAAAATAAGGGAAAAAATAAAAGGAAAAAGAAAGAAAGCTGGAAAGAAAGAAGAAAAGAAAGAAGGCAGGAAAAAAGGAAGGAAGAAATAAAGAAAGGAAACAAAGAAGAAGGAAAGAACCGTGGAAAGAATGGATGATAGGAAATAAATGATAAGCGAACGATGGAAATAAAAGTAAACAGCATAATTATATAAAGAAATGAAAAACATATTCGTATCTGTCTGAAGCAGAAACAATACTATTACGATATTTTAATACTAAATATAATATATATTTCATATTAATGATGATATTTTTATCATTTTTATTATTCAGACTGCTGTTTTCATATTGCATGTTATCCTCACAATATTTCGGTCTATTAAACGACCGGTTTTCTTTTGACTGAATAATCTAAATAATGCAAAGTATATGTTTATTATTCATATATAAATATGTTTATTATTCATATATAAATATGTTTATTATTCATATATAAATATGTTCATTATTCATATATAAATATGTTTATTATTCATATATAAATATGTTTATTATTCATATATAAATATGTTCATTATTCATATATAAATATGTTTATTATTCATATATAAATATGTTTATTATTCATATATATTAGAAAAAATATGCTCTAATTGATGAAAAATTTTATATGCTACGATGACAAAGAAATACTGAAAAATGAAAGTGCAAGCATTAATTTGCAATTAAGAAAGAATCATAGTGCAAAACATTCATTGCCTATTCTCTGTAAATAAAATCAAGTATATATATATATATATATATATATATATATATATATAATTTTAAAAATATAATTATCCACTGACACGTGTTTCGTCGTCTACGACTCAGCAGAGTGGCTGTATCTAGCGAGTCTGATGAGTCGTAGACAACGAAACACGTGTCAGTGGATAATTACAATTTAAAAATAATATATATATATACCGCTCCCCATGTGAGGGTACCAAATTGGTTAAAAGGGAAAATTATTCCCAACTCGCATTTAGGTAAAAATGCACTTTCGTAAATAATTGAATTCATTCAAAACATATAGCTAAAAAAACAAAAACAAAACAACATCTAACTAAATCGCGATATATCCAGTCAGTCGACGAGATGGTCCATGGGTAAGGGTGTAGGCTCATTGCCGTTGGGTCCCGATGTCGAATCTCGCTAGATACAGCCACTCTGATGAGTCGTAGAATACGAAACACGTGTCAGTGGATAATTACATTATATATATATATATATATATATATATATATATATATATATATATATACTTGATTTTATGTAGAGAAATAAGCAATAGATGCTTCAGCTGAAATAAAGTCAGCAAATTTAGATCATCATATAATATTTATATCACTCTGACGGACATTAAAAACATTAAAAAAATAAATGTTTAAATTTCAACAGTATGTCTCGCGGTTAACCGTGACTGAATGAATTAAGTCCGAGTCAGAGATGGCTTCTGTTGTCGGGTTCGAATCTATCGACCGGCGTTAATCGTGACACTCTGCACTGATGATTCCCAAAAGAATAAAACACTATTGTCTTTAGGTATTTAATAATTATTATAGTAAATAAATAAATAAATAAATATGATTTTATTCAATTTAAGTGAACAAAGTTACCATTAGTTACAATAAAAAAATTATTGTTTCAGCCTTAAAAAAAACATCGTCAAGCGACAATAAACCTTTGGTCTTATTCGAGATCAGTTATATAAGACCAGAGGTTTATTGTCGCCTGGCGATAAAGTCAAACCGTGCATTTATTGTAGCGAGTTTGAGTAATTTTTTACCTAAATTGAATGAAATAATAACTTCACCTTGTAACTGAGCACCATCAACAGTTTCATTGAAATACAATGGTTTTTACTTTGCAATATTTTTACCTTATATATATATATATATATATATATATATATATATATATATATATTATATATGTATATTATATATAATATATTATATATAATATATATATATATTATATAATATATACACTATATATATATATATATATATATATATATATATATATATATATATATATATATACTAGCAAGCTACGGCCGTCGCTTAATATATTTTAATTTATACAGATTTTGTTATTATTATTATTATAGAGCCAATCTCTAAAAAAAATTCTGCTGGTTTTCTTTACACAAGTATCGTTTTTTTTTATTTCAATATGAGGAAAATAGCTGACATATTTATTTATGGTAAAACTTACCATTTATATGCACAGTAAATATTTTGGAATGAGCATTCTACTAGATAGAAGTAATAGCGCAATATATACATAGTACACATAAGCAAAAGAAAGAATGAAGGAAAAACCGACAAAAATAGAAAAAAGTGAAACAAATATACAAAGCAAAACAAGCATAGGGATCCAACAAAATAGACGAATAAAGTGTTACGTCAATTTTTAAATATAAAATTTGAAAATATATCCAACCAAGATAATTTTTTCCCGAAGTAGTTGAATCTTATTACATTTGATTATTCACGATAACAACAAAACCCAGAAGAATACACAGGGCAGGAAAATTCAACAAAAACACAATGATTTTTAATGAAGAAAGCTATAACATAAGAAACGGTGAAAATGTTTATATTTTAATACTTATTAGATAAGAGTCTTTCGGGCTTAAGTATATTATATAATCAAATCAATTAGTGAAAAATTTATTCAATTAATAAAAAAGAGCAATAATCTATCTGTGTCCTGTTCTATTTATTGATATTTACCCTCTATAACCCACTTCTTTTTTGGACGCCAACGAATCTGGTGCTTGTGACTATATTCCATAAGATATCGGGTGAGTGTATCCGGCCTAGACAAGCCTCGACTCTCAACCAGCGTCAGGTTCCTATCGGACTACCAGCCGAGCATTTTCTTTACCCCATGGTCATAGATTATGTTTCTCACCAGGTTTGCATATATCTAGTTCCTGTCTGGTTGTAACATTAGTCAGTAACTTGACCGATACTCTATGCAGGAAGCTGATGTATTTCCAGTTCAGATTAACCCGCCCCCTAATATCAGATTACCGCAGACTAGTCTGATAATAACTAATAAAGTTGACATTCGTCTGTTTTTCTGCATCTCTACCATACAGAAATGTTTGCAAAAGAACTTTTCTTTCTTGTATGAAATTGTTGATTTTCTAGATCTGATGTTGTGTACTGAAAGCATTGTGACTAGAAATATGCAATTGCGAGGCTGTATTTACAGATAGCTAGATGTGCATTAACATCCAGATACACACACACTCTCTCTCTCACACACACACGCACACACACACACATATATATATATATATATATTAGAGAGAGAGAGAGAGAGAGAGAGAAAATCCATAAGTAAAAATTAAGTTCACAGGCTGAAAGCTACTGTTAAATTAAAGAGAATATAAATATCAATATTTATATAGTAACCCCAACCGGATAAAAAAAGCTCAACACAACCAAAATAGGAAATAGAGCTTGTCATAAAAGAACACAATGTAAATTATAATTTACAATAATTTATTGTTAGACATGATACTCAAAACGAAACATTAAGATTTCTTTTACAGGATCCTGTCAAACAATAAATTCTCTTAAATTATTATTTACATTCTATAATTAAAACTAAATAATATGATATAATGTATATATATATATATATATATATACAGACACACACACACACACACACACACACACACATATATATATATATATATATATATATATATATATATATATATATATATATATATATATATACTAGCGGGAACTGTGGAAATAACACAGCCAACTCTTTCACATGTAATATATTGATGCTGGCATTCTGTGGATGTTCAGCGTAAATAGAGGCGCCCTGAAATTATTGTAGCTCTTTTGTTAAAACTGCAAAAGTATTTATCTAAAATAACAGAGGCGCTTGACGTAGCTCGGTCATAAAATACGCTAAAATATGATATTTTAATGCATACAGATTTCGCATGTATACTCTATATATAGAGTCAATTTTATATCATTCTTACATATTATTAAGTTGTGATTTCAAAAATAAAAAATATATATCCATATGATTTGGGGGCATGATCTTGAATCGAAACCAAAACTTATGAAGGGTATATATATATATATATATATATATATATATCGTTATATATATATATCCAGTTTTATATATATATATATATATATATATAACTTGAGATCCTTCAGTTATAATCGAAATTTAACCCATAACTTATATAAAATTCGTGATAAAATTATTTATTTAAAAATTAGATGACTCGAGTGTCATCAGCTATAATCCAAACCGAAACCAAAACTTATGAAGAATTATTGGTAAAATAATTTATTACAAGAAATGGAAATACATAACAATTAAACGACCCGAATGTAAGCGTGCCACAAAAAAACGAACACACACGCCATCGTATTAATACATAGATAATTCCAAATTTAATACTAGTAAGCCAGTTCAACGCATTTTTTTTTTTAAATAAAGAAATATAAAGAAATATTTATTTGTTTGTGAATCGAAATTTTCGACGTAATCACGTCTCCGGTATGGTAGACACAGTTTTTATTTTCAACTTTTTTATACTTCGTGGCATGATGTTACTAGTAAAAAAAACCCGTTCGGTGTTATTACCAGTGACCCTATATGTTCAAGTTGAGAGACACGCGTATTCGCGCGGAAAGCTATATGAATATGTTTTCTCCGTTGTTTAGGAGAAAATGAAAAAGATAAGACTAGTAAGCCAATTCTACCGCAGGTTTTTTTTTAATAAAAAAAAAATTTATTTCTAAATTTTAGATGTAGATTACATGGACATGAGTAAAACCTTATATATATATATATATATATATATATATATATATATATATATATATATATATATATATATAATATGTTACTCATGTCCAAGTAACCTACATCTAAAATTATTAACCTTATATATATATATATATATATATATATATATATATATATATATATATATATATATATATATATATATATATATATACACACTAGTATTTCAGCCCGGCGTTGTCCGAGTGTTTGGAGGTGTATGCTGAGCACAAAAAAAAACAAAAAAAACGGTGAATTTATTTTAATTAGACCCCTATTATAACCCCTTAACACATATTGTTTGGGGCTCAAATCAAGTTATTAAGTTAGATCCATGTCCAAGGAACCTATATCTAAAATTGCAAGTGTTTAGACCCTAAATTGTCTGAGGAGTTTGGTAGAGTTCTCAAAGGTCAAATCGTTGAACTTCGACCCCTTAACAGTCAAATTTCTGGCCGAAAACGGATCACATAGATTTTCCCAAATCTCAGTACCCTGTATATCAAATTTTGAGTCTGTAGCCTAGTTGTGTCAGAGTATTACCTAGTAATAAGGCAAAATTCACTTGAAATTGTTTATATTGAGTAGAGTAGAACAGGAAAATATAATCCAAGTAATTTTTAGAGATGTGATCTTTGCACTCTGGAATCTTATCGTATATAAGTATCAACTTATAATTAATTTACAAGATGCAAGCTAAAATTGTTATCGCCGATTAAGGCTTTCTGGCTTCAGACCAGATTATTTGCAATCTAGACAAGGTAGGATCCTGTCGAAAATTATTTTATTAATTCACGGTGGGAGATCAACTCAAGTTGTAAAAATTATATAAGAATTATGCGAATAGAAATTTGAATGTAGTGCTACAAATAGTTACTGCGAAAATGTTATGTGTATAGAAATCTACTACTTGAGGGTTAAATAGGGATATTAAATTCTGGGGTAAGTTTATTAAAACTAAACTTGGCGAGGATAATCTTTGATTCGTCTTTATACAGGTTTCGTGTATATTCTGTCCACTTCAATCTTGTTTCCTTATGTTTTTGTTCAAATTTAGACGATTTTCTGTTACATCAGCAAAATCTTTACACCTTGTTTCCGTTGACACCATAGGAGCTCCATCGATCTCAAATATGAATGCACTTAACGCATTTGGGTGTGTTATTAATTTTCCTCGTATAAATTATATATACGCTTTGTTAAATTCTTGAACTAGGCCTGAGACTTTTTCTGTTGGTTGAATCCCCACTTGTCATATTTTCTTGTTGATAATCCGTTTTCAAATCCTTGCAAATTGCAAATAGTTCTTTATAACGAGCCATAATACAAAATAAAATTCTTGCAAATAATCCGTTGGCACTGCAAATTGGTACTTTTAGTGGAAAAATGCTGAATATCAATCTGAAATTACAAATTAAGCCTTGACCGCTTTCGTGCGTACTCGATATACATAATAGTACAAATTATTTCATATCTATGAATTTTACGTTTAAAAAGTTTACAATATCTTTTTTTGCATATAATCCTAGGACGTAATTTAGACAGTCTTTACTACATTCCACTTCTTATTCATTCTTTTTGTATCGTTAACCTTCTGACAATGATTGCTTAGTTATTTATGCTATATACAGCAGTATAGAAAATGCATTGCAACTTCATCCATCAATCTCCATCTTTGTTTATTGTAGCTTTAATGCATATCATTCTGTCTGGTTCCCCCGTTCTAATTACACAGATCAAGTTGGTAAAAACTGTTTTAACTTTTTTTGTTTCAAGTTGTCACTTTCTTTACACACTTTCCTGCAAATTAATGTAATCAACCCTCCTTATTTGATCCTTTTCACACTTCTGTTCGTGAATATCGTTCTCTGTCCTGTGCGCATCCATTGTATTCTTCTGACTATGCTGTTATTGATGTTAAGATTTATTTTGCTGTGAAGTATTGTATTGACCACCCCTTGCATAAGAAGACGTTTAACTACAGGAGCGCTGATTTGTAGCTTCCTATGTAACATTCAATGATGTTCTGTCTTTGGCCTGTATCTGAATAATGCTGCAAAAGAGGTTAATGACTAGCTTTTTCTTCGAATAGACACTATTCTTCATTGTAAGTTTCAATATAAGCCTCATTTCCCTCCCTGGTTTTCATCTGTTTGTGCTTCTGCTATTGACTATTGCAATCATTATTTCTGTCAGTATCGTCAGGATGTTTACGCCATTTTTAGACAATCCTACAGAAGAGTTAACAATGCGTACAAGAAAGCAATTTCTGATGCTAAGTCTGGTTACTCTCAACGGATTCGTGACTCTCTCATCTCAAAAGATTGGCTCGCGTGATTTCTGGAGAATTTATAATAGTGTGGTTAATAGTGGAAAGTCTGCTATTCTTTCTTTATTTTATGATTTTCAGGTTATTTCATCTTCTAAGGATAAGGTTAATCTCTTTGCTCATCTTTCTTTTTGCTGGCAATTCTATCGATGATTCTGGTGCTGTTCTTCCTTACTTTCCTTTGAAAACGGATAGGTCTCTATAATCATCACTTCAAAGATGGTTGCTGCAGATAATTCTGATCTTGATCAGTCGTGGCTCAATTCCTACTGTCGTTTACAAACGTTGTGCTCCTGAACTTTTCTAAAAACTATTCAATCTCTTTATCAAAACCCTGTTTCTCATCCTGTTGGAAAGTGTGCTCTGATGTCCCTATCTTTAAAAATTCTGATGATCGATTCGACCCAAGTAAGTATCGTCATGTTAGTCCTCTCTGTTTTTATCAAATTCTTTGAAAGGTTGATAAACAAGTTTGTTGATTTTCTGGAAAAATTGGGCATCTCTAGTAATGTTCGGTATGGTTATTATGGTTTTTATGGTTATTATGGCTTTTATGTTTTTATGGTTATTATGGTTATTGTGGTTTTTATGGTTTTTATGGTTATTATGGTTTTTATGATTATTATGGTTTTTACGGTTATTATGGTTATTATGGTTTTTATGGTTCTAATGGCTTTATGGTTTTATGGTTATTATGGTTTTATGGTTATTATGGTTTTTATGGTTATTATGGTTTTTATGGTTATTATGGTTTTTATGGCTTTTATTGTTTTTTATGGTTTTTATGGTTTTTATGGTTATTTTGGTTTTATGGCTTTTATGGCTTTTATGGTTTTTATGGTTCAGTATGGTTTTTATGGTTTTTATGGTTCAGTACGGTTATAATGGTTTTCGTTCAATTGATCTTTTAACTGCTGTCACTCAGTGGATCTGTCGCTTTATGCATAATTCAGCATTATGAAGGCGTTCTTAAGCGTGTGGAATTCTGGTTTTCTGCATAAACTACAGCGCTATAGTATTAGTGGTGATGTTCTTGAGATCATTAGGTATTTTTTCTGACTGAAGATTGCGGGTAACTCTGGAAGGTACCTCTTCATTCTCTTTTTCTACCAATGCAGGCGTTCCTTATGGCTCTATTCTAGGCCCAACTCTGTTTCATCTCTATATCAATGATCTTCCAGAGAATATTGTTCACAAAATTAACATCTATGCTTCTAATACCACTCTCTATTCTGGTGTTGCTTCTCGCTCATCCTCCTTTGATCAGTTCAACTATGCAGCTAATCTAAAAGTTGATTTGTATTCAGTTGTACAAAATGACTTGTTTCGTTTAATCCTGTTATGAGTCACAGCTTGTGTTTTTCAATCGTATGCGTGTCGCTTTGATTTTTGAGATTCTCATGGGTGATTCTGCTTTTGAGGAAAAATTAACTCTGAAACTTCTTGGTCTTTTATTTCCATCAGAACTTTCTTGGAGTCAATATAGTAAGCCCATTGCTTTTCTGCTTCTCATAAAATAGGTAATCTATATGGTTCTCAACACTTTCTCACACCTGTTTATTCTATACTCTCAGGAGGATTGTTGTCATATTAAGTGAATATATGCCCCATTTGAGGGTTCTTGATGAGGTGCAAGAACGTATCTACAATTTAAATAGCGCGAACCTATCTTTTTCTCCGACAGTTGTTGGATTGGTCCGTGAAAATGTGCCGAGGTTTTTGTTTTGAAAATATTATCAGTAAAATGAATAGCATGTATATCACTAGAATATGGCTTAACATATATACATATATATATATATATATATATATATATATATATATATATATACTAGAAGATTACACGGCGTTGCCTGGCGTTCATTGTAATGTTAAATTCCTTTACAAAGTAAGTAAACAAAAAACGGAAAGAAACTGAGACATGCGCATGCGAGTATTATGTTTTTTTCTCTATTTAAATAAGGGGGGGTAGTCACCAACAATGTGTATTTTTTAACATTGTTTTATTATTCCGTGTCTTGGTTTTTCATTGAGAATTATGTTTAGATCATTGTAATAGTGTTTTTAAATCACTGAAATCGTTTTTAACGCATTTCAGACGTTCTGTGAAGCGTCTTCGTCAGAAATTATTTTCAATTTCACATGGGGAGACAAATAAATAGAAACATTAAAAAATCCCCTATACATATTTTTAAATACACCTCTCTATCCAAACAAACATAATATAAAGAACACCCGAAAAGACTGAAACGAAAAATCACAATACTAAAATCCAAGAATCTAAAAAATAAATATCAAAATAGAATGAAAGCACCCCTACCCTTATTTCAGAAGAGCTGGTTCTCCCCCTCTCCCTCCTCACACATGCACATTAGTAACGACCTTGGATCACAGTCACCTTCCTAGGGAAGCAAATAACCTCATAATACTATAAAACAGTACACTCATTCTCAAACCAATAAAAGAAAACACACACACACACACTACCCTAAAGGAAAAAAAACATTAGCAGAAAGAGAGAGTGAGAGAGAGAAACACAACACAGGAGTGACCACAGCCGAGGTCAGCGGCCTCGACAAGCCCAATAAAAGAGTAATAAAAATTGAACATTCCAATGAATAGTAGACACTTACAAGCTTCCACCCCTTGGAAACACTTCAAATGAACTACGAAAATGCTATTTTTACATCTCCAACACATTTGAAAATAATTTCTGACGAGGGCGCTTCACAGAACGTCTGAAACGCGTTAAAAACGATTTCAATGATTTAAAAACATTGTTCTCAATGAAAAACCAAGTCACGGAATAATAAAATAATGTTAAAAAATACACATTGTTGGTGACTACCCCTTTATTTAAATATAGATATTTCTTTCGTTGGAATTTCTTAACCCATTTTATATATATATATATATATATATATATATATATATATATATATATATATATGAATTCGTATTCCTGTCAGATTGTGTCTTTATTTGTTTGTTCACCATTTGATTAATATATATATATATATATATATATATATATATATACAAAAAATCAACTACATTATTATATCATTCATTCCTATATATACTATGATTCTCGCAAAATATACGATTTAGAGGTGACTTTATTTGCATTTGCATTAAGAAAATCGATTTTATCAAATAGCAGTGTATAAGTTATTGTTTATAGTGAGAGAATTGTGTTAAACGGTCTATTTAAGTTTATTATTTAAATTTGATGTATATTGATAATATATTTAATGTAATTCATTTTTACCGACATCGATTTTTTATAAATTGGTTTGAGTTATTTCTACTGGGTGCTTTGTTATTTTTGTTTTTGTTTCTTTTTCGGCTGATATTAAAACTAAGAACTTTCAAGCATTATTTTTTGGATTAGTTTAAATAAAATAATTTCCAACGTGATTTTGCGATTAACGTTGTGGTTCAGTGCATTTTTATTTTAAAATAAACAAACAATCTAATTCACCTACGATTCGTTATCTAAAACAAAAACAAAAAAATTTCATTTGCATTTTTTACCAGCTTTTTTTCTTCGCATTTTCTTACACCATAACTGCTATTTTGTTTTTCTTTTAATAACTCAGTAAGTCATAACTCATCATTTTTATAACATAAAACGTGGATTTCGGTTAACACAAATTCTACTTTGGTATTTTTTAAACTGAACTATTTACAGTTTGTTTCGTTGCAACAGACCGTAAATACAAATCTTTCTAGATTGAGTTAGTATAAATGAAATTCGCTTAAACTCGAATATAGTCAAAAAGGGTGCTCAATATCCGGAGAATAGCTTCTCTTCGTATCCCTTCTGTCGAAATATCTGGCGGAGAGTTTGTCACGCACTTCTTTTTTCGAGGGGGGTATATATTCGAGTTTTCATTCCTTCTTTTATTTTTGAAATTTTTGCTGGGGTAACGGTGGGGTTGACATATAATAATGAAAAACTGCTCAATATTGTTATTATAGCAGGTGTGGCCAAACCGAACTTCATGTCGACCTGAAACGCTTGGTATCCATATATGTGTGTGTGTGTGGGTGTATATATATATATATATATATATGTGTGTGTGTGTGTGTGTGTGTGTGTGTGTGTGTGGGTGTATATATATATATATATATATATATATATATATATATATATATATGTGTGTGTGTGTGTGTGTTTTGAGTACAGAAAGTTGTTAGATAAGACAAGTCATTGGTACCGTCGGTTTCAAGCTCGATAATTAGGACCGTTTAAGATATACATATCAAGCTCTCTTCAGCGAATACTCATCTCTTATCATCTCTCTATAGATGTGTGTGTGTGTGTGTGTGTGTGTGTGTATGTGTGTGTGTGTGTGTGTTTAAAGACCGGCGAAAAGCTGTTTCAACTTTCAGTATGAGAGAACGATCAACAGACGTGCACCGTAGAGTATCACTTAAACGAAACATTCCCTTTAACTTCACAAAACTTGGTGGCATTTTCTTTCGCTTCCATCGTCCTATTGCTGTTTACTGTTGTTACTTGTCCACACAAGATGAAATAGAATAAAATTAAAAGAAAAGACGTACAATTACTATCATAGTTTGGTTTTCAGGGTTTTTGCTTTTGTTTAATGGCTCGTAAACACCATATTCAGATTCACGAGACGGACTGACAGAATTATAATAAGAGACGAACGAACGGGAATGACTATTACTTGAATACTTGTGCATGTAAAAGCGTCTGTGTCGCTTGATTATATACATTCCTTTGTCTCTCTGTCTTTCGCATGCTGTTTCAAATCATCCTCATTAGCTCGCCTCTTAGGTTCTGTTTGTTTCCCTGGCTGTCTATTTATTCATCCTTATCGACGACACTTGCTTATCAAAGATTGGTATCACCAAATATTACTTCCAATTCTTTTTGCATTGTTATACTTCGAAATTGTATTGGTTTACTAAATATTAATGGAGTATTATGATCATTGACCGTTTCATTCTTAACACGTCATTGTTTCGATTGTTATCTTTTAACAGTTAATATATGAATAATTAAACGTATTCTCTTATAATGTGACAGGCGTATCTGATATAGTATGTGTTCATTCAATTCGTGCCGTTAGCTATGAAAATTCTCAAACTGGCGCGTGATACCGATTGGCAGACAAAGCCCTTTATTGAGATACAAAGCCGATTATTGGGATAGCAATAGTATTAACTAAAAAAAAGAAAAAGAAAAATAACACATGAATTTCTCAGCGCCTTTTTATTTTTAAGTTTTTATTTTCTTTCAGAATTTTTATTGTTTTCTATTTTAAAAAAAATCAGACTTTAGTGTCATTTTCTATCAATTGTATTTTATTCTTAATATTTGTTGTTTATTTATAAATGAGCTGGGTGTAATTAGAAACGAGGGAAGGTTCCGAATCACGTCCTTATTATCTAAGCCCTTAATTTATTCCCTTATAATATCTTGACACCGATGATTTTACAAACGGGAAAGTTTAACGAGAAAGGCGGGGAAGATGAATTAGACAAATGGAGAATTTAAAAAAAAAAAACTCCATACCAACAACAACAACAACGACAAGAACGACAACAACAAAAACAAAAACGATAAAGGGTGGTTTCAAATAATGGCGGCCTAATTAGACGAAAGAGAATAGCGAAAGAGAAACAGACAAGTGGATTCATCAGCACATGTTGAAAAAAGGAAGAAACACTTTTTACTGTGTGATAAAAAATAGCACTACGGCGTATTTGAGATAACCTGCAGTTATAATAATAATCAGTATAATATAGTATAAAATTATATATAAAGACAATTACAATAATATATTATTTTAATAAAGATATGTTCACATCTTATAAGGCATCATATATGTATGAATATCTATATCTATATAAAGTTGAGGTTTTTGTCTCAATATATGAAGGCATAGGTATGTGAGCGACTTCTTGAATATTTATTAATTTGCATATTTCTTCGAAACTGTCTTTTTCTCTCTTACTTTCCCTCTCTGTCCTGCTCCAATATAGTTTATTGACCTGTTCCACAAGTCCCAAACCTCAACATGACAAATTTCCAGAAAAAAAAACTCGATTAATCCTCCAATCTAGACCCCTACTACCGTGTCTCCTTCTTGAACATCAGGGGTCTACGTTCCAACCTTCCAGAGGTTGAAACACAATTACAGGAGACGAAACCGGACATATTCTTTCTAAGTGAAACTGGCATAGGGCCGACCACTTCCCTAGATGAGTTCATAATTAAAGAATACTCTAACTTAACATCTAAATCTGACTCCCAAGATCGCCATGGGCATGGAGTGTGTGCCTACATTAAAGATGGCTTTCCATGTGGTAGGGATATCTCCAGAAAAGACCCTAATTTACCTTATATGTACTTCCGAGTTGCACTAGCTTACGCCACTGCATTTATATTTGCCCTCTATCGCCCCCACAACAGTGGGTTTAATATCTTTAAGAGTATATCTGAGAAAATTGACCACATACTGTCTGCTCATCCTTCGGCTTACATTCACATTTGTGGTGACTTCAATTTCCATAATGTGGAATGGCTGACCCACTCAAATAAGACCGATGATGAGGGGAGGTTTTGTCAGGATTTTGCCATTGCCTATGACCTCACTTCGATTGTTCACGAACCCACCCGTGTGCCCGATACTACCGGTCAGTATGCATGCCTTCTAGACCTTTTTCTCACAACTTCCCCTGAGCTATGTTAATGTTCCGTTCTATCTCCTCTGGGATCCTCCGACCACTCCGTTGTATCAGTTAAGATAAAAATGAAATGTAATAAGTCTTTAGACGTACCTCTCAACCGTACTGAATATCAATACTCTATGGCTGACTGGGATAGCTCCCGTGCATTCATATCTGATCTACCTCTGCATTCCATGTATAAAAAGGATGTGCCCTCTATAATATCTCACCTGACCGAATGGTTAATTGTAGGCATAGACCGATTCATACCATCTAAAAAATTCCAACAAAAACCTAACAGCCAGCCATGAATGTGCTGCTGCCATCGCACACAGAAATCACTTTTTCAATAGCTACCAAAGTAATAGATGTACTGAGAATAAAGCTGCTTTCAGGACTTCAGCAACCACTGTAAAAGAGTAATAAAAATGCAAGAGAGCTATACGCTCAGTCCGTCAAATCTAAAGTAGCTGAGCAGCGGCTTGGTTCCCACCAGTTTTGGCAAATAGCAAACAGAATCCTGAACAGAAGCGTGTGTTCTATCCCAACCATCATCAATGGACCTGAGGTCATCTCGTCAGCATCAGACAAAGCCAAACTATTTGCCAAGAACTTTGCAGCGAATTCTACCCTAAGCGACGAAGCGCATCAACTTCCTGTGTTTCCCCCTATAACAGACAACACACTATGCAACATACACATATCTGTGCGTGAGGTCACCAAGCTAATTAAGAACCTTGACTCCAGTAAAGCAACTGGTCATGACGACATTCCAGTTATAGTGTTGAAAAAAGCTCCAACCAGAAAGAGAAAGAGATAGATAAAAGTGACATTGTCTCTCTGTGAGTTCGGAACGGTCTGTACCAAACTCCTCTCTGAATTTTTGGTCTACAGACTTGACACTTGATATATATAAGAAATGTGGATCTGTGAAGCTATTTGATTGGATTTTTAGCCAGTTAAATAGCGGGTTAGGGGTCAAAATTTAACAATAAAACACTTGCTGTTGACAAGAGTAAGTTAACTAAACCTAGTACTTTTGCGCATGATGAAATATATATTTATAGCTTAAAGTCACTTTATTTTAACATTTCTAATCCATTGTCAATAGCTCAAACGGTAACGACTAAGACCGACTCGCTATATGTTTTGGTTTCGATTCTAGCTGGTGGTACACAAGTCATATATATTTTTTAACTTTTGAAAGAAGCACAGAGTCTTGGTTCTATCATAATTAATACGAAATTTGCGTGGATTAAAATATAATGTTTAAGCGTATTTTATGACTGGGAAACGCCGGGCAGCATGCTAGTAGCAATTAAAACTAAAAATGACGCAGTTTTAAAATAAAAAAAACTATTCATCAGTTTTAAAATAAAAAAACTATTCATCTTTTTTCAGTCTTTATTCATGAGGCTTTATTTATGAGTCTTTATTTATGAATCTTTATTCATGAGGCTTTATTCATGAATCATTATTTATGAGGCTTTATTTATGAGGCTTTATTTATGAGGCTTTATTTATGAGTCTTTATTTATGAATCATTATTTATGAATCATTATTTATGAGGCTTTATTTATGAGGCTTTATTTATGAGGCTTTATTTATGAGTCTTCATTTATTAGTCTTTATTTATGAGTCTTTATTTCTTAGTCTTAATTTATGAGTCTTTAATTATGAGTCTTTATTTATGAATCTTTATGTATGAGTTTTTATTTATGGAGCTTCATTTATGAGGCTTTATTTATGAGGCTTAATTTTTGAATCTTTATTTTTGAGTCTTTATTTATGAGTCTTTATTTATGAGGCTTTATTTATGCGGTTTTATTTAGTTGTAAATGATATTTTTGGGTTGAATAACTTTATATTTTTTAACGTCGCTGGTAAAATTGCTATATCATTCTACCGCCCCAGAAGGTATCATCCTCCTAATGGAATACTTTGCATCTATAACAACCAAATACGTCCTAATATGGAGTATACTTGCCATGTTTTAGGAGGTGCTGCTCATAGCACATTTCCGGCTCTTACAGAGTGCAAAAGTGACTTCGAAATCTAGTGGGAGACTCCGTTTTCTCCTCCCTATTCTCACTTTCTTACAGAAGAGATGTTGCCAGTCTTTTTCTACTCTGTCGTTATTTTCATGGCAAGTGTTCGACTGAGCTTCAATCTATGAGCCCCCTCTCCTACCGATAAAACATTTACAACAATAACTTGTTTAGCTACAATCACTCTCAACAGTGTTTTTTTCTCTCTCTACCTAAAACTAACTTAAGATTCCATGACCAGAATCTCTTTCCTATAACTGCACGTCTGTGGCAGACAACCTGTGGAACTGCTTCTCATCTGACTACAACATTGTCGTTTTCAAGTCTAATTTAAACAAATTGTTGTTGATCTGCATTCTTAAATAATCAAATCCTATCCAGTCACTACCATCATTGGTAATTATAACAATCTCGCGGTTTTAGTGACAAAGTCATTAAGCCTTATTCTCGAATCGACTTTGGACCTTGATAAGTAAAAACAAGTTATCATTTTATATCTTTCATCTAAAAATAATTCATATTTTTTATTTACATTTCAAGAAGGTATTGAATTTCAGTTGCTTCAATTAATATTGCAACTAATATCCTTATCTTTTTTCTTATATATATTTGAACAGCGCAATGTTGTCCTATGTCTTGTGTTTCGATAATATAAATAATAGCAGGATAAAACAAAATATTACTAATAACGATGAGTGTTTTTCACTCAACTCCTTGTATTTGTTAGCTATTTGCTACGTGGTCTGATTCCTCTTCGCCCACTGGCTCCATCTCCATTTTGTTCATGTCTCAGGCATAGTCACTGCATATTGTTTTGTCTGAAAAGAGTTTTGCTACTTGTGTATCACTGGTTAATTATTGAATGATTCCGTGGTCTGAAAGTGGAGCACTGCTCGAGACTTGGTTCCCTCGCCACGGCACGCAACCTTGCAAGGACATTAGATTACCGACAGTCAACTTCTAAATTGAAATTTTAGCCTTCGCTCATTTATTGTATGTTTAATTTTTCTTTTTCACAAAATCAATTTTAAGTAATCATAGTCTTTTGACTAGCGGCTCCGACTAATTACAATTCATCTCAACACGAACAGTGAAGCGCGTTGTTCACTGAGACGGTGTGGGGGGTGCATGGAGATGCACAGAAGTTGTAAAACATCTAATAAGAGAAAGAATAGCAGGAGACATGGAGTGTAAAATTAAACCGATTTAGAGAGAGTAAACAAAAGATAAAAAGAGGTGAGAACAGATGGTTTAGAATGTGAGTGAGAGTGAGACGTGCAGTCACAGGCGGAAAGAAAAAATAGAAGAAAAAAGAATAAAGACAAAGAGAAACGAAGAAAAGAAAGAAAAAAGTCAAAATAAATATTAAAGCAGAAAGTGTTATTTCAAGAAAGAAAAAAAGGATGATGATGGACCAGAAAGATGTAGTTCCTATTTACTTGCCTCACCACGCGTAGAAAAGTCGGTTTTTGATGTGGAATAAACTACAGCTTCCCTTAAAAACGAAAACTCGGGGTTAGGATAAAAGTAAAACTTGGTCCAGTCTAGAAGGATTTCTCCGTTATTGGCAAAATATTAAAAAATAAATAAAATGCAGCATCAGAACAAATGCTTTGCTCCTCGAGTAAACATCAGAAAGAAATCATCACTTTGTAAAGTCCGAATAAAAAAAAAACGTATCCGCTTCGATACAAAGTTAAGTGTTTCGCGAGCCTCAGCCAATTCATTCAACAAATTAAAATCAATAAAATCCCAAAATTTAGAAGTAAAGTAATTTCAGCATAAACTGCATTTGCCCGCCATTTAACACATCTTATAGTATGAATCCAATGATTCTATTCTTGAAATTCGATTTCCCAGTACATTTCTTGTTGAAATTCTTTTCTAGACAGATATTGGTACTTATGAGAGGGAGCACGTGAATGTTGCCAACAACCTAAGTGCAATGAATTAGATCCACATTTGCATGTGCAGATCGTTATTCTTTATTCCTAAATTAGTCGCCGTCAGTTCCAATTTATTCCAGAGAAACACATTAAAATGAAAAAATATGTCGGAGAGATGCTAAAAATTTCCACAAATATCATCAAAATTGTTTCAACATAATAAATATACTCATAATAAAAGCCATTGATCAATAATTAAGTTCTGACAATCTTATTGAAATCTTATACAACCATAGTATCTTATGATTTTCTAAAAATATGGTATTTGTTATAATATTTCAAAATACCACTCTTAGTTTAACTGGTTCGTCGATAGCTGCAAATAATTCAAACGGAAATAATATTATTAGATACACAAAATAATCTTGTACACTTTATGCCAAAAATCTATAATAAAATCAACAATCAAGAAAAATTCAAAAAGTCACCCTAAATTAAAAAAAGCTATAAAAAGCAAATAAAAAACATTACAAAATTTAATACATTTACTTTATATTTACTTGTATATCCACTGCTCTGCCTTACAGTAAATGAAGGTTCGGTTGGGAACAAGTTTTTGAATCGGATGTGATTTATACTGGGCCGTAGGGATTGATAGATACAGATAATTGAAAGAGTAGTGAAAAAGAAATTGGCAGTTGAATGGAAGCTCTTAACGAATGAATATTTTATTTTTTGATTTATTAAGATTATAAAGTGATTATCGATCTCTCGTTATGCCTTACAAGAGCGGTCATTGATTTAGAACAAAGATCAAGCAGAATAAACATAATTTCTCTTCCACGTTGTTTTTAATTAGTCATTATTTGAGACATGAAAGAACTTATTTGTGGTTGACGTTTCACAAGTCTGGTAGGCCCATCGGAAGAGTGTGTACAGGAGCAAAGCAGCTAACACGCTTGGTATGATTATGGTAATTTTTATGTTCACGTATGTCACAAGGCTGCTAAAATGTAACGTTACGTAGGGGATAAAAACGTAAATCTCGAAACACGCCACTCTGGATTATGATTGAGAATACACCAATCCAGTTTACAGGGATTTCACAGGAACATATTTTAAATTTTGGTTTCACAAATGCCAGTGGCATCAACGATACAGCTATGCCATGGATCCAAACGATTTTTACTGATTTATTTGTGTTATGGAGAGGTGTCCAGACAATCAAAGAACACAATAAGTCAATCCCAGAAAAGGTGACCTCTAATAGTGTTACGGAGCTGTATCCGGACAATCAAAAGAACACAATGGGAAATCCCGAGATTTAAAACGACCTATATCCATGATGCTTGGGAAATCGTAAAATATTATGTCAATCGGCCAGGAAAGCTAACCGATATTAAATGGGTTAGATCAAAATCAACAAAAAGTACAATAAACAAAAGCTAGTGAAAATAAGGTAAACAGGTCAATCAACAGGAACTATGGCCCAGAGTTGAAAAACAATAAAACTATCTGGTGAGAAAAAGGTCAACGGATCAAAGTGATATAAATAAAAGAGCAGAGAAAAAACAGAAGTGCGGAGACACAAATCGAAAATACAGGGTGACACAGAGTCATCATTGTTTTTTTAAGTGGAAAGTGTAAATAAACAAATCTGCATTAAAAACATAAAGGTGTCTCCTATTTATTTTAAAAAGAAATAACTTTTCGTTTATACAACCAAGAGAAGAGCCGATTCATATATGTAACATTTGTATGAAGCAACATTTGATATGGGTTCATGTTTCAAAGCGGATGATCTCAAGGAATTTGGTGTAAATCATTTACTTTAATTGTGGAGTAATTTTTCGTGGCTGTTTTTATGATTTAGCTAAAAAGTCAAATAATCTTGTAGGTTATGTGATCTGAAAAGTCCGGAAGAAATAGCACAAAACGGCGTTAATTAACAGGAAATTGTATTAAGAATACAGAAGTAATGGATTGGCTGCTTTTTTTTATTTTGCCTTTTATTATCCCTTGCTGATTTGTATTAACGACTCTATTTATAGTTTGGAATAGTCCATACATTTGGAATAAGGTAGTTTGGCATAACAATAACAAATAAAAGCGAATGCAGTGAAATGTTATTTGTAGCTAAGTAGCTCGTAACAAAGGTTAAAAAGGTTGTTAGCTGTCTGACAAAACAATACGTTAATAGAATTGATAATGGTGGGAGGAATGGCAACATTCTATTACCTAAAAGGACGGCTCAACGAATTCTTCTTCACATTAGACTTTAAAACGACCATGCAGCAAAGCAATTTCCATGACAATGAGTTCAATAGATGTGAAGTAAAACATTTTATTGCTATGTCGAAGAAAAAGCAACAAACATTTATTTCATCTCTCTCTCACTCTCTCTCGCTCGCTCGCTCGCTTTGTACATTTGTTCCATTAATTCATTTTTTAAAACATAGTTACGTTTTTTAATCTACTTTATTCTAAATATACTTTATTTAAAACCTGCGCAATCTATTACGATTTAAAAATAAAGATTTCGGCAATAACATTTACTGGATTCGTACTGTTGTTTGAATTAAATGCTTTTTAACATATGTGAAATATTCATATTTTAAAACTGTTAAACTAGTTTTATGGTTAACTATATTTTATGTTTATTTTATTCACCTCTCTTATAATAAAATATATAAAAATACGTAACCTTTTTTATCAATTGATGATTTATTTTTAATCGCATATCTTTTCAAATAACTATGATTATTTCAGTTAATATGTTACATATTTTGTTAAACTGCTTTAATATTTTAAAAATACATTTATTTACAGAAACATGAAAAGAAAACAATGAATGTGTCACATTTTTTACAGTTTTAGCAGTTTCAAAAAGGTTAATGTGCAACAGAAAATAGTTTAACAGTTTAAAATGTGAATATTTCACATATGTTAAAAAAAAACTTTATATTGAAACAGCATAATAAATATGAATCCAATAGATGATATTGCTGAAATATTTATCTTTTAAATCGGCAACGATCGTAATAGATTGTGTAGCTTTAAATAAAATATGGTTAAATAAAGTACATTTAAATAAAGTACTTAAAAAAACGTAACTATATTTGAAAAAAACAGAAAACAAAACGTAAATATGTTTAGAAAAAATATATTTACAAATTTTCCCAAATATATAAAAGAAAAAAAAATTTGGAAGAATAGAGGAAGTATTTTATTCATTTTGTGTTTTCATACTTCAACTGGCAGACCTGCCGCCGTGTTTGAAAGTTAGGATCTGATTTTATACACAATTACCGATTTTTTTACGCCGACTACCTTCGCTAGTTTTAACGTAAATTTCATTACATAGGGAAACAATTATTTGTTATGAACTTGATTATTTATTCATTAAATTTTTAAGTGAAAGCATTGTTAGGTGAAAGTACAAAATATTTAAAAACACCCCTCTCCCTATGTTAAGAATGCCTTTCTAAATAACGTCTTTATTTCTTTTCTGGACTAATGCTCGAGATTGCATATACGTTGCCGTTTTCTTTTTTGGATGTTGACTTAAAAACACACATTTTTTTGGATATTTTTTGGAAGTACTTATAGAGATATAAAGACCTGTATTATTCACTGTAATTCACTGGCTGCCACATTTGTATGCACGCACGATAAACAAATTTATTACTCTCTTACTGACACTACCACCCCCCAATTTCTTTTTTTTTTAGTATTTGTGGATGAGTAGGCTGACAACGATTATCACAGTTAAATTTGGGGAATTATTTTTTCCATCACCCCCCCCCAAGAAAAAAACAATTCACTTGTCTACTCCGAAAACCGTTCTTTACATGGGGATGTTGGGAGTGCCCATTCCAAACGCTGTTCTTAAGATGAGGAGGTTAATGGTGTCAATTCCGAAGGGCATCCTATACATGGAGAGTCTGGGATCTCTATTCCAAACACCGTTCTTAACATGACCACACCCAAAGAAGTGACGTGAAAAAAGTCGTAGCTGTTTTGTTTTACACGTAAAAAAAGACGACATAAAACTTGAAATTAATTTATTACTGTTAGTGGAAGAGTGTAAAATAAGAGGCAAGCTTGAACACTAAACGGAAACAACTAGGACTGCTACCACTGATTTCGATCACTCTAAAGATTCCATACACAGTGAGAATCTCTAACTTCTAAAACTTCTGTTTTTACCTTCCATTAATATTTTAATGGACCATTTTCGTAATTTTATTAATTCATACTGATTTACGCATTCCCTTAATTACTTTGTTTTAAATTCAAACTACCTGCATGTTATCTCTCCAAATCAGCACTAA
>NC_136488.1:101921626-101999126 GCF_053919585.1 Euprymna scolopes | reverse complement strand
AAAGCAGAAAGTATAAACAATTGTTTATTTGGATAATTTACACGCGAAAAAAAAATTGGGATGCTGAAAATGTACACAGTAAAACAATGCGTTTTATTGTCGCGTTGATTATTCAATATAATATATATCGTATATATGAAACAGGTCGATGATTATACGTATTATTTGTAATCACGTTTTGCGTTTGCTTCTCATATCTTGAAAGTGTTTATTCAATAATTTTAAGATATTCGCTTTTCTAAGGACGTCCGTTTGTTCGAACGAAACAGGTCCAGCGATTTGTGTTCAGTTTTTTACACTTTTAGGGGTTTACGTTTATGTACGCATGCGCAACTGGATGTTGGGTTACAACACCCGTTACAAGTTCATTTGAGTTTCATAATTATATATATATATATATAGAGAGAGAGAGAGAGAGAGAGAAATATATATATACATATATATAAATAAATTTTGTTCACACATTTTTTATCATATTTTGTCTATACCTACACATTTGCGCACACGTTTAAGTTCAGTTTTTCTTAACATATGTCTTTATTAGTGTTTAATGATTTTTGCTTTTCAGTGATTATCTGCTTATTCCATATACTAATCAGTAGGGTTATAACAACAGCATATTCTTTTCCTTTTTTTTTTACTCTCTGGTACATATCCATTGATATCTTATATGATTTTATATAGAATGATGTGGTTCTCGGTTGATTAATTGCGTCTTACTGTTGCGGATATATGCGGAAATCGCTTTTTCCATAGCTACCAACGTAATAGATGTACTGAGAATAAAACTACTTCAGGACTGCCAGCAACCACTGTAAAAGAGTAATCAAAAATGCAAAAGAGCTATATGCTCAGTCTGTTACATCCAAAGTAGCTGAGCAGCGGCTTGGTTCCCACCAGTTTTGGCAAATAGCAAACAGGATCCTGAACAGAAGCGTGCGTTCTATCCCAACACTCATTAATGGACCTGAGGTCGTATCGTCAGCATCAGACAAAGCCAAACTATTTGCCAAGAACTTTGCAGCTAATTCTATCCCATGCGGCGAAGGCCATTAACTCCCCGTATTTTCTCCTATAACAGACAACACGCTATGCAACATACAAATATCTTGACCAGAACTTGCCCCCATACTTACAAAACTGTTTAATCGTTGTCTTAAGGAAAATTGCTTCCCAACACTATGGAAAGCCTCATCAATATGCCCTGTATTTAAGAATTCTGGTGACAGGTCATCTCCATCTCAGTACAGAGCAATAAATCTCCTGTATGTCATGAGTAAGTTGCTGGAATTCATATTAAATAAAGAAGTAGTCAACCACCTCAGCAGAAATAACCTTCTTAGTGACATGCAAAATGGTTTCCGTTCTGCTAGATCTACTGCAGATGTGCTAACAGTTATATATCATAGGATTAGTGAATCTCTTGAACAAGGCTTCCTTTCTAAGGCAATTGCCCTTGACATATCAAATGCCTTCGATAAGCTATGGTATAAACGTCTACTTCACAAGATTTCCAGCTACGCTATAACTGGAAATGTTTTCTCAATTATTAAATCATTTCTCTCTGATAGGTTCATAAGAGTATTGGTTAATGGGCGGAAATCAGAAGCTCACAGTATTAATGCTGGAGTCCAACTCTCTTCCTGATCTACATCAATGATTTCCCAAAACACATATTTAAATCATTCGTTGACATCTATGCTGATAACACGACCATCTATGGCAACACATCAGAGGCCGTAAATGACAAAGTTCTCTCTGATTCTCTCTCTCTCCCTCTCTCTCTCTCTCTCTCTCTCTCTCTCTCTCTCTCTCTCTCTCTCTCTCTGATCTTGAGTGCGTTGTACCATGGGGGAAAGGTTGGCTGGTTACTTTTAATGCATCTAAAACAAGCTCCTATCTTTACATCATCAACGCTCTGATCCCCAATCTGGCATCAATTGAAATGGATGGTTCTCGTCTTGGGGAGTCTCCATGTTTGGACAAGCTTCTGGGATTGATCTTTACTCCTGATCTGAAATGGAACACGTACATCAACTCAGTTGCAAAGGTCGCTGGAAAAATGGTGGGACCCTTCTATTGCTCCAGTAGATATATCACTGCTGATGCAATTCTCTATCCAAATAAAAGCCAAGTATGTCCAAGGATAGAGTACTGCTGCTATACCTGGGAATGAGCTACTAAAAACAGCCTATCCTGCCTTGATAGAGTACAAAATAGACTTCGTGGCTTAGTGGGGGATGCCCTTTTCATTTCCCTACAACAAGAAGGGACGTTGCGAACCTGTCGTTTTATCGTTATTTCCAGGGGAAATGCTCGTCTGAGCTCCAATCTCTTGCCTCCCTCGCATATCTTTCACAAAAAAGACCCGTCTGGCTAAAACAACTGTCAGTAATGTTCTCCACTCTTTATATGTGCCTAAATCAAAACGTAGTTTCTTTTTTAGAAGTGCACGACTGTGGAACTCTCTTCCATTTGCCTGTTTCCTACCTGACTACAACTTAGATGCCTTCAAGTCCAACATAAAAAACAAGTTCCTGTTGATAAGTGGTGTCTTCCTTGTAAATATATATACATATATATATATATATATATATATATATATATACATATGTAAATAAACAAATATATGTTTGTGATAAAAATATGCTTTCTCAATTATGTTTCACTCTTTATTTATACCAATCCATTTATTTATGAACTTCGATGTATGTTATCTATAACTAAAGAGCATACATAACTAAATGAAAAAAAGTTTATATTCCAAATTCCAAAATGTCAAGGATTTTTACATGCTAAAAGAAGTAAACGGTAAGATGAACTTCATTCTGGAATATGGAATATAGACGTTTTGTGATATATATTATATATATATATATATATATATATATATATATATATATATATATATGTATGTATATATACATATATATATGTATGTATATATACATATATATATGTATATATATATACATATATATGTATGTATGTATATATACATATATATATGTATGTATATATACATATATATGTGTATATATACATATATATATGTATATATACATATATATGTATATATATACACATATATATGTATGTATATATACATATATATATGTATATATATATATATATATTATATATATATATATTACATTCATATCTGATTTACCTCTGCACTCCATGTTTAAAAAGGAAGTGTCCTCTATAGTATCAGATCTGACCGAATGGTAAATTGTAGGCATAGACCAATTCATACCATCTAAAAAATTCCAACAAAAACCTAACAGTCAGCCATGGTTCTCCCCAGAATTTGCTGCTGCTATCGCGCACAGAAATCACTTTTTCCATAGCTACCAACGTAATAGATGCACTGAGACTAAAGCTGCTTTCAGGACTGCCAGCAACCACTGTAAAAGAGTAATAAAAAATGCAAGAGAGCTATATGCCCAGTCTGTTAAATCCAAGGTAGCTGATCAGCGGCTTGGTTCCCACCAGTTTTGGCAAATAACAAATAGGATCCTGAACAGAAGTGTGCGTTCTATCCCAACCATTATCAATGGATCAGAGGTCATCTCGTCAGCGTCAGACACGGCCAAACTATTTGCAAAGAACTTTGCAGCTAATTCTACCCTATGCGACGAAGGCCATCAACTCCCCATATTTCCTCCTATAACACAGAACAAGCTAGGTAACATACAAATATCCGTGCATGAGGTCGCCAAGCTAATCAAGAACCTAGATTCCAGTAAAGCAACTGGCCCTGATGGCATCTCAATTATAGTGTTAAAAAAGCTTCAACCAGAACTTGCTCCCATACCTACGAAACTATTTAAGCGCTGCCTTAAGGAGAAGTGCTTTCCACCTCCCTGGAAGACCTCATCAGTTTGTCCTGTATTTAAGAATTCAGGTGATAAGTCATCTCCCTCTCAATACAGACCAATAAGTCTCCTGTGTGTTATGAGTAAGTTGCTGGAATCCATATTAAATAGAGAAATAGTCAACCACCTCAGCAGGAATAATCTTCTTAGTGACACACAATATGGTTTCGGCGCTGCAAGATCTACCGCAGATGTGCTGACGGTTATATCCCACAGGATTAGTGAATCTCTTGAAAAAGGCTTCCTTTCTAGGGCAATTGCTCTTGACATATCAAATGCCTTCGACAAGGTATGGCATAAGGGTCTACCTCACTTCCAGCTACGGTATAACTGGAAATGTTTTCTCAATCATTAAATCATTTCTCTCCGATAGGCTCATAAGAGTAGTAGTAGATGGACAAAAATCGGAGGCCTGCAATATAAATGCTGGAGTCCCTCAGAGGTCAATCCTGGGCCCTACTCTCTTCCTGATCTACATCAATGACCTCCCTAAACACATACTTTAATCATTCGGCAACACATCAAAGGCTGTAAATGACAAAGTTCTCTTTGATTCTCTCTCCTCTGATCTCGAGCGCGTGGTTCAGTGGGGGAAGATTTGGCTGGTTACCTTTAATGCATCCAAAACAAAACTCCTATCAACGCTCTGATCCCCATCTGGCATCAATTGTGATGGATGGCTCTCGTCTGGGTGAGGCCCCGTGTTTTGACAAGCTTCTGGGTTTGACCTTTACTCCTGATCTGAAATGGGACACGTACATCAAGTCTGTTGCCAAGGTCGCTGGAAAGATGGTGGGATCCTTCTACCGCTCTAGAAGATATCTCACTACTGATGCAATTCTCTATCTCTATAAAAGCCAAGTACGTCCAAGGATGGAATATTGTTGCCATATCTGGGCAGGAGCTGCTAAAAACAGCCTATCCTGTCTTGACAGAGTACAAAATAGACTTCGTGGCTTAGTGGGGGATGCCCTTTTCTCTACCCTGCAACCTCTCTCCCACAGAAGAGACGTTGCGAGCCTGTCCTTGTTTTATCGTTATTTCCATGGCAGGTACTCGTCTGAACTCCAATCTCTGGTCCCCCCCCTCGCCAATCTTTCACGAAAAACACCCGTCTAGCTGAATCCACTGTGAAAAATTTCCCCCACTCTATATCTGTGCCTAAATCAAAACGCGGATTCCATGATCAAAGCTTCTTTCTTAGAACTGCACGCCTATGGAACTCTGTTCCGTCTGCCTGCTTCCCACCGGACTACAACTTGGATGTCTTCAAGTCCAACGTTAACAAATTCCTAATGAACCGCCCCCTTAAGTAAACACTTCATCACATCTCCACACTAACGTAATGTACTTGCAATAACTCTTATCCCTGGGTGGCTTCCGGGCCTTGATAAGTGGTGATCACTGTGTAAAAAAAAAATATATATATGCATATATATATATGTATATATATATACATTAGTACATAAATTAGTATATATACTTACGTACATAAATTAGTCCTAAGTACAAGCATATAGATACCTCTGGTGCTACCATATCAGGCTGTCTGAAGATATTGGTTCCCTGAGACGAAATATACCTAACAATGATGCTTTTTGCTTTTCTACTTCCTTTTGCAAAACTTTATTATGTTCTGCAAAACCAAAACTAAAAACAGCAACCCACCTTTTCTCCCTTTTCCTTCTTCCCATTTCCCTTTTTTCTTTCTGTCTCCCCCACTCCCCGACTCGTTTCCTTACTTAAAATGTACCAAACATTAATAATGTTACCCTTTTCCCTTTCCCATTGCAAAATTCATGTTCTGCAGCGCAGGGAACAAAAACGATAAAATCTACTATAAAACTACCAAACTAAACCAAACCAAACACTACATTCTAGCGATTGAAGATACAAAGAACCTGAAGAAATCTTCTGCGAAATAACTGAATGCAACATGAATACTATTTCCAAAATTACTTGATTCGACATTAAATAACCCGAAAAGGGTTGATATACTGTAAAACAATACAACCAAACCAAACATACATATCTAGAACCATATATAGAGGGGCACAGATAGAACGATGTTGTCTGCTGATAAAGAGAGGGGAGGGGTAGTGGTTGACTAATGAAATTGGAATTAACTATGGCATGGAGTACGGTTATCGAATTGAACTTAACACATCTTTGAAAATGTTGAAATATTGAGGATCAGAAAATCGAACTATCATGCGGAATGTACCCAACATTCCAATATATTCCTAAAGAATTGAATTAGATGCAGTTAACAAGCCATTGTAAGAGAATCGAGAATAATTTATTTGATGATATTTTAATTTCATAATCCGTCGAAGGCACCAAGGAGAATGATAACGGAATGTACGGAAAGCGATTAGCGGCCATATTGCTCCGTACTTGATAACAATGTACTCCAATCAACGACAAAAAAACAGATGGAGTAGGGCAACTTAGTACTAACAATTAGAGATGCATCGATAAATGCGTGTGCTTAAGATGGAGAAGAGAAGGGGGGTTTGTCATAAGAAATAGAGATAATCAGTGGGTTCTCTTCCTACTAGGGCAGAGTTAAACACAAGGTTTGCTTTTAATGTGTAAAAACATCCAACTGCCAATAAAAGTAGCATCGAACAAAAACAAAAATTTATCCAGTTCGCTTTAAGAAGACAGTAAAAATGAGCCACAATATCAAAACAGATACTACACTTTGCTACATTTATTTGCAGAAAATAAAAGAAAATATATTTTAAACAAATTAGGTACAAAGCTATTGAAAAGTGTGAGGGAAGTGGGTGTCCTTGCTCATCTTTTGTCCCAACAACGAAAACTGTTTATCTTAATCATTACCAGGATCATTAATAATCATAATACCATATTTACAACAAGATGGGGTGTCCTACTTAAAATGTCCCCACTGGTCAAGAATTTTATTGTTCGTGAATATAAATGTATCTATGTACAATAATTTCACTTCGATTCTAGCTTAAATACTAAAGAATCGGTTTTCTTTTTGTGTTTCGGTATATTTCATGCAACTGTAATTTATGAATCTGGGAATGTTCTTAGAGAGATTTTAAATCGGAATTCCTCCGATAAGTATCGAAAATCGATAATCTGAAATATCCGATTAAAGGAGGAATAATTCGATTTTGACTAAAGTTAACGCCTTATACAGCCTAACATGACAAGTGCATTTGAGACGTTTTATCACCGCACAAGCAGAAGGGCCTGGCATATAAAAATCAACAGTAGGTTATTTGATATGACAGAGACGCTTTCAAAATAATATTTCTAAACAAAGCACAATTGAACCATAACTTTTGCATTTGTAACTTAAATTCAAGCCATTATATAAAATAATTTTATAAAATCAACAGTATTGTGGACTAGGTCACTGCGCAGAGTCATGTGAAGCTTACTCTCGGTGTACCGATGTGGGTCCCTGACCAGAGTAGGCAATCGATCAATTTGATTGAAAAATGGATGATTTCACCGATTTTCATGACAATACAAGTATTAGAAATGTGAAGCATTCGTTGATTCTCATTCAATATCAGCAACGTACGGTTTCCCTGCTACGGGGTTCTTTCGATACGTTAGCAGAATTTTTGCATAGGCATTTAAAAATGTCGTAGACCTTGAAGATTCAGTACGTTTCTGTTACCATCTTATTAGATGACTGACCAAATTTTACGATTTCAGGTTCAAATGAACAGCTATAACAGGAATTGGAATACTCCCTACTAAAGCCTGATTGTAATAACTGGTGAATTTCAAAAATACAATCTGGATATGAGGACACTCTAGAAGAACGATATGCAATAAAATGTTGTTTTAAATTTGGAGAATTGTCACAGAAACGTAATGAATGCTTCAGACTACTTTTAAACCATTTTGTATGAATCGCGTATCAGTTTTTAAGTGGCATAACTCATGCAAGGAAGGCAGGGAGTCTGTGAGGGATGATGAGAGGTGTGGGAGAAGTAAGAAAGTCAGACCACCAGAGTTGATTGGCCAAATAAAGAATTTAATTGTAAAAGACCTCCGTGTCTCTATAGAGATAATAAATGTACAGTTTGATGTTAGTGTGGGAACTGTACACACAATTATTAGTGAGAAACTGAAAATGCAGAAGATCTGTGCGAAGTGTGTCCCAAGGTTTCACAGAAAAGATTAGAACGAAAGACGTTGCAGGTGAGAATTTAAAAAATCAGGTTGTTTTTATTCAGATACGAATTAGTTTTAATTCGTCAACATTTTAATTTTGCATCTCAGTTGATACAGTTTTCCTTGTTTATGAGAATTGTTTTCACGTAAAATAATTTTTGTCTCTTTTATGAGAACTCGATATAAAAATATCGAGAAGATATTAGAATGCACTTTACTTTATCGTACTTTAAAAATATAGAGAAGTTGTGACATTACTCTCTTTAAGTTATGAGTGAAATGTCACATTTGAAGTTATTTTGGTTGCTGTAAAATTTTGTGAAATCGAAGACACTTTGACTTTATTTGCTGGGAAACGATCCGAGAATTAGAAAAAAGATTTGTGACTAACAGCCATTATTCAAAGTTATATTTGAAAACACCCAAAAATAATGACTATTTTATTAAAAAAAACTATCATTAATGTTATTATTTGACGAAGGTTAATTTGGGAAAAAAAGGAATCCAAAGGTACCCTATATTTATTGAAAATATCAGAGAATAACCCGAAAGTATGGATTTTAGGTAAAACGTCTATTTTTTTTAAGTGTTATATATATTTTTTATCCAAACGACAAATGAATAAAAATAAAAAAATGAATATGTGTGTGTTCGTGTATATTTGCTATAACGTCTTATTTCTTTACTAAAAAAGACAAGGAGAAATTACTTAAAAAATATAGTAGTATTATTACAATTAAGTTAGGCTATAAATATTTTTTATTTTCAAAGTTTTAAGTAATATTTTAATATTTATTACTTGAGAAAATAAAAGAAACAAGAAAAAGAAGAAACGCATGAAACCGATGTTTGCCTAAGACTCTAAGTAACTTTTTCAATGAAAAACAGTTTTTAATCTGTCTTCAGTTTTGCAATATTTCCACCCAAAAAATGTTTCCTTTAATATTTGCAATTAGTTGTGAAAGATTTCCACAAAAAAAAGAATGGCTTTTCAAAAAATAATTATCATCTGCAAATAAGAACTTGAACGAACTTAAAAACACACCTACGCATATGTCAATTTCCTCTTTAAAAAGTATATGTAATGTAAAGTTTTTTTTTAGTATGGCTTATAGACAAATATTGTACATTATTTTATCCTTTATTTTTTTTCCTTTTATTTTGAATACATTTCTATTTTGTCATTCATTTTTATTGTTAAATTATTACAGAAAAAAGGCGTACAAACGGACACGTCTTATTGCGCATTTTAAAAATACTCATATTTTTCTTAGAGGTAGCATTCTTTGTACGTCATCGTACAAACACAAATGATGCTGACCGCTCAGCTTTTTCAATTCGTCACTGAGAAACTTGTGGCCAAAGTGGGTGCCGCGTTTGTTCACAGGTTATCAAACACAATAGCATGGCGAAGTTTTGTGTTCGAATGTTTCAACGCAATAAAAAGTTCAATATATGACAATGGATGAAACATGAATCAACTCCTTCACTCGGAAGTCGTCGACAATTAGTTAAATGGTAGCAGAAGGTACAAAAAACGCCCCAATATAACAAGGACGAAGACATTAACAGGCAAGGTCGTGGGCTTTATTTTCGGATGCATATAGTATTTTATTTCTAGATTACTTTGAAAAACGAAACCATTTTAATAGTAAATATTATACAGCATTATTCATCCGGATGAAAAACGAATTCGCCTAAAAAATCCAATAATAAAGGAAAAAGAACTATTTCACTAAGACAATGCACTTTAGCATATGCTAAGCGAAACGAAAACAATACAAGAATTGCATTTCGAATTGCTTCCCCACCCACTATATTCTCTAGATCTCTCGCCAGCGGCTACTGACTGTTTTTAGAGCGGAGACAAATGCTACTGGGGAAAAAGATCTCTTTTTTTGTCCTGAGGAAGTAATATTTAGCAACTGAAGTATATTTCAAGTCAAAAACAAATCGTTCTGCAAACAGTCATCGAATTATTACAGAAGTATAGGAATCAGTGTATCAGCCTAGAAAGAGACTTTGTTGATAAATAAAGTCGAATTTTATCTAAAAATTATTTTCTTAGTTAAACTCGATAGGTATTAGATGAAGTTTAGTAAGTAATGCAAACATTGTCGTATATGTATGAAACGTCTGAAGACAGTCAGATGTGAAGAAATTTTTTTTGTACTGTTTCATGAAGACACTTTGGGTTTATTTGCCATGCAGTGCGACAGCAAAATTACAAAAGATTCAAGATTTTTAATTATTTCCACTTTTTCCCTGGGGAAATAATATTTATCAACCATATATATATATATACACACACACATATGCTAATTTATATATTTACTAGTAGACAAATTGAAACGAATTGCGGCTGATTACAAAAAAAAAAAATAATAAATTTGCTGCTGATGCCAAATATGGCACTCATTCGAAACTTATTCTTAGCCGGATAAATTAAATTTCCAAAGAAACGGACTCGAAAAACAGTTCTTTTTATATTTCAAACAACATAAAAAATTTATAAAAAGAAGGAATCGCTCATCAGATTCAACTATCGCTTTATTTGATGGTGTATGTATGCATATATGTATGTATATATATATATTGTGTCAGGTCATGTCATATGCTACTGGTACCATGTAACCCAGTACTACCTGCCTCATGGTCGGGTCACCGGCGACTAAACTGGTTCCCCCACCAGATTTGTTTAGCTAGTCACCCTGAAGGATTAAAAACAAGACCTTCCAAAGGGCGAATGAACTCTTTTTCTGGGTCAACAGCCAACTAGAACCTTGTATATTTGTGTGTGTGTGTGTGTGTGTGTGTGTGTGTGTGTGTGTGTGTGTGTGTGTGTGTGTATGTGTATTTGGGTAGAGAGGGCTCCCGTAAGCCGTGGTGAAGGCAACCTTTCTAGGAGAAGCAAGTCTCTGATTTAAAAAAAATATAAAGCGGAAGACCAGTACCCGCATTAAGCTGGTCTGCAGTTTAATTTGTTGCTGGCTATCTTGCTCTTGCTTGTTGCTGGATCTCAACATTTTGAACCGAGAGAGAGACTTAGCTGTCATACAAAGCTAAGACTCGGTAACATCATATTTGTATAGATACTCCCTCAGACATTTGGGCTCATGGATTTTAAATGTCTGAGGGAGTGGTACTCGTCTGACAAGACGTTGCAATCATGTATATGCGTGCAAAAAATATAGTAGATCACACACACGTTTCGTCATCTCCATAACTCATGAGTGCAATGGTGTGTAATGAGATTCGAAACCTTAACCCAAGTAGCAATCGATGCTCTATTAATTGAGTTATCAAAGTCGTTACATCAAGTAGCAGTAAGGATATCGTATATCTAAATATATATATATGTGTGTGTGTGTGTGTGTGTGTGTGTGTGTTCGTATATATGTCTGCAAATACGCCAAGTGCGTACGTTTAGGATCAACAGAAAGAGTAAAATGTGAGACACAGAGAGACAGCGACAGATTATTTCAGAAAAATCTTTTTCAGCATTTCATCATGTCAACGAGTGTGTGATCGTCGTTTTATGTGTACAGTGTACGTTTACCCCCCTCCCCCCCTCTCTCTCTCTCTCTCTCTCTCTCTCTCTGTTTCTATATATATATGTGTGTGTGTATTTAAATGTGGATGCGTGTGTATGTGTGTGCGCACACCTGCCTGTGTGTGTCGGTTCGGTGCTTATTATTTTGCGCGTACACGCGTGCGTGCGATCATTTTTGGGATGATTATGAGTATGCGTGTCATCTAGTGTATATGTATGCATCTGTGTGATTGAATTTATGATTTTGGGTCTTTATGTTGAAAGAAGTGTAGGGAGGGGAGGGTTGGTGGAATTCCAGACCAAACCATTTTGTCTCAGACTTTCATGGATTTTGAAATACCGCCAAAATTCGCCTTTGAAAATTATTCGCATTCTCATTCCAGCTAAAAAAGAACTTTAATCTCGAAATCCTCTGATCTTGTTCAATGTTCTTTGGAATTGAATCAAAGTCATTACCACAGACGCGATGCATTGTTTTTGCAATCTTCTACTCATTCTTTTTTTCTTTCTTTTCTTTTGTTCCAATGTCTTGCTTTCTCTGTCGTTTCTTCTTTTTCTTCTTCTTATTTTATTTCTATCGTTCTTCTACTTTTTCTCGTCGTCCTACTCCTCCTCCTTCTCCCCCTCCTACTCCTACTCCTTCTCTTCTAACCTTCTTTCTTCTACTACTTTTTCAAATATGTCATTTTTATTAACTTCCCGCCTTCTCTGCGAAATTCTTTTTATTTTATTTTTTTTATATATTTAACTTAATCTCATTGCGATTTCCTTTTTTTCTTGTTCGTCTATTTTCTTATCCCCTTTCCTTCTTTTGTTCTCTTAATTTCTTTATTTTGTTCTGCTTTCTCGTCTCTTTTTTTCCATTCCTCTTTATAACCTCTTTCTTTTTTTTTTCGTTTTTCTACTTTCTCTCCTCCTATTTCTTCTCGCCTTCTTGTTCTTTATCTCCTCCATTTTTTACATCCTTTTTTCTACTTTACATTTGTTTTTCATATCATTTAGTTTCTGTATAGATTGCCTTTCTTCTTTAAATTGTTTCTTTTTGTCTTATTGTTTAAGAGATTCTAATTATGGCCCTTTTCTTCTTCCTCCTTTTTTTATCATTTATCATTTTTCTGCTTTCTCTTTTTCTACTGTTTTTTTTTAATTATTTTCCTTTTTATTGTTGTGTATTATTCGTTAAATTATTATTATGATTACCTGCTTATTATTCTTTTTCTTCTTTTGTTTCTTCTTCTTCTTCTTATTTGCTAGTATATTACTACACTCATAAAAGAACAACGCGATCCTGGTGAAGATTTTATTCTGATCACAGAACAGGTACTACGCTACTCACACTCCATGAAGATGGGAAGGTAAAGACAGGTAAGATGTTACCAGGTCGAACTAACATACACTACACTACACTACACACAAGTATGCAGTAAAACCTCGGAGGATGGTCTCATAACATCTAACAGATAATACACTACATCTCACTACAAATGACAATTAATACCCATTGTATTTTAAATATAGAACCGATCCAAGTCAGGTAATTAAATGTTGTGGCGAAACTAACCTATGTTACTTACTAATAGACTATTCCAATCTCAATAAATAACGAAAGATAAGGCCGCAATGGATCAGTCGACACCCGGTACTCGTATTGGGTTTGTCACTGAAGTCTGGTGTCTGCACAGATGATGCACTCAAATTAATTGTCCTCAGTTAATGGAGGCGGAAACCTTTCTATACTGAGGCAATTCTATTTTTGCATAATCCCCTTTTGAGGGAAGCTGGTTATCTCCCACATTAAACCGACCTTGTGTCACATTTTGTTTCGTGGGAAACAAATAAATAACCAGTCGACACCCGGTACTTGTACTGGGATGGTCACTAAAGTGTGGTGTATGTCCAAATGCTGCACTCAAATTAATTGTCCTTAGTCAAAGAACGAGGAAACTTCTATACTAAGGCAATTTTATTTTTGCAGAATCACCTTGGGAGGGGAGCTGGTTATCTCCCACATTAAACCGACCTTGTGTCACATTTTGTTTCTTAGGAAACAATAAATAACCAGTCGATTTCCGGTGGACCAATATAGGTCGTTTGTCAGCTGCGACGAATAACCCACCTATTGTATGCTTTGCAATACTTTGTTACTTTATTTGGGCGTTCTGTTTTCCTTTTTAACTCTCAACAGGGCTATAACATTAATAATTACTAATAATTACTCAGAAAGTAATACTGTATTATATAGTCAAGATAAATAATAAAAGCACATCTTACGAGAACAGCCTTTAATTTACTTCCTCAGTTCAACACCTTATCGATAGTATACGTTCTTGATTTTTTTTTATAATTCATTATTGAAAAAATGGCACGTGAAAATAATTTGACAAACAAATTCTGCGACATTTTTAATATTCTTTTTAACCCACCAACAACTATTTTTTTATTATCTAAATATTTTGAAACAAAAAATTATGTTTACTTATTAAAAATGGATAAAATATTTGATACATGTTCACTACTACTTGGTAATTCTCATAAGAATTTTATAGTTTACATGTTTTTTTTTTATTTGTATACATTTTAGAGAATCGAACTATTTTAGATTCATGCGGAAATGTAAAACTTGATGACATTTACGCCGACTTATTTAAAATAGGTGCTAAAGGCGATATCCATATCGATTATCATTACAAACCTGTTTATTTTATGATAAAAATGGATGGAAAATGGATGGTTTTGGGTAAAAATTACAAGTAAAATTTAGACTCCGGAATAAATAGCTACTGCAGCTAATACTAAATATATTCAATTTTTAATTTCTCCTGTGTTAACTTAAGCAAAATTTGTCTTTATTGAAATCGAGTTTTCAAATTTCTATTTAAATTAATTAATGTTACTCAGAATTCCTTTCTTTCTACTTCTTTTTAAAAAATTTCACCTACAATATCTCTTTTTAAAAATCTTTTTTAAAATTATATTTCTACAAGTACTTCATATTTTATAGCATTTTGATAATTAGCACTTTTATATACTGTTTCGATGCAAATTCCAACTGTCTACCTAAACATGTTGTGCATGTCCTTTTTTAACGACCCTTTCCTAGCCTGACAATACCCATCAAACTCTGTCAAACGGTCACGTAGAACTTTTTTCCCTAGTGTGTACAAATCAGCAGAAAGAGAAAGCTAGTGGCACAATATCTTGCTATAAAACTTGAGAATTTCAGTGGTCAAGATAAAGTTTATAAATTCTAAAGTCTATCTATATCAACTGAAACATTGTAAAAATAACGATCAAGATGGGAATTGCTGATATCAACCGTTTTCAAGAGATACAAGGGGCGTGCAATAAGTAATGCCCTTGGCCCACTTCCCAAAGAAGTAGAGCAACGAAACTTGGCACAGTTATTAGTCTTTCTCTATATAGGAACCACCCAGAGTTATGCATTTCTCACATCGTTTGATGCAGCTCTGGAGACTGTTTTTGTAGAGCACTCCATGTTGGTCCTCCAACCACGACGTGACTTCAGAAATCAAAGCTGCATCATCTGGGAAACGCTCTCCTTTCAAAAACAACTTCGTGGCTGAGAAGAAGTTAAAGTCAGAGGGTGCAAGGTCAGGAGAGTAGGGAGGATGGGGAAGGATTTCATAACCACACGCCCGTGCTTCTGATCCGACGACATGCGAGTTGTGGACCGGAGCCTTGTTCTGCAGGAGGAGGGTACCTTTGCTGATCTTGCCCCGCCTCTTAATTTTGATAGCTTCCCTTAATTTCCTCAAAGATGAAGCATAATAGCCTCCTGTAATTGTGGTACTCTTTGCCAGGAAATCTGTCATCACTACTCCGTCCTGGACCCAGAAGACTGTGAGCATGACCTTGCCAGCGGAGGGCTGCGCACTTGCCTTCTTTGTAGGTGGCGAGTTCAAGTGCTTCCACTGCATTGACTGGGCTTTGCTATCTGGATCATAGTGATGGACCCAGGTTTCATCCTGTGTAATCAGTCTTTTGAAAAACTTTGACCTATCTTCTTGGCAGATCTCCAAATTCATCCTCGAGCACTCGACGCGTTCTAGCTTCTGGAATGGTGTGAGCAACCTGGGAACGCATCTGGCAGACATCTTATGCATATGCGAATGGTCATGAATGATAGTTTCCACATACTCTGTACTAATATTGATATCTTGGGCTATTTGGCGAATAGTAATGCGCCGATCTTCCAAAATGGCAGCCTCAACTTGACAGACAGATGCCTCATCAATGGCAGAAGGGGGGCGACGAGGTCTGGGAGCTGTTTCTACAGTCTTCCGGACATGTTTGAATTCACGATACCAGCGTTTTACAAGGTCATATGATAGGGCATTATCATCATAAGTTTCTTTCATTTCATCAAAAGTCTTCTGTGGTGTGCGTCCTTTCAAATACAAAAACCGGATCACTGCTCGACATTCAACAGGTTTCATTTCACACCTGACTCAGTTCAAACACCTGTAAAACAGAAACCACAATTCGTTCAGAGCTGTAATTTGCAACACATCATCCGTAGAGATAGAAATCATTGCACATGCAAAATTTCAGCTAGATGAGACAACTGGAAGTGGTTCAGGGGCATTACTTATTGCACGCCTCTCGTAATGGAGTCCTTCGCGTCATATTAGTTCGTTGCCGAATTGCAGCATTTGCTGTGACTGTTCAAACCTATTCTTAATCGGTATGCTATGTTGCAGCTGTCACAGATATAGCTAGCGTCTTGCTTGGAAAGTTCCGCTGTAGCTCTCTATCGTGTGTGCTCTTTTCCCTCCCTTCACTGACGGGCTCTACTTTCTTCATTGCAGTTGGAGCATGCCTCAGCGGCAAATAATATGAATTATCAAAGCTTACTTAGAAAGTATTCCTTAAGATTTTTCTTAAACTTCTTTTATAAAATTCTTCTCTCAAATAGTTTCCAAAATCTATCTCGTTGCTTCTATTTCTTCAAATTCCAACCATTTTTTAATTATCAAAATATAATGACCAATCATACGTCGGTGGCTCAGTGAGACACCTGCACATTAGAGTAAAAGAACACATACAAACACAAGCCTCTTCTATTCGCAAACACCTTCACACATGCGGCAACACCAACAAATCCATCAGAGTAGAGATTTTAGCCACCGAACGCAATGTCGGCAACCTTCGTATCAAAGAATCAATCCTGATTGCCAAATTACACCCCAAGATTAATCGCCGACATGAATTAGGCTCATCATTCTTAACTTAATGCACACCATCCCACCACTGCATAATAAACTTAAAAATAAATAAACAAACAAAATAAAATAAACAAAAAAAATAAATCCAAAACTAAATTAAAATAAACCAAAATAAATAAACAAACAAAATAAAATAAACAAAAAAAATAAATCCAAAATTAAATTAAAATAAACCAAAAAAATAAAAATAAAAAAACAAAATAAAATAAAATAAATCCAAAATTAAATTAAAATAAACCAAAATAAATAAACAAACAAAATAATAAATAAGCAATCCCTGTTCAAGATTACTACACATTAATAATAATAACAATGTTTAACAATTAAATAACAAGCCTAAGATATATGAATTTAGATGGCGCGAGCATGTGGGCTACACGGCTACATGTATATGACTCATGCAAATTTATAAGTTTATATGCCCCAATATAACCCAATTGATTTCTCCGAATAAAACTAACAATATTAATCGCAAATAACAATAAGACATAATACACCAAAAACAGAAATCCAAGGAAACTCAAATAAATAAATACATTATATAAAAAAATTTTTTTTTACTAAAACACCCGAAATAACTGTAACCACTTCGTCATAACACATTGCATATATAAATAAATAATTATAGTTACTTGGTAATTGAATTAAAGATACAAGAATCCATAAATGAGTATATATACACTACATAACGAATTAAATAATATACCCCAGAATGAGAACAACATCACTAAAATAAAATAAATAAGCAAACAAATAAACACACAAAAAGTAATGCAACGTTATACACCCGAGAAGAAATATTGGTAACGATTATCCCCCTTAGAACAACCCATCGAGTAGTCTCCCTTGACCAACCGACTTATCCTAAACCTACGTCCACCACCATCATCACCACCACCACCAAACAGAATGCAGAAACACACAACAAATAAACTAGTTAATTAAATCTCCTCAATATAAACATAAACTACTATAAAAAACAAATAAATAAATAAAATAAATAAATAAATTAAAATAAAAATAAGTAAAAGAAAAACAAACAAACTCAATCACATTAAATTAAAAAGCCACCAACAATGTCCGGACAATTATTTAGCCCGATGCTGTTACTATTTACTGTTTACAACAACACGTTTGAACCAAAGATAAACTATTATAAAAAATAAATAAATAAAATAAAATATAATATAAAATAAATAATTTAGAAATATAAAATAAGAATTGAGAAAAAAAACCCTAACCATATACTACCCACAAGTCCCGAGCAATGATTTGCTGCGGTATAGTCACTGCTTACAACAACACGTTTGTCAAAGTCAAGTAAATATCTGACGAAGAGATCTTTCTCGAAATATTATATTACACGGACATACCATCAGACCGACTTTCCCAGGTAACCACTGTGCAAATATAAATATACTGCGTATATGAAATATGAATATGTACACATGTATTTATAAGTTGTATTAATAAATTTCTCACCTGCTTCAGCTTGTGTCTTTCCGTTACTTCTGCATTGTACCGCCTTCTACAATTCCATTTAGCAAAATATAATATTTGGAATATTTGTTAAATTCTTTAGTTTCACCTTCAAATATTTCTACTTCTTTCAGGCCATTTGTTTCTAATTCTTGTTCATCTATAAATCCTTCTTTTATTCTAAAGGACAACAAAGACATTTGATGGGTTATATAATAAGATGAAATCTCACGTTTAATTACACGTTAATTTGTTAAAAAAACGTTTTCCTTGTAGTCAGTTAATGATTAATTCAAAAAGGCGGAATGATTGCTGTCTAATTAGTAAAAAGAGAAGCTCTTTTTACCGACATTGTCATATTTCAGTGCTATGAACAAAATGTTTAAACCAAACAAAATATCAACAATATATTCTAAAACTGTCAGGCAATCGTATTAATCAGGTATAGGATATTGCACTAATTTGACCCCGAATCGAAACTTATTACGTCATGCAAATATATATCATCTATATAAAGCAAAGTAAGCTTATCTATGTGATTGTCGTTGAATCACAGACCTAAGCCAAACTAATCGTAGATTTCGAATCAACACCTCAGATCCGATGTCTTTATTCATGTCAGTTCTTTAACCTTTTTAACTCATTATTCAAAATTAACACTATGATAAAAATGTCAGAACATTTCTATTCTAATATTATTTTAATATTAGAATAGAAATGTTCCGACATTTTTATCATTACCATTACACATTGTTCTATAATTAATTAACTGAAAAACAACAACAACAACATAATAATAATAATAATAATAATAATAATAATCGTATATGCTTTTTATATCAAATCCTCGTACTTTATATAGTGTTTACTTCGAAGAGGAAATATGTATCCTTTTTTTATCCATTTTCTCCAGTAGATCACTAAAAATTTGGCCGTGCCTTTTCTTCTAAATTCATTTGTCTTTCGTTTTTTTAATGATTTCTTGCTTTAACTTATTTTCTCCCTATTAGTTCACTCGCTTGCAATTTTTCAAAAGTTTGCCATATCCTTCATAGGCTTTTCCTTACAGTTGGAAATGTAAATTTTCAGACTATTTTCTTCTTTTATGCATCGTTGTACAATTATTAGTCCCCGTCCCCTCTCTTTTCTTTGTGCATATAACTTTTCGGCATCAACGTTTGTGTGAAAACTCCTATTCATTCTCATTGTTTATTTGCCCCCCTGTCCATAGCGTTCAGCTCCTTTTCTTTCTATTTACTATTTATTAATATATATATATATATATATATAGGTATGTATATATTTATGTAAATTCATTAATATATCTATTTATGTATATTGATATATTTATTTAAAAATGTCTAATAAACGTTTACTATTATATTTGTTACTTTAAAAGATTTTTTTTGTTTTATATCATGCTGTTTTATATTTATTTATTTTAGATGAAGTTAACAAGACAAAATGGAGGTCTTGAAAATAAAGCGTTTTCATTCAATTCTAATGCATGATGCAATCTTTCGGGGTTCTATTCTAACAGTAGACAATAGCTTTTTTCGATTTTTTTCCTACAGTGTTCACGTTATTTACTAATTGATAAAAAATGTCTAGTAGATGCTAATAACTTCTATTTGTTACTATGAAATTCAAGAAACGTTGAGAAATCCATCGTAAACGGACAATATAGCCATTCTAAGAAGAAAAAAACACGTTTATAAAGTTTTTTAAAAAAACAGCTAAATGATGTTATTCTTCATGAGGGCCGTTCGTGGGCTTGCCATAGGACGCACGGTTGCATGTTCGACATGACTTTTTTTTTAAGTTACACGACTTTTAGATAACTTGATAACAGACCGCTGAAAAAAAGAAATTGTAACGAAACTAAGCATTGTGTAATAAAAATTACAGCCGACATTCAAGTTTGACTTTTATTACTCCCGGACAACGCTGAGTCTCCTCGCCAACATTAAATAAATACAATCGGCACATTTTGGCCTGACCAATCCTCTATTGAAATCATTAATTTAATACAAAACTTTTAATTAATTATTAAAGCACAAAGTGGAAACATGAACACGGGACAACAAATAAAATGACGAATATGAAAAATTAATAAAACGAATAATTAAAAAAAAAACATAAAACAAATATACCACTCCTTCCAGACCTGCAAAATGGAAATCTTTTTCGGTGAATATTTGTACAAATCATTCAAACCATGATGTTTTTTTTTCTTTTCATTATTTCTGTATGCTTATTTTCTGTTTTAGAATATTTAAAAGGACTGGAAGTAGAACTCGTAGCCTTAATTCTGAATTATCGATTCGTCTAAAATTTAAGCTAAGAAAGGAAGACTTTATTGTAATAAAAGAAATGGTTTAAAAAAACTGTTAACAATTAGTTATTACCTATCCAAATAACTATTGTACACACTTCGTCAACAGATGGCGTGAAAATACTCTTTTCCATTTCAAAGAATTACGGAAATACTTTATTTTCATAAACAAATTATCTGCATAATCTGCTTCTTATTTCCTTAGTTATTTCGTACGTTACGCTTTGAAAAATGCGAAATACAATTTTGCAGGCCAAAATGCTTCACAAAAGACCAAACTGACGAAATTTTGCTATCAAAAAGGCGAATCTGCCAAGCCTGGACCCTCATTATATAACCTTGTTTTAAAAGATAATAATAATAACATACAATCTGTCCGTATTTAATTCTTGGCCGCCATCTTGGTTACTGATCTAAACTACGCCGCCATCTTTGTTCAACGCAATATCTCAGAACAACACAATCATTTTGAAAGGAGTCGGTAAAACGTTTCGTAAAAAAACGAAACATTTGAAAGTAACAGAAAAAATACTGTCTGTCAAGAGGTGATGGACTGAAGGAATAAATTAAAGATTTACTCTTACAATGTGATTTTATTATTTTTATTGAATTATGTAGAACAGCATTACTTTCTGAGTATTCATTAGTATTTATTAATTTGTCTCAATTAGACTAGTTCTATATGTACATAGACACTATTTTCATAGAAATGTTGATAAACTCATATTTGCTGTATGTTATTGGGTTTTTTTCCAAAATACTAGTTTTGGGCGCTATCCATAAAAAAATCAGCTTTATGAAAACATATTTGTTGATTAAATATATTTCTCATTCCGTGGAATTTACACGGATTTTGTTAGTCATCATCATCACAATAATAATAATAATAATATTATTATTATTATTATTATTATTATTATTATTATTATTATTATTATTATTATTGTCGTCGTCGTCGTCAAAATTTGTGTCAGGCTGTTATAATTTTCGATTTTATACTGATAAAAGGATCATAACAAATGACCATAAGCATCGTATTTTCTCAGGACTTTCTGCAAGATATTTAGGCTTCCCAACAAGATAGTCGGCTAAAACACTTTAATATTGTAATATAATACATTTTTCTCAATTCACTTGTTAAATCCTTTTGTCTTACTCCTCGAGGTTCCCATCACAACAGGAAGAACTTCTACTTTATTCAACGATTATTGCCTTGTATTCCTTTTTTTTTCTAACAAAATTATATCTGGTTCCCTTGGTTCAAACAAATTGTCACATATTCATATCCCACAATAATTCCACACTATCACTCTCTGCCAGTGCTTCTGGAGCATTTTTCATCGTATCCTCAATCCTCTACTCTTACATATATTCCATTGGACAGTTGTCGCAATATTGTCATGATGCCTCTTGTACTCCTTTTGAGCTACTGACGAGATATTGTATATTTTCACCTTCATACACACACAGTCGATATATCCGTTTTATTAATGTGATACTTCACATAATTTGTCCTGAGCGGCACATATTTGAGTTTTTGTCTCAACTTTAAAGTGAAATGTTTACATTCAGCATAATGTTTTTCCTTGTCTACTGCCTCTAGTAGATCTCTAGTAAATTGGCCATGGATTTTTCTGAGCTCACGTGTCTTTCGATTTTTAATCATTTCTTGCCTTAAATTATTTTTTCTCGCTCGCTTGAAATTTGTCAAATTTTGTACATTCTTTATAATCTTTTCTTTTCAGTTAGAGATGTAACTTTTCAGACTATTTTCTTCTTTTAAGTATTGTTCTATATCTATTAGTCCTTATCCTCCCTCTTCTCCTTCCACATATACCGATAGCACCCTTTGGGTAGAAAATTTTATTCATTATCGTTTTTATCCTTGTATTCGTGTCCATATATTTCAGCCCATTTTCTTGACCATTTAATAATATTTCTTAATATATATTTACGTATTTATATAAAACGTATCTGATAAACGTTCACTAATATATTTACCTTAAGAACCAAATGTAGCCTTCTCTTGTATTCTTTCCTATTATTTCTTTAATTTCAGCTCATTTTATTTTATCTAATTCCACAATAACACTTCAACCACTTTCATCATTTCTCCATTCAAAGAGCTTTATTCCTTCACTTTCAACAATTTTCCCCCTTTTCAATAATACCAAACGTAACGCACATTTACCTTTCGTAACACAGAACAACAACGGTACTGTACTGAAAACAAAGAACAATGGCGAGACGACAATCTGTCTTCTTGAAAAATCTTTCTCTTCACATGAACTTTTCTCAAGATATTCCCTGTTTGATTTTAATGACATCTTTCATTGTTTCATACTTCTTTCCAAGAAATTTCTCACATTCACTGTTATTTCAAATACTTCAATACATTCCTTAATCCAGTTATGTTGAACCAGATCATATGTTTAGTGATAATCGATCCATTATATGGATAGATATGTGAGTCTTCTTACAATTACTAAGCATTGTCTTATCAATAACCAATTGATCTTTGGTAAATCTACTACCTCATCTACATCTATTTTGTTCCTAAAGTAAGATCTTTTGTTATTCTAGATATCGGTAAATCTCATCTGCCAAAATGTCTTTCAAAAGGTTCTACATCAATAGAATATAGGTGATGGGCCGATAGTTATCCACCGCAGTGCCCCTTGACGCAGAGCACTGTTTATCCATGCGTGTTCCATTGGGTAATTACATTTACTATCACAATTCCGTCATTTTGAGATGCAATCCTTTTGATGCAAATTTGTAAGTTTATTTATCCAATATCCCTAAACACTATCTGATCCGGTAGCTTCCCAGTTTGGAATCGTCCTACATCGCACGCCTCCTTGTAGTCGATCCGTTCGGTGCTATATTCCTTTTTCTACTTTTTACACCCTTCAGTATCTTTTAGTCTTTGTATAGTAGATCACGTGTTCCTCTTTTTTTTCGGCATCCTTTCTGTTTCATCGAGAAAAAAATCAACGATTAATAAGAGAGTGGTAAATCTGTTCCTTCACTTGCGTTGTTAAGATTTTCAACATGGTTGGTAAGCAAGTTATAGGCCTGTAGTTTCTATGGGTGATTACCTTTTCTGTGTCTTTTTGTATTGGTATGGTTCTACATTTAGTCATTCATTCTAGCACGTCTGCTTCCTGTATACATCTTTTCAGGTTTTGGATTAGCTTTTTATGTAATGTCATGCATTTTTGTAATCAGTATGCGTGTATTCCATTGATGCCTGGTTCTCTTCAATTTGTCATTTTCCTTGGTATTTCTTGCTGATGTCATTCTCTGTCTCGTGTTTAGTTTTCTGTAACTCTTCTTCCTTATATTTCATCCATTCAGCATTTCTATTGTGATTTCTCGCTCTTCCTTTAGTTTTGTTTCTGTCGGGTTTGGTTGTTCTGTCTTCGTTTTCTCTCCGTTTATATTTTGATATAATTGACTTTCATTGTTTCTAAATGTGTCGTTTTGTTTGCGCTGTTGAGATTTGCATCTGTATCGTCTGAGTTTTTATTCTTTTATTGCTATTTTATGCTTTATTTCTTCATATTTCTTCTTTAACCTCTCCTTGCAAGTTACATTTCCACTTTTGCATTCTTTCCTGTTCGTGAAAATCTTGTTCATTGCTTTGGATTCTTTTTTAAGTTTTTGGATCCGGGTTTCCAGTCTGAATTCCCTTCTAAGTCGTCTCAGTCGATCTTCTTTCTTTGACGTTTATTCTCTTTTAAATTTCATACTTACTGCTTGACATCTGCATAAATTGTAGTATCTGTTAAGATGTAAGGAAGGAGGTTTTTTTTTAACTTTTCTGTTTTTGCTTTTAATTTGTTCCTTTCTCGGCTCCTTAAGGGTAGGAGTTTTGCTTATTCTTACTTCTATAAGTTGTGTGATGTTCTGCACTTCGGTTGATTTATTTATACTACAATTTACTTTATGCAGATGTCAAGCAGACCGTATGAAATTCTGTTGCTTTACAGATCTCGATCTCTATGTTTGCATCGTTTAAGTTTCGCAGATCTTCTACATGTGGAGTTTCTGTGTGTTGTTTCTTCGTTCTATCATTTATCTTTCGTTGTACATCCATTAGTTCTAAATTTGAGAATCAATCTTTCCTGACTAAATTTGGTTTGCTCTGCAATTCTTGGTTTCGATATATTTTAGTCAGTAGACATGTTTTTCATCCATTTTCGATCGCCTCGTTCTTAAGGGTAGCTTTTGTAATAGTATTCCATTACCAGTCTATTCTCTTTTGTTTTCCATTTCTTCCTCCGGGTATTTCGTTTATCTTAATTGTTTTTATTTTTTTTATTTTTTGTCCTGTGTTTTATCTGAATTATTTTGGTACCTGAAATTAGAGAGCACACTTATCGGTTCTATGTCTGTGGTATTCTTTTTTTCTGAAATTAAAAGAGACAACATTCATAGGATGACGACCGGGTCTTCCATGCTATCCACTGTGGGAGCACCTGCCAATCATAACGCTCCGATTTTTTTCATGGGTCCAACGTTTTGCTCTATTTATTTCAAACGTTTCTCATATTGTAGAGTTCGTAGCAACACCGAGCCCAGAATTGTTTTACCTGTGCTTCTGTCGCACGGATATAGTTTACCTCTCATCTAGGTAAAAATAAGGTACGCTATCGCACGTACCTAAAAGACATAACAGATATTGTCAGACTGTTAAAAAAACAAGATATTGTACTAAGTATCCATGAATTCTTTTCTGGGAGATTTTGGAAGATATGTTCCCCTCCAAATAAAATGAATAATTTTTTTTAAAAGGTTTCCCACTTTCAGACCTCTTTTTAAAAGTTTCGGCTGTATCGTTTCATCCAGACGTAGGTGGGGCAAGTAAATAGATCGTCTCTTGTTAGCCTTACAAATGCAATTCATAGCGGATGGCACGTTGACTTTAATCAGATAGAGAGATTGGGGGACGTATAATGCTTTTTATTTATTTATTTTGTTATATGTTTTTATTCAGATAAAATATAATAATCAACAGGTTAGCGACAAATATCGGAGCAATAAAATAAAAATGAAATAATATAAAATAAATTAATAATAATACTTTTTTAACGTAAGGTTTCCTGGTACTATCTATCTATTATTATTATTATTATTATTATTATTATTTCTGATGACCTACATGCAAACACCCACTACAAACATGTTACATTTCTCAACACATTTCAGGCGTCTAAGTAAATGTGAGCTAGTTGTCTAACATGGTATTTGCTTTCTTGCTTCCCCCATTACTTGAAACGATTCCGTGTATCTACTAGTAAAATACTCGTTCCAGGACGCGAATAAGCATTGATTTTAACTAGTAATATTTTTTTTTGGGGGGGGGGTAATATGGTACAGTTTTTGGATGCAACCCCTTACTGAAAAAGTTTGCAAATAATAAAAATAATGAGAATATGTTACCTACCCTGTTACCTCGAATATATATTCCATCTTGCATATTGATAAGTTCAAGACTTCAACTGTTTTTTTTACCATGGGCATGCGTATTATTAACGCGTACACGTACCAATTTGTCAAAAATACATGCGTATAAAAATAAATGTATGACTTACTATTTCGTTCGAAAAAGTTTGAAAGATTTAAAAAGTAGGTAAATCCACATTTCTATTTATTTTTCATTAAGATATTTAATTAGATAAATATATTCAATAATATATACACTATATTTTTTATTAGCAGCAGCAGTAGTAGTAGTAGTAGTAGTAGTAGTAGTAGTAGTAGTAGACATAAAAAGAAAAAAATATTTAAATGCATTCCACTGCTAGTTTTATAAATACCTGTGTGGTATTTTTCTTCCGTTCGACATAAAGGTATATGTGTGTGTGTGTGTGTGGTAAAACATCCATGCATGTGTATATCAAATTTTCTGTCGAATCGTTCAGCAATGGCAATATATGATACAATATATAATACAATGTATGATACAATATATAATACAATATATGATACAATATATAATACAATATATGATACAATATATGATACAATATATAATACAATATATGATACAATATATAATACAATATACAGGGTGTCCGTAAAGTTACTATACAGTCTTATTGTTTTATTGTATTATATTTGTATTAATAGTTAATATTTATTTTTTTACAGGTTTATTTAATCAAGCATGCCACGCAAGCTAACTTTGGAAGAGCGCAAATTTATTTTGAAGCGATATTGGAAAACAGAAAACGCACAGGATGTAATTCGTGATTAGAATCATTATTTTAATACAGATCCTCCAACACGTTTGGCTATTTATAAACTTCGAGACAAATTTGATGATACTGGCTCAGTTGCCGATGCTCCGCGTTCTGGTCGGTCAAGTGTGTGCACTGAACAAAATTTGGCTACAGTTGCTGAGGCATATTGCAGAAGCACAAAGAAATCACTTAGCCGTGCTAGTGCAGAAATTGGTATCAAACGAACCTTTCTACATAAAATACTCACGAAACTCCACATGAGACCATACATTCCGCGCCTAATTCACAGACTTCTTGAGGATGATCCTGATCGCAGGTCTCAGTTTTGCGAACAGATCGTCAGGATGTGTGAGGATAATCTTGGACGAGATTGTGTGGACTGAGGAAGCCACATTCAAACTTTCGGGACCCGTAAATCGTCACAACTGTGTTTATTGGAGTGACACAAATCCTCATTTTACGATCACGTCCCATTGAACCAGCCTGGAATAACTATCTGGGCAGGAATATCGTCTGATGGAATTGTGGGTCCACAGTTCTTCGACGGAACTGTTACAGGAGAAAGTTACCTGGACAAACTGAGAAATTTCATCGTACCGGCATTGAGACAACGACCAGATTTCAATAACTTGTACTTCCAACAGGATGGAGCACCCACTACAGCTGTCCGAAATTTACTGGATGAGACATTTCCTGATAAATGGATCGGCAGGCGAGGGCCCATTGAATTTCCTCCACGATCTCCAGACATAACGCCAATGGACTTCTTTGTCTGGGGAGTCATCAAAGACTCTGTGTATTCGAGAAAGCCAAGAAGTGTTGAAGATCTTCGACAATTTGTTATTGATGCATTTGCCAACCTTGATCGTGACTTGTGCACCAAAGTTTGTCAGAGTGTGGTGTCACGTTGTCGAGAATGTATTGGAGCTGAAGGCCTCCAATTTGAATATTTGTCATAGAAATTGTTTGCCTTGATTGTCACAGTCTTTTCGGATGTAACGCATGTATTTTCTGAGATGTTTATAAACATAAATGTGTTATTTCTTTTTATTTCTTTTGTTACAAATAAATATTTTAATACAATATCTTACTGTACTGTTAATATATTGCAGGGTGTCTGTATAGTAACTTGTAAGACTGTATAGTAACTTTACGGACACCCTGTATAATACAATATATGATACAATATATAATACAATATATGATACAATATATGCTGATGCAGTCGGTAAAGTGTTCAGCCATTATCGCATTCATCATGCTTCGTTACAAAAAAGAATCTTCATTGATTGACGTATAAACTCATGTAAGAGAGAAACTGTTATACGAAAATCTTCATTGACAATTCCGTGTTTTGTTTAGATTTCTAGGACAGAGTCGTCGCTCCCTAACACCCCTGTAAAGAAAGAACGGGGTCTACAAGTCAGAGAGAGTGACTTTAACATCACTCGAAAGTATTTAGCTTTCCATTTTACCCCTTAATAAAACTGTTATATTGCAAACATTATATACATTCGCTTTTATCGGTTATATATATATATATATATATATATATATATATATATATATATATATATATATATATATATATATATATATATGGCTCCCTCACTCTTTGACAGACTATAGTTACTCGTTACCCATGTAGGGGTGTCTGCGCGTAAAAGTCTTATTGGCAGGAAGTGCGCAATCTTCAACCACACCACTCCTGAGTCGACATTGTTAAATACCAGTTGCAAGTGAAGTGTACAAGACGACTAGAAAAAATGCCGAGATAAGCAGAGAGCACATACAGGGCCTAGAATGCCCAAATGGTCACCCATCTAGTACTAACCAGGCTCAACGTTAAGCAACGTTGAGCCTGGTTAATATCAGATGGGTGACCATTCGGAAATTCTAGACACTGTATGTGCTCTCCGCTTATTTCAGCATTTTTTCTAGTCGTCTTGTACACTTCACTTGCAACTGGTATTTAACAATGTCGACTCAGGAGTGGTGTGGTTGGAGATTGCGCACTTCCTGCCAAAAACAATTCACGCGCAGGCACCCCTTCGTGGGTATCCATAGTCTGTTAAAGACTGAAGGAACATGTGGTTGTGTGTGTATATATATATCTATACGCCTATAAATTCGCTTTTCTTTTGTGTGTATTGCTATTCATATTAAAAACTGTCTTTTCTATTTAGTTAAAAAGAAAATACAATTTTTTAATATATGGGTTGTGGAATTGCATTCAATAGCAAAAGATCTACCTAATTTGCATATTCTTTTAAACATTCATTTTAATTAATTCTCTATTAGTTGCCTCGGTTTTTTTATGAAATAATCATCTTTAGTTAACTATTACGTGTAATTATATTCATGCAGATATTCTACATGATTTATACTTGCGTAAAAAGTTAATAGTAAACACAAAATTGTTTCCATATATATTTATGTATGCGTATATATGTTTGCCTACCAAACACCTCCCAGAGTTTTTGGTCTACAGACATGAAACTTCATATATAAGGTATTTGAATCAACGCAAAAATTTATATTTGAGTTTTAGCCCGGAAAAATCGGCGCAAAAGTGTGAAAATTAAAAAAAAAAAAAAGAAGAAATTTTCAGGTGAAGATCGAATGTCGGCATTACGAATGCATAAAGTAGTAGCTATTGGTTCATGTTTTAATTGTTAGCCTCAGTAAACATGTTTTCATAGCCCAGTCATTGGCGGCAGAGGCAAAATAAATCGTGAGCTGAGCGTTTTGGTTTTGATTCTCGGTAGTGGCGCATGAGACTTTTTTTTAATACTTTTTAAATAATTACTACATATTGCATCCAATCTATATATATATATATATATATATATATATATATATATATATATATATATATATATATATATGTAAGTGAAAATGTATGTCTGTCTTTTCTCTATGGTAGTTAAGGAAGACTATTATACAGAAAGGCATTACTTTACATATTCACACTTTCTAATATATACATATGCACATAACCATATGAACAGTACATAGGGCCCGAGTAAAGACGGGCGGAACTGCTAGTATATATATATATACAGATATATATATATATATATATATATATATATATATATATATATATATATATACTAGCAGGCAGGCCGCCCGGCATTGCCCGGTCGTAAAAGACGCTTATATATGATATTTTGATTAATGCAGATATCATATTTATTATTACAATATATTGGACCCAATATATAGTAATGATTAAAAAAAGTTATTAAAAAAATGACTCGTGCGCTACTACCGAGAATTGAAACCAAACCGTTTAGCTTACGATTTACTTTTTCCTTTGACGTTAATGACTGTACTATGAAGACATGCTTGCTGCAAGACTAAAAATTAAAACATGAATATATAGCTATTACGTTACGCATGCATATTCGTAATACCGTCGTTCGACCTTCACCTAGCAAATTCCATTATTTTAATTTTTACACTTTTGCACCAAAATTCCCCCGGCTAATACCCAAATATGAAATTTTGCATGGGTTCGAATACCCTATGTTTTAAGTCTCATATCTGCACACCAAAAACTGGCAGAGAAGTTTGGTAGGCAACATTTTTAAACATATATATATACGCATACATAAATATATAGAGAAAAATGTTTGTGTTTACTATAAGCTTTTTACGCAAATACTACACGAGTATAAATCATGTAGACTATCTGCATGGATATAATTACGTAATAGTTAACTATAGATGATCATCCCATAAGAAAACCGAAAACACTAATAGGGTATTAATTCGACTGAATGCTTAAAAAAATGTGCAAATGAGCTAGATCTCTTGCAGATAAATGCAGTTCCACGACCATATATAACAATGTTGTATTTTCTTGTTAAATAAATAGAAAAATGGGGTTTTAATATGAATATCAATACACAAGAAAAAAAAATCATAGAAGTATATATATATATATATATATATATATATATATATATAGTGTGTGTGTGTGTGTGTGTGTGTGTGTGTAAAATAAAATGCGCATCAAGTGCGCTTGAAAGCCAAATTACAATGAAATATTAGGAAAATAAATAAATATTTTACTGTTTAAAATTTATATTTCGGAGACAAAATCAATCCTCAGTATGTTGTTTGTTTCTTTTTTCTTCTTCTCCTTCTTCTTCTTCTTCTTCTTTCTTACCATGTTGAAAATTTGGAGAATGAAAAGTCAGTAATAAAGATCCGCGCGTACGACGGTCAAGGTTTTTTTGTTTTTGTTTTGTTTTTTTAAATGGTTCCTAACCATTACGCTAATCGGCGGCTGCTGTGCGAGTCGTGAATTAACGATGTTTTAACATCGTCCGAAATACCTAAGCTCGATTTGTTTACACAAAGAGCATCATTTTATACCTAGATGAGGAGCATTGTAAAGTAAAATACATATTAGACAGGTTTGAAGCCAAAACAACGCATTATTACAAAATAAACAGATATTTATTTTGTTTGAAATTTATATTGAAATGTATAAATATATTTCAAAGTAACAGTTCATCGTCAGTATTTCTTTTTTTGCCATGTTATTGTTGGAGCATAGAATCAGAAAGTAAAAGTTCGTTTGTTATTTTTACGGCAATCTTTTCAAGTGTTAGAACGGTTCGTTGGTCCCGTGGAATTCATGTTAGGGTGTATTCCTTCATAGAAGTTTGAATAAAATTAAATACGTATTAGATATGTTTGAAGCCGAAACAACGTATTATTACAAAATAAACAGATATTTATTTTGTTTTTAATTTATATTGGAATTTTTAAATATAATTCAAAGCTACACTTCATCTTCAGTATTACTTTTTTTTTGCAATGTTGTTGTTGGAGCATAGAATCAGCAAGTAGAAGTCCGTTTGTTGTTTTTACGGTAGTTTTTTCAAGTGTCAGAACGGTGCGTTAGTCACTCGGAATTAATGTTAGGGTTTGTGTTCCTTTATAGAAGTGCTGATTGAGTTCAAATAAAATAAAATACGTATTAGATACGTATCAAAAGGAAATAAAATGCGATTTTACATGATAAAATCTGAAAATTGGAAGAGAAGATACAAATACCTTATAATATAGTTCGATTACGCCATTTTGAATTTTAGAAATAAAGTCACTAAACCCAACTATTCGTATTATATTTACATATATATATATATATATATATATATGGGGGGTGTATGTGTGTGTGTGCGTGTGTGTGTGTGTGTGTATAGGACTTTCTAGACTTTGCTCGTGAGTCCTTTATTTGCACTTTAGTTATTTGCATTTTAAGATAACTGTTTTTTTTTAATATAATTTAAGAAAGTTACTTAGAGATAATTGGAGATTGCGTGAAAAAACAATATACATTGTATTCAAGTGCTTGCATGAACCAATAATGATTCTACCGAAAAATGAACGGTTAAAATTCGCACCATATTATTTTCAAATATAATCTCTATAATAAAGTAATATTGTTTTCTCGCTGTGCATCAAGATACAATAATCAAATAATGAAAATCTTCATATGATAATCTGGTCACCAAATCGAATTAGTCCAACCATCCATGCGTGTGTCTAATAATTATGTATTCGTTTTTCCTTTCACTAGTTCCTATATTGGATCCAGATTATCTGATTCTCCTTAAAATTGAAAACAAATTTGTTTTTTACTCATTTCTTTAAATGTACTTTAACTACTCCTTAAAAAATTATCGAACCTTTTATATATATCTGTAGTGCTAAATAGGGCTAAGTGGTAGTTTTAGTCATTTAGAAATGCTTTAAAGCTTCACTGCTCACTCATTTTTCGACCAAATTTTAAACAATTATTACATTTTATAGATCACTTTCTCTGCTATATTGTGAAAAGTTATGGTGAATTTGGTAGTGTAAAAAAACGTAAAGACGTTGGCGACGTTTTTATGGCTGGTTTCCATAACAACCAAGTTGCTTCAGCGATTACTGCTGCTACTAATTCACCGCCCTCGCGAAAAGAGAAGTAACAAGTGAAACAGAGAGAATGAACGAATAAAAGGGAGATAATTGAAGGAATTTTATTGAAAGCAGACGAGTGCCGTACATTGTTATTACACATGTGTATGTTGTGTTTATGGGGCAAAAGAAATAAGACTGAAATTAAACAAAGAACAAGTGAATTTACTGGAAGCCTGGAAAATCATGGATTACAGTAGAAAAATGCGAGCATGAAAAGTAATGTGGTTAAGCTTAAATATGGAAAAGTAAAGGACTAGTTGTTAAAACTGGAAAACAAACGGACAAGATATTCTAGTAAAACTATAATAAATTAATAATTTTAAATATTGCAGCATAATTTTTTTAATTTAATTTAATATATATATATATATATATATATATATATATATATATATATATATGAGCAAACAGTTAATGAAATATGTAAAAAACACTTTGAAATGAGTTAAAAACATATTTAATCTGAAAAGGAAACACTAGATAAATGAATAGTCCTACATATAAATATATATAATTTCCTATATATATTCCAGTCCTATATATATATATATATATATATATATATATATAATTTCCACTGTCAAAAACCATAAAAGTCAAAGTACCGGAAGTCCAAGATTGAGTTTCTTTTTTATTTTAGCTAATTAATTGAACATATCCGAACTCAGGATTCGGAACCGAATCTCTTGCATGCGAGGCGAACACTCGGCAGTTGAGCAACCTCATCACACAAATGTTTATTTAAATAGTGATAATGATCAGTTAATTCCTAATCGAATTCTATAAATACAAATGGGGCCTTCGAATGTAAAAAGTAAAATGTAAATAGTATTTACGTTGTGAAACAAAAATATAAAGAGGAACTTTTTTAAACGCAGACTTCGACCAAAACCACTTGTGGTAATAGTTTTGAACTTTTGAAAATAGCGTTATTGCTGTTTGTATTTGATTCATTTATTCAAAGAAACATACGTACTTTTAATATATATATATATATATATAATGCGTGTGTGCGTATGAGTGCGGGCAGGCGTGTTATGAGAATTTACGTTGCCAGTAGATATGTCTTAAAAGTTTTCCCTTTTCCTCGCTGATGATAAAAATTGTGATTTGAAAACATAAGAAAAGAAGAATAAAAAAAAAACAAATATACACACATTTATAGACTAGTAGGTCAAAAAAAAATATATATATTTATATATATTATTTATTATATATATATATATATATATATATATATATAATTTATTATATAGATATATGCACAAATGTATATATAATGAATAAAACATATATACTATTAGGAAAGAAATATTTTCCATAGTCAAGTCGATTAGTTTTTTTGAACATCCGTCGGCCGAATGTGACCTGTCTGTGAGCCGACAGTGTCCTGGATGGGTTAGTGTAACGGTCTGGTCCAGTGCGCCAACAAACACACAACGATACGCAGCCACTCCAAATTCTCTAGCATCGTTATCTGTGTCCGACTGCCAAGACTGGATTTTTTTTTTCTTTTGTTGGCAACCGGACACGGGATGCTAAAACCCCTGCCAGCTACATCTTTTGTACTTATTTGCATTATTACTTTTTTCTCTTTTTTCAATCTCTCTTTTTTCTCTTTCTTCTCTCTCTCTCTCTCTCTTTCTTTCACTCAATTTATGTCTGCCTGTCTATGTCTCTGATTCTTGTGTGTTTCTCCCCCCCTCTCTCTCTCTCTCTCTCTCTCTCTCTCTCTCTATATATATATATATATATATATATATATATATATATATTTATATATTACGATAAATATTGAACTGTTATCCATATACACATGTGTCTCATCCTTTTTATGTGGGGATCGTCACTATAGAGGGTGAGTGTTCTACTGGTCAAAGGAGTCGAAATCTCCAGATCCAAGACAATATACTAAGTTTTGTCTGAACGTTTAGGACAATGCGGCCTCAAACCAACCACGTTGAAAATAAAATTAAGATCTGTTTACGACTAATTAAAGAGACGCATACAGAAAGCTGATACCAACAATGCCTCAGCGACACATGGACTGGAGAATATATGTATAGTGCATGAAAATGTTCGACGACCACGTAATGCGGTTGTTTTCCTGGTTCAAATCCTGTACGAGTTTCAGTTTTCACTTAGTCATATTATTTGTTTACATCCAGCCTCGTGTTCAGTTGAAAATTTCATGTAGGCTCCTGGGATTACCATAAATATTCCCGAGTTCGAGAAGATGCACCTGAAGAATATCGGAGCTTAATGACCGAAATATTTTAAACTTAACATCCGAGATTAATACAGAAGTTCAATAAGGCAAGCTCGCAAAAAAGTCTTAAGTTACATCAGCTGAAACGTTGGAAAAAGAATATCAAAGACGAGAACATTAATCAATTCGAATACGACTAATAAAGCTATTTAGTTTTTTGACGTTTCTGAATTTTTGAGATGAGGATTTTTTATTCGTATTATTTGGATTCATTGGACTACTGTTCTCATCTTGAGTGTGGTTCTCACAACGTTTCGGTCGATGTAATCTCCGACCTTCTTCAGGTGTATCTTGTAGAACTCAGGAATGTTTATGTCGAACTCGGGAATTTGGACGGAATTTCGAATGGAACCCTTTATTTACTTCTCGAGGTTAGCTTGCTCTTGTTTTGTCAGTCATGTCTGGATAGAGGTCCTAAGTAATTTGCAATTGTAGTTTTCGGTCGCCCACAATGAGGATTTGAATTTTCAACCTCCAAGAGAATATTACTTTTTACGATTGATTTTCCCAAAACAACTACATCAAGGACCCGTGGCGCAGTGGTTAGAGTACTTGGAAAAATAAATTGTAAAAAGTGATATTCTCTTGGAGGTATACGAATTTAGTTTGTTGTTTTAAGAAAATGAAATTGATTTGTCTAAGTTCTGAGAAGGGAACTAGGGTTCTTCCCTTGCCTTTTTAAATAAGCTCCCAATCTCAGTCATCTTAGATATCCTTTTAGGATATCGTTAACTAGTAATTAATATAATTAGCTACATAATTTTCAATCCAATATGCATTGCCACTTAGCCGGAGGATTTTTCTATGAATGAGAGGACAAATTTATAGAGGTATTTTAAGTTGGGAGGTGCAGCAAGATGTTTGTTTACAACACATTTAATTTCTTGCATAATTTATAGAGTTGGAGATACATGCATAGGAAGATTTGTTGGTTGTTTTTGTTTTACGGTATATCAACCCTTTTTCAGCTTATTTAATGCCAAATCCAGTGATTTTGTAGAAAAAAATTTTTAATAGAATATATTCGGGGGTTTATTTTCAAGTCGGTTTCTATTTAACCCATAGTTAGGACCCTAAGAGGTACTACCACTCCGGTCAGAGTGAACCTGGGAGCAATAGCTATTAAGGGGTGACTCCACACTCCCCAAAGCCCGCAAGCTGGAGCCTCACCATCGGATATACTTTAAGGTCATATCCAGGACCAGGAATGGGAAGGAGAATTCTAAAGTCAAGGGAATTCAAGGAAATGAAATATTATAGTAGGAAGTTTATTGTCAGCTATGCCGTGAAGCGATGGACTTTTTCTGCTTGTCGAATTAGTCGGACGTATATAAGTTGAAGCGAACGAATTTCACTGAAGTACTTGTATAACAAGCGCATGCATGCAACATATATAGATACATAGACGCATGATATATTTCTAGTGATATTTCTCTTTCGGCTGAATGACAAAGTAAACTTGATTGTGGAAGCAATACCATTACGGCGAGAGGAAAGGCATAAATGTCTGAAGAAAGTACATTTAAGTCTTGTACATATGGACATAAAAAAGGTAACATTTCAACAAGTGCAGATGAAAGAATGCTTTCAAGACAAGACAAGAGAATATGATGAGTTTTACAAGAAACGTACTGAAATTTTTTCTTTTCTTTGATGATTTTTTTTGTTTTTTTGAAATTCAAAATTAAAGGAGATTCATTCACCTTTATATTACATTTGCCACGAAAAGAAAGGTTACACACACACACACATATATATATATGCGTGTATCTATACACGTGTGCATATGTTTATATGTATCTATGTGTATGTGATTTTATATGCATTTTACTGTGTGAATATACGTACGTATTATAGTATATAAATATAAGTGCATATATGCAGTTAATCAGTTCATACACACACATATATATATATATATATATGAATTTACACACACGCACACATGTATATATTATATCTATCTATCTATATATATATATATAGAGAGAGAGAGAGAGAGAGAAAGAGAGAGAGAAAGAGAGACAGAGAGAGAGATGTGATTTAGTTGTTTTTGCTAGCGATACTTTTCGAACGAATTCAATTATTTATACGAAAATGCAACTTGGAAATAATTTTCCCTTTGACTAATTTGGTACCCCTAAATGGGGAGCGGCATATGTATTGTTTAATTTTATATTAAAAAAACAATATACGATTTGTATATATATATATATATATATATATATATATATATATATATATATATAATTTCGGTAATTATAACAGCAACCGGTCTCACGAAAAAGAAAATTTCGAAAACAGATTCGTAGAAAATATACGCGGTGAACCAAGTGTAAGAGAAACACGAACAACTTTATTAACAATGACAGTTAGGAACCTTAAAAAATATCTCTGTTTAAATGTATGAGATGGCGAATGAATGTTTTCTAGCCAGTAGTATTCCTCAACCACAACTAGAATAAAATCATAAAAATATTGAAAAAAATATAAATATAGGAATGTACAGGGTGAGACGATAAAATTGTCGCTCTAGAAAAGAAGACTTTATTCATATTTGATGCATGATGTTTGGATGAAAACTAGTTTTCTTGTTTTGTTGTAGACCATCTACTAGGTGACAAGTTGGATGCAAATCCCAAAAGCAATTGAAGCATTCTATCATGTCGGAAAGTGATTCCGCATAGCCTGTCACGCTTTAACACAGCCGTCACCGCACTCTTGTGTCCTCGTGCAAGTTTTACAAGTATATCTATAGAATGTATTCCGATGAACTGCCTGCATTAGTACCTCCCAACGTGAACACTCTTAACCCATCCAACTAGCAGCTAAATTACACCTTTGCATAAGTGCATATTTAATGGCTTCTTATCTTGGATTGCTTATTCTTTAAATATCTTAACTGTTTCCTGGAACAACATACAAAAATGTAAATGTATCGGCTGCTGCTATAAATCTGACCACAATCATAGTAGACGCTTACACTTCAGAAGCAATATATTGTATTTAGTATGAATAATTGTCAAATTAAAAAAAAAAGCAACTTATTTTTTATGTAATTTCCATCTGTTATTCTGGTATATACACACACATCAATCTACATTAGATAGACACGCTAGAATAAGAAAAAAAGAATCATACTTTCTCTGAATCAACCTGAGAATATTAAGAAATATTACAGATTCGTTGAATCAGCGGGATGAAAGAAATATATGCATAGCTAAGAGAGAAAGAAAGAGAGAGGGAGAGGGGGAGAGATAGGTTAATTGTCGAGTTAATTATGACTTACGGCGATTTGATATTACTAAAACAGATTTTTTTCCAACTAACTTGAATCTTTCAACAAAATGAATTTTAATCTGTATTCTGTGCTATAAAAGTATAGGGAAAATTCTAAGAAAAGCAAATATTGCTAAACTCGCTCACTAACTCAGAAATACACACACACACATACATACATACATACATACATACACACACACATTATATATATATATATATATATATATATATATATATATATATATATAAAATGGACACTATATATTAGTTTAGATTTTCATTGGTACATTCGGTTTCATGCAACAATAAAAATATCCTAAATATAATAGATTCATGATTCAGCGTGCTTCCTAAAGACCTAGTTCTCTTTAATTGTGATGGTCTTTGTGTTTTCAGCGAATACCATGTCTTATAGTGAATTGCTTTCTGGACTTATAAAGTGCTGTGACAAGGATGAGCGCGGGAATTCTATACGAAATGCAGCAGGACTCAGTTTCGTATTACTCTAAGGTATAAGAGCCTGTTTAACAACATTCCTGATTTCATCAGTTTCAAAATCTGTCAAGCCCCCCCTAAAAAAACAATTCGTCTTATTAGGAACTATTATTTTAAGGAGCAGTTGGGAAAGACATCAAACATTCCACGTGAAAATACCAAGGATGAACTGATTGCCACGATTAAACCTGTGTGCAGGTCTCTACCGAAGTGTTATATATTAGTGGCCCTACGTCAGTAACGATTAAGTTAGCTAGTGTTAATTTAGACTAGAGACACATTGAGTGCATGATAACCCAGGTCGGTAAAGCAAATTCGTTCCCAGGATTGAAGAAAATAAAGCTGACCAAGTAGGGGCAACTGTCAAACGCCGTAGACAAAACAATCGAACGATATGAAAATATGAAATATGATGTCCCGTTTTCTAGCGAGAGAAAAGTAATGTTTCCATATTAGTTCTCTCTGCTTAATCCTGCGAACAAGACACGCCAAAGATGTAGACAACTGATAATCTCAACGAATGTTACTGATGTCTTTGTCCTTCTGAGTAACTCATTTTTTGATTAGAAATTAGCGTTACAAATAAATAATCAACGCGACAATAAAACGTATTGTTTACTGTGTCCGTTTTCAGCGTCCCAATTGTTTTTTTTTTTTTTTCACGTTTAAATTAAAAGATGTATCAAAATTTAAATTCAGGTATTATGGTATCTGTTCAGTGCACATTTACCTATAAGTATGGCAAACCACTTATAATTCAATGGCGGTAAGTTTTTTTTTCAAAAGTAAACAATTATAAACAGAACGACTCATAGAAATATATCTATATTCTTTTTTCATTTTAATATACTTTCATAGAAATGTTTCTGTTATGCCCCAAAAAACTATTTTCTTTACATCACAAGTGTCACGCTCATACATTAATTTCCATAGCTAATATAACACACTGACCCAACGGGTCACGTGTAGTCTAGTATCTTATATGCTTTTATATGAAGTGATGTGGTTCTCGGTTGATGAACAGTGTCTTACTGTGTCGGATATATACTCGAAAGTCAAAACAACGAAAAGAATATGCTGTTGTCATAGCCCTGGTTATGACGCCTTTACTTTCTTTTTTAAAAAATGTTAAATTTTTCTCGAGCACCATAAATAGGTAAATGGAAGTGGCATACTGTATTGATTATAGGCGTTAACTTTGTGTTGGATGTTCGGGTTTCGAGTCATGACGATGCTTTGCATCATATTTACGAATATTCCTTAGCAATGTGTGAATCCACCTCTTTTTTCTTCAAAAATTTCGCAATGTGCAATCAAGGCTTAATGGTCCAGTCGACCTTACTATTTCATATGCAACTAGTTAAGGAGACATAAATTTCTGGAATAAAACAAGACATTTTTACTGTTTATGCCGGGCTTGTCAAATGTGCCACGTCGAATTTGACTTTATATTTGTCCGCCACTAGGGCGGATTTCTAAAGAATTTAATCCGTCGACTTTCGTATTCGTTCCGGGTCTAGATTACATGGTACCTCCTAACACTTTCCGCGTTGCTTGCTGTCACAAGCGCAACCTGCAAACCCATTCGTGTAGGAGAAGCCAATAGTAGATAAACGTGCACGTTTCTGACAGATCAATTTCTTTCCTTGGAGAATTGGCGTGGAAATTTGACCTAGATTTGATGACAATGGGTGACTGTAATAGCTGGATCGCGAAATCGTGTTTTTTTTTTTTTTTTTTTTACACGAAAATATGTCTGATGCATTGCTTTCATTTTTTTGTTGTTGTTGTTATTTGTTTGTTAAATCTACGTTTTATTTAGCGGAATTCTATTTTGCTTTCAATCGATGTGTATTTGTAATTGTACGAGGTGATTCATGACGAGTTTTGTTCATTTTTATGAAATTTATGATTGTTCGCTTCTAATTTCTCAACTTTTGGCCAGTGTTGACACATGAGCAACATTGTCTTTTCAACGTTTTTAGTACTATCACGCTATCAATTCGCAATTTACTACCTATTTATTACTTGAAATCGTTGAAACGAAACCAATCGATAAGAATGGACAAAACTAACTTTATTTATTTAATTTTATTCGCCTACTTTTCGTAAGGGTTATCCACAACTTAAACTATGGGTCTGACAAAAGTGTTTCTGTGGAACGGAAAGGACTCGAACCTGGCACACCAGGTTTCCAGTCTTTGTCGTAATCGCTTACCCACTGTCTTCTCTAATCGATAAGAAGACAAAATTGATCGATACTAAAAGAAAATAAAACTAATTGATAAGAATGTAGAACATATTTTTTATTCTGTTTTAATAATTTATTATATTTATTTATTTATTTATTTCCACAGCTAAACAACGCCGCAGCATACAAGAGTCATGACAGCCAACCAACCGGAAGTCCAAGACTCGTTTCGCCCTTATTTGGGCTTATCAGTTAGACATATCCGAACCCGAGTTCGAAACACGAGCCTCTTGCGTGTGAAGCAAGTAGTCTGCCAACTGAGCAAATGTCTTGCACACAAGAAATTAAATTAACTAACACAGATTCAGCAAAAAACGTCGAAATCCGACTGTAGAATTGACATGCTTCGTCTCGACAAGGGATGCAGTCATTCAACCAGCTAATAACCTCAAGCCGGTGGCTCACAAGTAGGAATTTTCAACTCGCCAGGACGATTCAATTCAACAATGCTAACCTGACGAGCAATCAGTGATAGAATTTTCAGTATGTGAGAGATTATATAATTATTTCCACAGCCAAACAACGTCGAGTCTTGGACTTCCTGTTTGTTGGCTGTCATGGCTCTTGTAGGCTGCGGCGTTGTTTGGCTGTGGAAATAATTATATAATCTCTCCCATTCTGAAAATTATATATATAAGCGACTTTGTCTGCCTGTCTGCCTGTGTGCGGAACGGTCTCTAACAAATTGCTCTGTCACTTTTTGATCCACATACTTCAAACTTGATAAATAGGTGATTTAAATCTGTGGAACAAATTCGATTTGGTTTTTAGCCGATCAAAATACTTGCTAAAAGGTAAAAATTAAAACCAGTCGGATCTTTGGAGGCGTAAGTTGACTAAGCGTGTTACATTTACGCATACGCAAAAATACATTTATACCTTTAACAACGGAGGTCTTAAGTAATTCGCAATTGTATTTTTCGGTCACATTTGCTCATTAATTAGGACCTCTATCCAATTATGGCTGACGGAACAAAAACATATTATCTCCATGAAGTAAATAAAGGGTTCCGTTCGAAATTCCGTTCAAATTCCTGAGTTCGACAGAAACATTCCTGAGTTTGACAAGATCTACCTGAAGAAGGTCAAAAGTTAGATCTACCGAATAGTTGTGAAAATGGCACTCAAGATGAGAACAGCAGTAGTCCGATAAATCCAAATGATATAAATAATCAATTCTCATGTCAAAATCTAGAAACATAATCATTAACATATACTGAGCACAATATAATAATCAATAGAAAATTAACTCTATAATAATAAATACGAAATCTGCAAGAATTAAAATATCATATTCAAGCGTATTTTACGACCGAGCAACGCCGGGTGACCTGCTAGTTTAGGAATATGTTTGTACCTATGTGGCACTATTTCCTTGTGCCACTGTTTCTAACACACTCTGCAGCATGGACGGGTGGTAAATTGTCCATGAGCGTAGAGATACAAAGAAACCCCTTCCCATAATCCCCTTGCTATCTTTCTGTCTTTTTCCTGCACGACCACCATGATGTGAGGACGCATAGACTGTCTCTCCGTAAATGAGGGGGGGCACCCCCTCCTTCAACACTAGTTAGGGTAGGTTAGTTAGCTTTGAAAAGCCTATTGTAAAAATTAATTGTAAATTGTTTTTTTTTGTAATATATATTGTATCTCTAATGTAAAATAAAATAGTTAGTTATATCTTATGTATATTACAATTGTGTCGCGTGTGATTTTTCTTGTGTCTGCCATGAATGCCTTCATAAATATCTTAAGTCAAAAGGCGGCCCTGAGGACAAAGAGATGAAGATTCCCACCAGAATGCCACCAGGGTGAAGAGATCATCTTGAGAAAAGAAAGGAGCCACACCCAAAACCAACATCTCAGGTATGATTTTCTTCTTACTACACAGACCCTAATGACTGGCCCATCTTCATGTCTTCATGAGACCGCTTTAAGACATTTACTATAACACGTCTGTCGGTCACACCCCAGTGACCGGCTGATCGTGGTATAAATGGTTGCCTTAAGACGCAGGATTGACCCTGGTTAATTACCAGACGGATCTCGTCGCATCTGTGTCGCAGTATAAATGATGCACTATGACCAAGACATATTGTTTCCCAGCATGGAAATAATTTCGACTCTTAAACCCACGGCACAACCAAAAATAACGACCACTAGACGAATCGAATAAAAAAAAATGGTCCACGGTCTTTAAAAACGGAAAAAACTATTTCTGGCAAAATTTAAAAAAAAATGGCAGACCAGTACACACGCGCACAAAAAAAAAAAAAAAAACGCACTCAAAAAGGAAAATTCAGAACCTGAACAAAAAATTGTCTTGCACCTACAAAAAAAAAAAACAGTTTACAAAAGATCGATTTAAAAAAAAAGAGTATTGAAAGTAACCCTTCGAACAAAAAAGTAAGAAATGTGTCCCACACAAAAAAAAAAAACAGAGATGAGAAAAAAAGTGTCTCTAGAATATGCAATATCTCTTTCTCTCTCACGCTTTCTCTCTTTCTGTCTCTCTCAAGATATATATCTATATGTGTGTATATCTATGCATCTTGTTATTACATGAAAGAAAAAGAAAAAAATCCTTCAAACACGAAGCTCGAAAAATAAATTTAAAAAAGAAAAAAAAAAGGAAAGAAAATAAAGGATACCTAACATTTTTTATCTGATCTTTATTTCAGGCTTATAAAAATATAGGACTTTTTAAAAAAAAATTCTTTTGACTTTGCAAGTGTTAGATTCAGATTTGAAAAAATAGAACTTTTACATTACATTTTATTCCATGAACAGTTGATGTGTTTATTTTTCAGGTTAGGTACCAATTTACGCTGAAACATAAGGGGACTTTTTGATTTGATAATGTTTTTTATTTATTTTTTTTGTCTGTTAAAAAAAAAAGAAAAGAAGGGAAAGAAAAAATATTATCGCTAAAAATTTAGATTACATAATACGAAGTTTTCTTTGTGTGAGCGCCTTACAAAATTGATAAAAACAAGATTTTTTCTATTTTATTTTTTTTTAAACTCGTAGAAATGTTTAATGTCTACCTGTCACTCATTTTTTAAAACAATGACCGCACATGGGAAAGATAAGCTAAGATGACCTCGTCATGGTGTTTGTGAGGTTGTTAAGGGATGGGTGGTAGAACAACGCTACCTGCCTCTCTCTCTCTCTTCTTCTCTCTATCTCTCTCTCATTCCCTTACCTGTGAGGACGAGAGAGTGACTTTTAAAATCGTCGAAGATTTTTTTTTTGTTATTACGTAATGGTGTTATGAGGGTGGTGGGGTGTGTAATGGCATCGCTCTGCCTCTATCCCCTTCTTTTTCCCCTCATTCTCTTTCTCTACTCTTGCGTTTTAATGATTGTATAGCTAAACCCCCATGGCTGATTGCAGGAGGGCATATAATAACGAATTAACTTGGAGTTTTTTTTAATTTTTCTACCAAGTTTAAAGAACAAAATTATTTATGCTTCGTTAAATTACATTAAATGATGTCTTCAATTGTTTTTTTATTAAAAATAAAAACTGAGACGATTATTCAAACAGCACTTAAAGTACTTTTTTTGAAGTCTTCGAGTGTTTGGAAAAGCCAACTGTTACATGATTACGTTCATTTTTTGAGAGTTCTCTGAAATGTTCATAGTTTTTCTTAAAGAAAAAATTACGCTATTACATTTCGAATATTCTCTGAATTTTTAATAATTTCTAAGGAAATATTGTTTGACTAACGAAAGAGATTTTCCTGAACTCTAGATGATTTTAAGGAAGAATTATTCGAGCAAATTCTTTAATTGAAGGTTTATTTGAAATTGGACCGTATGATAGGGGTCCCTGAAATATTGACTGAGGAGTATATACGTAAAATTGAATTAATTATTAAGAAAAAAAAAAGATTTCCTCAGTCTAGAAAGATCTCTCTTTAATTGAAATTTTAATTCTTTCGAGCTTTTAACTATACAGAACTGGTCGTTAACTAATGTAACTTCCAGGTGTGGCGGGAGTTTATTAGTTCGAAATAATCCTTGTGAGTGAGTTTAGGAAAAGAATTGCTTTTAAATGATAAAATAATTACTTGGAAAATAAAGTTAATTAACATGAAAAGTTTCTGAATTCGAAATGACCTGGATAATGGTCTAAAAGAAGAAATGATTTTTAAGAATCAATTAAATAACTTTAAATGTACACTGAATTTTAAAAATAATAATTACGAAATGAAAAAGTTTTGGGATGTCTCTGAATCTCATTGTGAAGGGTGAATTGATTCAAAATGAATTTTCTATGATCTTTTCGGAAGATTAATTTTAATAATGAACCAAATGTTTGGAATAATTTTTGAATTGTATTACGAAAAATGGGTCTATTCGAAGTTTATGACCTTTTGAGAAGATTGGTTTTTATAATAATAAATGAATTACTTTGGAAAGAAGTTAACTAACATAAATTGATTTTAACGATGAACCAAAATACTTGAAATAATTTTTAAATTTTGGAATTAAATTTTAATGATCTTTTGTAAATCAAGTTTTGAAAAAAAATACACATACTTTTTAAATGTACCCTGAAATTTGGGAAAAAGTTAATTATGAATGTAATAACTGAAATGCGTTTGCATTGTGTAAACAAATTCTAATTGTGACCGAGGTGCTCTGAAATGATTTTTTAAAAGTGTTTTCTTTTTAAGAAAAAAAAAATTGTTAACACCCTATTTCATTGATTTAATGTATACCAGGTTTCTGAATTGTTTATTTTTGGAATTTTTTTCCCCCTAATTGAGTATTCTAACTCATGAAGGCTGAGTGCCCTTCTTAATTAATTCTTTATATAATTAATAAATATTCCGTGGTGGATAGTTTTTATTGGTCGCTCGGCGGCAGACTCCTTGCTCTAACAGAATTAATTGGATTAGAACCTCTGAAGACCAAGGTTTTACTAAATCCATATAGGTCGGCGTGATGAGGTCACGTAACCCCGACTTATCTAAAATACATTATACTGGTCGCTGAAGAGAGCGTAAGTCCAGTAACTGAAGTAATAACTTGGAATACATATAGGTCGGCGTGATGAGGTCACGTAACTCCGACTTGGTTAAAATACATTATACTGGTTGCTGAAGGGAGCGTAAATCCAGTTACGAAAATAATGTTATGCAGACTAAATTAAAAAACGTATAGGTCGGCGTGATAAACTCACGTAGAATCCGGCTTAGTGAAATACGTATAGGTCGGCGTGATAAACTCACGTAGAATCCGGCTTAGTGAAATACGTATAAGTCGGCGTGATAAACTCACGTAGAATCCGGCTTAGTCAAATACGTATAGGTCGGCGTGATAAACTCACGTAGAATCCGGCTTAGTCAAATACGTATAGGTCGGCGTGATAAACTCACGTAGAATCCGGCTTAGTGAAATACGTATAGGTCGGCGTGATAAACTCACGTAGAATCCGGCTTAGTGAAATACGTATAGGTCGGCGTGATAAACTCACGTACAATCCGGCTTAGTGAAATACGTATAGGTCGGCGTGATAAACTCACGTACAATCCGGCTTAGTGAAATACGTATAGGTCGGCGTGATAAACTCACGTACAATCCGGCTTAGTGAAATACGTATAGGTCGGCGTGATAAACTCACGTAGAATACGGCTTAGTGAAATACGTATAGGTCGGCGTGATAAACTCACGTAGAATCCGGCTTAGTGAAATACGTATAGGTCGGCGTGATAAACTCACGTAGAATCCGGCTTAGTGAAATACGTATAGGTCGGCGTGATAAACTCACGTACAATCCGGCTTAGTGAAATACGTATAGGTCGGCGTGATGAACTCACGTAAAATCCGGCTTTGTTAAAAAATATTATACTGGTTGCTTAAGAAAGTGTAAATCCAGTAACTGAAATCATGAGGTCATTGCCTCGATGGAGGGCGAGGATGATTACCCTCTCTGGTATTTGAAGCAGTATACCAGTCTACCAGGAGCCTGGTGGAAAAAATAACTTGCTTCACTGAGTTCCTGATGGAACGTAGAGCATGGGGACATTGATTGCTGACGGCCGGTTGACGCACCATTCACGGAAAATTAGGGACTTCTGAAATTTATGAATACTCATAAATTTCGGATAGCATAGGGAGGGATGTGGCACTATTTCCTTGTGCCACTGTTTCTAACACACTCTGCAGCATGGACGGGTGGTAAATTGTCCATGAGCGTAGAGATACAAAGAAACCCCTTCCCATAATCCCCTTGCTATCTTTCTGTCTTTTTCCTGCACGACCACCATGATGTGAGGACGCATAGACTGTCTCTCCGTAAATGAGGGGGGGCACCCCCTCCCTCAACACTAGTTAGGGTAGGTTAGTTAGCTTTGAAAAGCCTATTGTAAAAATTAATTGTAAATTGTTTTTTTTTGTAATATATATTGTATCTCTAATGTAAAATAAAATAGTTAGTTATATCTTATGTATATTACAATTGTGTCGCGTGTGATTTTTCTTGTGTCTGCCATGAATGCCTTCATAAATATCTTAAGTCAAAAGGCGGCCCTGAGGACAAAGAGATGAAGATTCCCACCAGAATGCCACCAGGGTGAAGAGATCATCTTGAGAAAAGAAAGGAGCCACACCCAAAACCAACATCTCAGGTATGATTTTCTTCTTACTACACAGACCCTAATGACTGGCCCATCTTCATGTCTTCATGAGACCGCTTTAAGACATTTACTATAACACGTCTGTCGGTCACACCCCAGTGACCGGCTGATCGTGGTATACCTATATTAAAAGATAAGTTTTTTTCCTTTCTTATTTATTATTATCGGATATTATTGAAAAAATTTATTTTGTCATTTATTTAAAATTTATATATGTGAATATGTTTTCTCTTTAAAGTGTTATATTCTATTGTATTATTTTTATATTATTAGTTGCTCATGAAATTTTAATTGGTTATCTGACGATTAAAGTAGGCTGGACAGACGTACGTTCTCTTTTATTATATAGATATACACTAAATCAACACATGACTTTGTCCGCGGTTAATTTTTTAATCTCTTTGTTTAAATTTAGCGATGGATTTTATAAATAAATTCAGAAGTTGGTAGTCACTTCCATCAGCAAAGCGTAACATTATGTACAAAACCATTACGTGACATTGATCATTTAAGTAATTGGACTTTGAAGAATATTTAAGAAATACACGCAAATAAAATTGATGTAAGATTTTTCCCAGTGTACACTTTCTTATTCTTCGCTGTCTGAATAACACTGCAATTGTTTTTATTCCAAGCTTTATCACTTCCTCCCGCCTTCTTCTTCTTCTTCTTCTTCTTCTTCTTCTTCTTCTATTACATTGCAATGTTGAAGAAACAAAAACCATTGCCTGTTTGTCAACTAAGTATTTTTAATCTATAATCAATTTTTTCATTTCACCATCTATCTACTACTGCACATTTTATTAATCCAGCCTTCCCTACATCGCACTTTTGCCTGTGGTATGCACTAAATACTCTTTCACTATAAGTCTTACAAACTTCAAATTTAACGAGGATGATGTCCAACCTATATAGAGGTAAGTCACATGTATCTCTTTCAATGATGTATGCATCAGCCTCATCTGTATTTTTGTAATTTGCTTTTCATAAGATTGAAGCAATAATAAAGGTATACACCAGTATGATGATTCTCGAAATCGACCCCGACTTTTACCAGTATGCTATAACATCTTTAGGCAGTTTCTTTGTTAATTTGTTTGCGTTAAGTTGAGAGATTCAAAAGTCCCTAGTCACTTCTACCACCAGAACAAGGAAGCTTGCATTGATTACAAGACTGATACATACAATACGTGGAAGCTTGAATATTAGAAAGTTCATGGAGGATTTATCAGATGGAGAGTTAAGCTTCTTCCACATCATCGTTTGACAACTACAGCGTTCTTTAATTATTCTAACAACCTCATGCCTTCTTCGTTTTTATTCGCTCGCAATAGTAGTTAAAGTCACAAACATCACGCATTAAACGAAATGCTTACTGTATGGAATTGAGATTCTCGGAAGTTTGTCGTAACAACTTCGATATAACTTAGTAGAGTATAAGAATGCTATCATCTCTTCCTGCATCACTTTGTGCGCGTTATGGATTTGTTTCAATGAATCAAATACAGATGCAGATGAAAATGTGCAAAAAACATAAATATACATACGGACGGTATGAATACCCAATACTCCCAACTTTAATGTATAGGTTTGAAATAATTCATATAATATATACACACACATACATACATATACATATATATATGTATATATATATATATGCATATATATACGTATACATATGCATATATATAGTGCGTGTATAGATACAAACGCCGTATAAATACACATATATGTATCTATATGTACATACATTATAAAGAAAAAATCTACAAAAGTAATTTTATTTACAATAAATTAATACAAAATATCGTTGAAAATATCACCACTTCTCATCTCTATCGATTTCATATTTCAACATATACATTGCTATGATTTTTAAAGATTTAATGATACCGTTTTCAACAATGCTAATAATAAACAATAACATACACACTCACAGGCACACACACACACACACACACACACACACACACACACATAGGAGGAAATATATATGCACACATACTAGGAGGAAAATTCAAATTGTCTCATTACTGCCAAAATATTTTGCATATTATATACATAGTGTCTTCAAAATCCAACTAAAGTGTTTATTTATAGCAAATTACATTATTATTAATGATCGCATTCAAGTGAACTACTATTCTTTTACTGTTATTGATATTTATATTAGAATCTATAATAGTAATATGCGTTATGAACATTTTTATATATTTATAGTTTCTTTGCAATTATAAAAGTAATTAAATCTGTATAGAAACACAAATCTGGAATTAAATGTTCCCCAAACGGCGAATGAAGTAACAGCCATCTTAAAAGCTCATCCACAAAATTGAGTGTAATTTTCTGAAAGTATGCAGCTTTTCTTACTCACAGAAAACATCGATTCTTATAATACAGTTGTTGTTTGTTTTTTTTTGTTTTGTTTTTTTTGTTAAGTGACTGTTAAAATAGTTTCTGCCAATTGTCCATTTATTTGGCTCTTATTAATTTGGTATAAAATAATTCATTTTTCTCAAAGAAATATCATAGCATATTCTACGGTTCATATCCATAATATCAATAGTTTGCGATGAAAAAGCGAATAAATATTGGAAAAAAATATGTTTATTCTACGAGGGTCGTACTAAAATAAGAGTCTCCTATTTTTGTAACTCAAAAAATTGAAGAGCGGTATCATTAAAATGTGCGACCTCTTGTGTTCCGGAATTTATTTTCCTACATAGTCAATACCATGCTCAATGGACTTTTGCAGAAATTGAATGACACATCTCTGCTTCTGACGCACGTCCATGATATATCATGCTTTCTTAGAGTCTCACACCGTCAATATTTGCAAAAGAGATATGAAACTCTCAGATCATTAATACATGAGTTTAGTCATATTAATGCAATTAACAATCCCATCTGGTCAATTCCGGTGGAATAAAAGATATATGGAAACATTATTTTCGGAATGTACATCGTACTTAGAAAATGCTGCAATTCTTTTTTTTCTTTTTTTTTTTTTTTTTTGCAAAATGAGTGCAATTGTACAATGTATTGTTATTTGTATACGTATTCGCGTATGCACATATATATATTTTACATATACATATTGCATGCATACGTACACACATTCATACATACATGCGTAAAACAATAAAGATCAGTGAGCAATAGCTCTTGTCATATCAAGTGGGCATAAAGATTTACTACCCAAGATTTCCAGCTATGGTATATTTGACATTTCATCTCAACTATCAAATTCTTTTTCCGCATTGGGTTTATACAAGTAGGGCAGAAGTTCGAAGCTCAAAGTTGTCGTGCCTCAAAGATCTATGCTAGGCCCATTTCTCTTTCTGATCTTGATAAATGATTTCGCAAATAATATTCTAAGATCATCTGTCAACATATACACAGACGGCACTACTATCTACAGTAACATTTTAAAGCATCTTGTACAATAGTACAAAAGGTGACTGGCTAATTTTAATGCCTCCAACACCAAGCTTCTATCTTTCCATCTATGACTTTTTAAAGACTTAATGATCTGATTTAAAAGATTTAAAATGCTCTGACACTTATTTAGACCCAATTGAAATAAATAGCTCTCGTCTCGATGAAGCCCCTTCCTTCGACAAGCTTCTGAAACTAACCTTCACTCCTGGCCAGAAATGGAAGACTTATTAGGTTGGTGCAAAAACAGTGTTTGTTTTTTCATATATATATATATATATATATATATATATATATATATATATATATATATATAAATATAAATATATATATATATATAAATATATATATATATAAATATATATATATATATAAATATATATATATATATATAAATATAAATATATATATAAATATAAATATATATATAAATATAAACATATATATAAATATAAATATATATATATAAATATATATATATATATATATATATAAATATATATATATATAAATATATATATATAAATATAAATATATATAAATATATATATATAAATGTATATATATATATAAATATAAATATATATATATATATAAATATATATATATATAAATATATATATATATATAAATATAAATATATATATATAAATATAAATATATATATATATAAATATATATATATAAATATATATATATAAATATAAATATATATATATAAATATAAATATATATATATAAATATATATAAATATATATATATATATAAATATATATATATATAAATATATATATATATATATATATAAATATAAATATATATATATATATATAAATATATATATATATAAATATATATATCTATCTATATATCTATAAAAACAGAGATGTGTGTGCCACAGACGATTTCTGATTGGTTAATCCAATAATCACATCTCCTAAAAAAGTATAGTTCTTACGCTCTTAACTTTACCATAAAATATTTTGGTCTTATTTATTGTCCATCTTGGAAGGGTTTAATATTTTTCTAACTTGCGATTTACAACTTAAAAAAATACGAAACTAACTTACAATCTAACAATCGAACCTCCGACACCACGGCCGCCATTATGAAACTAAACTAAAAAAAAAAAATACGCGCGTTCACTCGTTTTTTTGTGCATTTTTTTTTTTGGGGGGGCTAATTTAGCATAATAGTGTCCATTTAATAGTATTATCTTGAAAAAATAAAAAAATAAGGAAAATTACCAAAAAAACAAACAAGAACAACAAAAGTGTGCCGTATTTTTAAAAGTTTTAATGCGTTATTTTTATTTGCTTTTTTTATTTCATCGGTGAAGAAAATGGCCAAACAGAAATTTTGAAGGCCAAATTTCGCGAATTTGGCCTTTTTTTTAAGCAGTTTGGCCTTCAAAATTTCTGTTTGGCCATTTTCTTCACCGATGAAATAAAAAAAGCAAATAAAAACAACGCAATAAAACTTTTAAAAATACGGCACACTTTTGTTGTTCTTGTTTGTTTTTTTTGGTAATTTTCCTTATTTTTTTATTTTTACAAGAAAATACTATTAAATGGACACTATTATGCCAAATTAACCCCCCCCCAAAAAAAAATGCACAAAAATTCGAGATTTATGGTTTTGACGAGATAATTTAGCGAATTGTCCGGACTATTGCGAGATAACCATCCATTAGTTTTTCCTGAAATTTTGCCACAAATTGTATTTCATTACATAGATGTGCATAGTAACAACATTTTTTTGCCGAAAATTCCCGTTGCGTCTCCAGATTACATCGGTGAAGAAAAAGGCCAAACAGAAATTTTGAAGGCCAAACTGCTTTAAAAAAAGGGCCAAATTCGCGATTTGGGAAAATCGATGTGATAGGTTTTCGACAGAAATTTGGCGATTAAGTGGTCAATATTCAACGATTTGACCTTTGAGAACTCTACCAAACTCCTCCTACAATTCTGGGTCTAAACAGTAAACACTTGATATTTTAGATATAGATTCCTTGGACATGGATCTAACTTATTAACTTTACTTGATCCCTTAACAATAAATGTTAAGAGGTCATAATAGGGGTCAAAGTTTTACAAAAATTGACCGTTTTTTTTTTTCTCAGCATTAACCTCAAAACACCTGGGCAACGCCGGGCACTGATTGCTAGTATAAATATAAATATATATAGATATGAATATATATATATAAATATAAATATATAAATATATATATATATAAATATATATATATAAATATAAATATATATATAAATATAAATATATATATATAAATATAAAAATATATATAAATATAAATATATATATATAAATATATATATATATAAAAATAATTATATATAAATATATATATATATAAATATATATATATAAATATATATATATAAATATATATATATATAAATATAAATATATATATATAAATATAAATATATATATATAAATATAAATATATATATATAAATATAAATATATATAAATATATATATATATAAATATAAATATATATATTTATAAATATAAATAAATATAAATATATATATATATAAATATATATATATATAAATATATATATATGTAAATATAAATATATATATATAAATATAAATATATATATATAAATATAAATATATATAAATATAAATATATATATATATAAATATATATATATATATAAATATATATATATATATATCAATAAGGGAGTAGTCACCAACAATGTGTATTTTTTAACAATTTTTTATTATTCCGTGTCTTGGTTTTTCATTGGGAATGTTGTTTGGATCATTGTAATAATGTTTTTTAGTCATTGAAATCGTTTTTACGCGCGTTTCAGACGTTCTGTGATGCGTCCTCTTCAGAAATTATTTTCAAATGTGTTGGAGATGTAAAAATGTAGTTAATTTTAAGTTTTTCCAAGGGGTGGAGGCTTGTAAGTGTGTATTATTCATTGGCATGCTCAATTTTTATTACTATTTTATTGCTCTTTTATTGGGCTTGTCGGGGGGTAAACCGCTGACCTGGCTCATTAGCAGAAAGAGATAGCCAGGTCAGCGGTCTTACTCCCCCCCCCGACAAGCCCAATAAAAGAGCAATAAAAGAGTAATAAAAATTGAGCATGCCAATGAATAATAAACACTTACAAGCCTCCACCCCTTGAAAAAACTTAAAATTAACTACATTTTTACATCTCCAACACATTTGAAAATAATTTCTGAAGAGGACGCATCACAGAACGTCTGAAACGCGCGTAAAAACGATTTCAATGACTAAAAAACATTATTACAATGATCCAAACAACATTCCCAATGAAAAACCAAGACACGGAATAATAAAATAATGTTAAAAAATACACATTGTTAGTGACTACTCCCTTATTGAAATATACATCTTTCTTTCGTTGGAATTTCTTAACCCATTTTATATATATATATATATATATATATATATATATATATATATATATATATATATACAGTCCTGGTCAAAATCATAAGACCACTTAAGAAAGTTTACGCATATTATCAAATTTTTAATCAAACAAATGGTTGAAACCATTGCCAAAAGGGAAAATATGATGGAAAAAATGAAATCTGCTTCATTTAAAACCTTAACCCTGATCTAATAATCATTTTTTAAAAAACAAACATTTTCACCTGGACAAAATGATAAGACCACTGATAATTTATACAACAAAGTCAATTATAAATTACTAAAAAGGGTCTCACTATTTAGTATAGCCTCCATTATTACGAATTACTTCAAAAATTCTCTTCAGCATGCTTGCGACTAAGTTTTTTATCAGTTGCGAAGGAATTTTATCCTATGTACTAAAAACTGAATCAGAAAGTTCCTTTATCGAATCATACTGGGTTCCACCCTTGAACACTTCTTTTGCCATCCATCCCCAAAGATTTTCAATAGAATTGAGGTCCGGAGAACATGCTGGATGATCTAACAATTCTATATTATTGTAAGAAAAGTATTCTCGTGCTTGTCGAGAAGTGTGTATCGCAGCGTTGTCTTGCTGGAAAATATAATTTCTTCAACACAGACGTGGACATTCAGTCCTGATAGAAGCATTTTCAAGCATTGAAATGTACTTCAATGATGTTTGCCGGCCTTTCACTACTTGCAACTTTAGGGTCCCAGCTGACGAGAAAGCACCCCAGATCATTAAAGACCCTCCTCCACTATGCCGAGTTGAAAAAGTCTCGTTGGGCAAATTTTTATCATGCCAATATCTGGACCATCTAGATTAAACTTTTTCTCATCGAAGGAAAATTACATTTTCCCACTTCTCTTCATCCCAAGTCTGGTATTTGGCGGCATATTTAAGTCGGTTAGTTTTGTGCTGTTCAAGAAGACGTGGTTTCTGCAGTCGCTTTAAATGATTGAAACCCTTCATTTTCAGATGCCTTCTGATGGTTTTAGGACTACATTCGGCTGCTGTTTGGCTTTTCAATCGACTTGAGATCATACTGGAGTTGTTTTTAAACTTCTGATACGGCGATCCAGTGATGGGGTTATTTTTATTTTTGACCGACCTGGAATCTTTTTGCTCCCATATTGATCTTGATTTTTTAAAAAAATTGTGATGACCATTTTGCTACGATTCACTTCATTTGCAATGGATTTATGGGTGAGTCCATCACTATTAAGCTCAAAGATCCTTCCTCTCTCAAACTCTGATAATAGTTTCCCTTTTACCATTTATAATTTAGTAAGATGTTTTTTATCCACTAACAACTTGCTTTTAGTAACATAGAAAGCTTTTCGTATCCATTTTTTTCAAAACTAGCCAATTTTATTAAAGTGGTCTTATCATTTTGACCAGGTGAAAATGTTTGTTTTTTAAAAAATAATTATTAGATCAGGGTTAAGGTTTTGAATGAAGTAGATTTCATTATTTTTTTTTTTTTATCATATTTTCCCTTTTGGCAATGGTTTCAACTATTTGTTTGATTAAAAATTCGATATTATGCGTAAATGCTTACTTTCTTAAGTGGTCTTATGATTTTGACCAGAACTGTGTATATATATATATATATATATATATATATATATATATATATATATATATATATATATATATATATATATATATATATATACGTCAGAAAACGACGTTATTTTTTCACCAACCTAGTGCATCAAATCAAGGTCGTTGGAAAAACGCTTGCTTCATTCGCATATTTAAGAATGTATCTCAGTTCGGACGCAATCTGCTGCTTGTACAAGTGCTAAATGCGCCCATCTGGAGGGGAGTTGATCGAATAACTCTTTTCTGCCTTTCAAAGCATTCTTGAAAACCTAATAAGTGATATCTTTTTCTTTTCCTTGCAAAATCTTTTTCACAGAAGAGAATCTATCTCTGTTTTATCATTATTTTCATGCCAAGTGTTGGACTAAGCTTCAATTTATTGTCCCCTCGTAAAATATTCACAACAAACTCTCGGCTACTTACAACCATTGTCAATAATTTCCCCCACTCTCTGCCCGTGCCCAAATCTAAACGCAAATTCCATTAACAAAGTGTTTACCTATAACTGCCCGTTTGTGGAACCCTGTTATTTGGGCTGCTTTCTAGCTGACTACACCATGGTCATCTCTAAGTAGAATATAAACAAATTCCTTTGAATAATCAAATTTTACCCAGGTTCTATTATTACCGATCGATACGCTGTTGTTTCACTGACCATCTTACATTGATTAACCCTAATAATCGAGTGGTCATTATGCGTTGATAAGTGGTGACTCGCTTGTAAACAATCATGCATTATATACACACTTTCAAAGTACATACAGACGTGCATACACAAATATAAATGAATGAAAATACATATATACACATATACTCATATATGGGCATTCACACATACATGCACACATACATGTGCATGGTTTATCAACATCACGAAACAAGAGCTAGCAGAACAACCTCTATCACGAAACATTTAAGAGAAGACTGTCTTACAAATTAGACAGAATCAGAGAACTAGTCTGTACAGAAATAGCTCAAAAGAATCGCCAAAAATACACCAAAAGACTTTCCATTACGAAAAAGAAAAAGAATTGGCCAATCAACAGCCTGCCAAATATTTTCTGGATAAAGTCGTCTAGGTCTTTATAGATAAAGAAAGTTCTTTAGACTGGCTAAAAAGGGGATCGCTACATTATGACCAGGATAGTATTATAATGGCTGCCCAAAATCAAGACCTGATGACCAATGTTTAAAAAAAAATGAGTGTCCCAACAATGGCAGCAAGTGCAGGTTCTTCCCCACAGAAGTAGAGAGTGTGAGCCACATGATATCTCGCTGTATGATTCTGCTGGTGGACGGCTACCATAGAATGCGGCACAGTGGAGTGTGTAAGTATCTCAATTTGACGACCTGAAAAAAAAGTTAAATATCGAATGCAGCAGAAAGTCCTGGGAACATATACCAGGAAGAACTGTTAGAAATGTCATACACCATCCACTACAACTGCATTTCCCACAGCAACGTATGTAGAAAACGGAGCTATTATACATGACAGTGTGATACGAGACAAGATGGAGAAAAAGGAAACTTTAATAAAAAGTTAATATCCATAATAATACTGAATTAAAAATAGTTGATAGGGAAAGATGACGAAATATTAAGGTCTTACGTGCGACAGGAAAATAAACTAGAATCTTATGAAAATCTCCATAATTCGAGTTATTATAGAAGCAACTGCACTCATGAAAAAGAATTTCCAAAAACTACCTGGCAAATATATCTTGTGAACAAAGTGCAAGAGGGATTCAAACAATTGCACTTAAAGGGACGGTTAAACTCTTAAAACGAACTCTCGGTTAATATGTATAAGATAGGTAGTAAGTTTTTTAAGTGTAAAAAACACATACATACACATATGCAAGGCATAGATACACACACACTCATATACATATATGCCTTACATACAACTATATATATCTTAATGTTATCTATATAATTATAAAACTCTGTGGACCTTGCTTACTTGCATTTTATCATGGCCGATTGGGCGATTCAATATTTTGAGAAAGAGCTGAAAGTATATATATATATATATATATATATATATATATATATACACACATTTATATATACATATATATATAATATATATATACATATATATATATATATATTGTTTACATAAAGTTGTTAGATGAGATAAATCATTGGTACCGTCGGTTTCAACCCCGATAATTAGGAGTGTTTTAGATACCCATATCAAACTCTCGTCAGCCAATACTCATCTATTTTATAACCGGAAGTGGAAATATGTATACATCACGAGTTCACGTTTAACTCGTTTTGCGCAACCCCCCTTTTTATTTATCGGATGGTGATAAGTTTATTAACTTTAAAATTAAATTATATCAAATTTAAAATCCAATTTCAATTTAAATTTTTATGTTAAGTGCCTTTAATATTAAAACCAAAATTTATTTGAAAATTTTTTTTAATTGTTTTTAACATTTTTTTCAAATTTAAACTTTAAAATGATCTCAATGTCGATTAAAACGTAAAATTCCATTTAATTATATCGAAATGCGTTTAAAATTTCGTTAAAAATTTCAGCTCTTTCAAGGTTTGAGAGAAACCCATCTAGCCTAAGAGATTTTCCTAGTATATTAACCTCAATACTATTGTATTTTTTCCTATAGTTTTAAAATTGAAATAGATTGTAAATTACATTTATAAAGTATGGTTTTTAAAAACTTCTGTAATACAATAATTAAAAATCTATAATAATAATAATTTAAAATTACAATTAAAATCCAATTTTACAAACTAAATCTATTTTAGAATATAAAAGTTAACTAAAAAGTGCGTTTTTTATGTACATAAAGATTTAGGTTTTGTCTTTTTCACTAACCCAGTTTATAAGAAGTGCTTTCCTTCTATGTATACAATTTTTCAAAGATGCACTCCTCACATTTAAACATCTTATTTCTGGGTCATGAATTGCCCGTAGGATGTGGTACTATTCCACATTACAGAGAGAGGATTGACTTAATTCCGAGGCATATGCTGGTTTATGCTCGATTTTCTCTATTTTATGGAAATAGTGTACCTCTTTCTTTTAACTCTCAGACCTGGGTTGCTAATGTTGTTTTTATCCTTGTTTTAGCTCTAAAACAGCTCATATGTGCATAGTATCGTTGTTTAAATTAGCATTGTGTCATACGTATATATATTTTTCCGGTATGCTTGTCGATTGGTCCGTTATTGTTGCTTCGTAAACAAGAGATTCAGCTTTATAGTTGCCCTCCAATGGGCACTTATTTTTTGTCCTGCAAGAGCAGCCTGCGTTAACTATCTTTCCTGGTTCCTTAGATATGATAGACTTGATCGGTGGTGCTGTTGAGTAACTTACTTTCACAGTATTCCTATTAAAGAGTTTGTACAGTTTGTACTTTTCTGGGAAATGCGTATGTAGAAGTCTAAGAAAAAATGTCCTACTCTAATTTTTGTATTAAGTGAGAACGGAGGAAAGGACCAAATTATATTCCGTTTCCTTTTCTTTTTTTCTTTTCTTTTTGATCCTGATCCTGATCCTGTTGGAATTTTATATTTTCACTGAATTCACTTTTACGTAGTGCCTCATTATAATATGCCGCTGCTTGTTCGAACACTTCGGCGTTCGAAGAAATATTGATATTTTTTGCTAATATTAGCTACCATATTTTTAAACAGTGTGGGTGGGTGGCATGAACTCTTATTTAGGTACATGAGTTTTTCATTCGGAAAATTATGAAAGGGTTTATGTATTTTTTTTCTCAAGATCTAGAGTTGCATCGTAGAAGTCCACTTTATATAAATTTATCTTTATAGTTATTTTAAACCAGAGTTCTTTGAAAAAATCAGTAAATCTTTTTTAAGACTGTCTAGTGCGTGTCCATTGCAGTCTCGTGATAGGCAAAGTCCATCACCCCTATATAAACCAAAAAGGCGGTCTGGGAATTTGTTTTCATTGAATTTGTTTTCATAGAAAAAGTCAAACTAGATCAAAGACAACGCACTGGCGTACCCCCATCCCGACATCAAAGGAGTCTTCTTGATTCGATTTTTTTTACCCATGTTTTACCTTAAAAAAAAAAGATAAGAGGGGTTGCCTTGCTTGCATAATGGTTTCTTATCCAGCTCACTGTTTTAGTTTTTGTTTTAGCTACTGGTACACAAGATATATATATATATATATATATATATATATATATATATATATATTTCTGACGAGGACACTTCACGTCTGAAACGCGTAAAAACGATTTAAATGGTTTAGAAACATTATTACAATGATCCAAACATAATTCTCAATGAAAAATCAAAACACGGAATAATAAAATAATGTTAAAAAATACACATTGTTGGTGACTACCCCCTTATTTAAATATACATCTTTGTTTCGTTGGAATTTCTTAACCCATTTTATATATATATATATATATATATATATATATATATATATATATATATATACATACATATATACATACATACATATGTATACATATACATACATACATATATATACATACATATAAAAAGGTTATAGTAAACACAAACCTTTTTCTATATATATTTGTGTATGCGTTATATATGTTTTAAAAATTTTGCCTACAAAACTCCTCTCTCAGTTTTTGCTCTACTGACATGAAACATAATATATAGGGTAGTCAAACCCATGCTAAGCTTTATATTTTTTGTTAGCCGGGGAAAATAGGTGCAAAAAATGGGAAAATTAAAAAAATGGAATTTGCCAGGTTAAGACCGATCGACAGCATTACGAATATGCATGCGTAACGTAATAGCTATTGGTTCCCGTTTTAATCTTTTGGTCTGCAGCAAACATGTTTTCATAGCTCACGTATTAACGTCAAAGGAAAAAAGTAAATCATAAGCTAAACGTTTTCGTTTCGAGTCTTGTTGGTGGTGCACATGTTATTACTTTTTATAACTGGTTAAATCATTACTGTACATTGGGTCCAGTATAATCTACTCTATATAAATAAAATGAACTCAGTTTTCCCTTCTGATTTAGACCTTAATAGAATAAAAATCAAGACATTTCATGCGAATGTATTATGCACGGACTGTAGCACACCATCTCTGGTGTGTTATAGGCCTATTACCTATCCACTTCCTCGATAATCTTAGATCCCTATATTTTTTCTGCTGTGAGTTCGCGCCCAAAATCTGTTATAATCAATGGAAGTGGTAAAATCTTTTTTCTCTATTACATTCATATTCTCCCCCGCGACCACTTAACACCGTTGCAGATACGTCCACGTGGGAATTTACGGGGAAACACCGGTTAGAGTTCTTAGTTGCTTAAAAAAATGGATTGGCATTTTACCGTCGGGTGAAACGCAACTTTCGATTTCATCTATTCTGTGCCATTTTTTTTTATTTCTTCTTTTTTTTTCTTTTTTTTCCGCTATTTCTTAATTTTTCTTCCCCTTTTTTTGGGGGGGTGCGAGACGAAGGATTACTTAAACGAAACGAACTAATCTTGGATTCCAGGTTTTACGACAAACTATAACAGTCAGCAGCGAGCGTTCTTCAAATGTTGATACGATTACTCGATTTATATATTTTATTTACTGTATCTTTCCTTCTATTATGTTTGCAGTGATTTTTTTTCGTGATACTGGGGGGAGAGCTGACTTCTTACTTTCCGATTAGTTACTTATTTATTATTTATTTATATACATTGAATTTCTAGGAGTTTCATAAGGCCAATTACTATTACGCTATCGATATGGAATCAGCCGACATTCTAATGCAAAAAAAACAAAACAAAACACATAACAAAACGTTGTACTTACACCTAACAATTATACGGTTAAAATATACTTTTCTTTGCAGAAAACAAACCAACAATAAAAACATTATGACTAAAATCTAATAAACATATTTTTATTATACACGATCAGTTTTCTGGTTTTATTTTATTTCATTTCCATTTGTATTTTTTCTGTTTGTTTTCTTTCTTTGATTTTATTGCAGAAAGCAAACCAACAATAAAAAAAATTTAATAAAATAAAGATATATTATATATTAATTATTAGTTAAACCAGAGGGGGAATCTATAAATATAAAAGCGAAAATGTGTGTGTGTGGTCGCTTCTTCTTGTGTATGTCCGCGAATGATTTGCCTTGCAACGCAAAAATAGGTCAGACTTCCTAACACCTGTTCATTTTGCTTCATAAACCTTGATATAACGCCCTTATCAGTTCCTCTCCCTCGTGACACAGATGGTTAGGTGACTGGCTTTTTTCTCCTTTCGTTTCTACCTTCGCGTAAAGGCTTCGGGGTTCAATTCGACCATTTTTTTTTCTTTTATAACTCTTTAACACACACCTCCAAACACTCGGGCAACGCCGGGTACCCCCCTCCCACCGCTAGTATAATAATAAATCCGAAATCTGCATCTGCATCAATCAAAATATCATATTTAAGCGTATTTTACGACCGGGCAATGCCGGACGATCTTCTAGTGTGTATATATATATATATATATATATATATATATATATCACTTGTGATTTCACTAATATATGTCAGGTTTTGTATAATAACTGAGAGGGAATTTTCTCTATAATAATAAATACGTAATCTGCATGAATTAAAATATCATATTTAAGCATATCTTACGACCGGGCAACGATGGGCGGCTTGGTAGTATGTATATAAAAATGTTTGGAAAATCGATGCAATAAATTCGGATTTATATTCTACATTGAAGTGTATAGATCTGGAAACGCTTGGTTTCCAAGTAATTAGTGTAATAAATACTGATCAACATCCCTTTTTGTAAATATATCACAACTACAATGCATGTGGTAGTTCACTGTTACGTCTGTATATATAGGACACTCTCAATTTGACAGGATCTTAAGTCAAATAAACCTGGACCTGGTGTTGCGATAAACTGTGAAATTACCTGTTACATGTCCCAATACCTGAGCTATAGTAACATTTCACGTTTCTGGGCCAGAATCTATCGACTTAACATTTATCATTGGTTAGTTTTTACCTTAAAATATGTTTTGTTTGTTTGTTTTTTTTAGCTCCTTAAAGGAAATGGTCTAATACCTTGTCTGGGGCGATTTTCAGAAAAAAATTGATGATTGCACCTTCTGTAGTTGCTGACGTAATCTCGGTCAGATGAGAATTAAAGTTGTAAAATATTTGTGTGTTTATTATAAGGCAACCATTAGAATTTATTCCCGTCAATATAGTATTTACCACGTTGCTTTCTGTGCGTGCATTGCTTGTGTGAGGAATACACTCAAATTAACAGATAGTTTAGTTCACGCGACTGGAAATAAATATTAAAAATTTAGGCTTATAGATGATTCGAACCTATGCCCCAAAATTGGGTCACCAGTTATTGGTGTCGCATTAACCACATGGCTAACAGATCCGGCGGGAGAGAGGAGTTTTATGTACAAATTTAGCCTTCACTGACCGCTAGACTTGTGAGACCATTACGTGTGTGTGTGCACTACTGTTTGTGTGTGCGAGCAACCGAGTGTTCATTCGGAGATCTTTATTATATGCTGGAATGTGGCAGCAAGCAGCGACGATAACGACGACGACGACGACGACGACAGAGGACGCCGCCGTTACACATGCCGATCGAAGTTCGTGGAGGACGCGTGATAAATGTGCGGAGGAATGTAAACGCAGACCGTAATGGTTTGGCGTCGTTTGTAGCAAGAGAGGGAATCGGCGCACACACAGACACGGCCGCTGGCGAATACGTACGTGCATATCGAGTTGGTTGTTGCAAGATTCTTGTCGTTTCACAGGCATTCAGGTTCCTTACACACGAGATAGACATGGAAAGGAACAGAGAGGTGAACAGAGAGGAAGAGAGAGACAGAGAGAAGAGGGGACGGCAGTGGCATAAAAAGACGGGAGAAGAAAGGGAAAATGCAGAAGGCGGGAGAAAAGAAAGCATGGACGCAGACGACGATGAGAAAGGAGAGCCCGGAGAAGCAAGGAAGGGAGAAGGAAGATAGGAAGGATTGCAGCAAGGCAGATAACACAAGTGAAGCCCAGAGGAAGATAGATTAACAGAAAACGAAAGTGGGTGGGGGTGGTAGACTTATAAGAAAATACAAGTAGAGGATGAGGAGTAGTCAGAAAAAGAGAACGTGTTACAATTGCAAGAACAATCAAATAAAAAAATGATTAAAACGTCTGTGAAGATAAAAGAGAAAAGAATATATATATATATATATATATATATATATATATATATATATATATATATATATATATATATATATAAAGATTAGTGAAGAAGAATGATAGAAAGATTAACAGAATATAGAAAAAGAAAGAGTGAATAAGAGAAGGGGACAAATAATACAAAGACAGAAAAGGGGAAATCAAGAAATAACCTATATGAAGTGTGAACAAAGAAAGAAACGTGGCATGAAAAGGAGAAAGAAAAAAAGTGAATGTAAAAAAAAGAAAAAATAAGGGTGCTGTGCTGAGAGACTGTGATGAAGCAAAGGTTGCGCAATTCTAACCCCCACCTCTCTTGAACCAGAATTGCAATCGACAATAAAAACTGAGATGCTCTAAAGATAAAATTAACACAAGCAGACAAAAGCAGGTGCCTACACTACTACGATAGTAGTACGTTTTTGACGAGAGGATCGTCTTCTGGTAATGCTAGTTCGATCCTCACTGGCGGCTTTCTGTACTAGACTAAATACGCTGATTGCAGGATTTACTTACGAAAGTATCTCCCTGAGCAATTCATTATTTCAAGAAGTTTGAACCGTAAATGTCGATTCTTTTTCTTCTTTGTTTTTATTATCGGGGTCACTACTTATTCAAGGTGCAACCACCTGAAAATAAGGGCGAATGAAACGGAAATTATTGCCAATCGAATCAGACTATGTGATTGCTAATATTATTAGGGCTTTGATAAGAGAATATTATCATCGTTTTGACTCCCAAGTGTATATCCGGCACAGACACAGGTAATCAATTGAGAAGCACATCACTATCTAAAAACATATAAGATATTAATTGATATATACTCGAGAGTCAAAATAATAAAAAGAATAATCTGTCGTCTTAGCCCTAATTATTATCAATTGCAGGAACTGCGTTTCATTATTTATGAGAAGGTATATGACAAAATTTTATTAATATTGAAGACAACTAAATTATAAGCAGTCCTATGGTAAGGTGTTATATCTATATTAACAAAATTATACAACTTCAAATGTGACCGAATGACCTTGTTGTCGTAACTACGAGAATTGAATTATGTTTTTAAAATGTATTTATTATTCATCGAATATTTATTGAGACAAAAAACATAAACATATTATGTAAAAATCAGTTTATTATGAAATTAAATCTATAAGAAGTCAGGGTTTTTTTATTCGGCAATAAGTCCTTCATGTTGATTGTTTCTTAACCTTTTTTGTACCAATGTTCCTTAAATGGAACAGTTTTCAACATACTATAGAAATTGTAATTTTGCTTTAAATTCAATTTTTATAAGTTATTTCAATTAAAGTAGCTTCATTTTACTCCAAATTTATGAAAACTTTTATAAATTATTCTTATAGTTAAAATAAATGTTTTTCTGGATGAGAATTGGAAGGCCTGAAATAACCATAAAGCAACCTGAGAGAAGTTTTTGATCAAGAGGATATCCTTCAGCAGCAATCAAGGTTTGTATGTATGCTGTTAAAAATATAATACACCTAACAAAAAATTTGATATGAGAATAATAAAAAAAATGTTCCATTAATAAAACATTGAGAGGTTACTGCTCCAAAGGTAGCAACATATATCTTGTATTGTATTACCTAATACTGTACGTTTTATAAGGTATGCACTAAATATTTTAAAAATTATGGATATAAATTTTATATTTCTGACAATATTCATCCTTTTTTTCATAGATGGATCCTCATAAATCATACTGTGTTTACTAAAGGCAGGACCGCAACGTGGAAGAATATCTATGTCGGCTGGAACATTGCCCGCCAATGTAAGATTTGATGAAATGGATCATACATTAGGGTCCACAACACAAGGGAGATGCAAATTGTGCAGCAAAAATACTAAAAATATGTGCAGAAAGTGTAATATTCGGTTACATGCGGAGAGGGGAAAATTGTGTTTTGAAAAATATCATAAGAAACAATGAAAACATATAAAATAAACACTTCTTTTCTTATATTTTAGATCTAGTATATTATACATGGCATTTTATTTTATAGCTTTATAAGAGATCACTTATTTTACAAAGGAATAAATTGTCAGAATTTCAATGTCGTTCACCTGTAACCTCCCAATGTTCCTTAAATGGAACACACAATAAAATAAAAAATTGATATCGCATAAAGTGTAAATTTTATATATAAAGTCATTAAGCTATGGTGAACTCATATTTTAAAAATGAACGAAATCGTAAAGCAAATGCTATGGTCGGTCCAAAAAAGGTTAATGGTTGATAAAATAATACATTACTTCATGATTTGAAAAGAATTCGAAAGAACCTTAAAATACAACGTTATGCCTCACGTTAAATTTTTTGGAAAACTCGAATATATTTAAAGATTGAAAGTTTGGGAATTTCTTTTCATCCAGTAATTTTATAAATAGAGATCAAAACAAGATTCATTTGAGAAAACTATTATAGTTTTATAACAATGTAGTTCAGTTACTAATGTAATGATGAAAAGATGCCGTGATAGTTAAATTTTAATTTAACTAGAATTTAACTTTAGAAATACTATTTAAAGAATAATAATTTAGTAAAAAAACACACACACACACAGTTTAAAAAAAAACATATGCTTTAAAAGACTCTGCAGCAATGCTAGATGCATTATTTAATAACATTCCCTCATTTGAGTCTATGAAATGCTTCCCTTTTCATTGGAGTGATAAAAAGAAGACTAATAAAGGAATATAAAATAATATAAAATATGCATTTATCAATTAAATGAATATTAGAGGCATCTTGTTTGGGAGGGGGGCTTGACTGTGATGCGTTATATAGTGACAAAGATTTTTTTTCTGAAAGTTTGGTCTGAATGTGTGCATTTTCAAAAATGAGCCGAAACAAGTGTTTGAGAATACAAGGTTTTTTATTGAATTAGGACTATCAGAAATATAAAAACCAGGCGTTACGTAGAATTGAACGGAATTGAATTAAATGAGGTATTCTACCTTTTTGTCGAGTCTGTTATACAATATCACTTTTTTTAATCATTTTATATATATATATATATATATATATATATATATATATATATATATATATATATATATATACCTATCTACAATGCCTCCCCACAGGAGAGAGTTAGACATTAGGGTCGTTTTTTAAAGTTTTGATGTGGGATCCAAGAATGTACTGTGATCGATTAGATAAGTATGGTGACATTAACTGAAAATGAAACTTTTGTAAATGTTTTTAAAAACACTTCGGGGGACACAATGCATTCCCCGGAAATAAACAATGGATTCTGTGTAGTTTTAAATCTTAAACGTTTGTCATTTTACTTTTGTGCTTCCTTTGACTAAAATCTAATATAACGATCCATGTACGATAGCATTGCGGTTTGAAAAGAAAAACATCTTTTTATTGAGTCTATCTCCAAAAATCAAGGTGGAATCAGCGAACAAACAAAGGAACAGAAAGGAAGCACATTATTATCTTTAATGGGTGAAGCAGTCTGATGGGGAAGATGGCGGTTTCCCCTATAAAAAAGAATGGAACCCTTTTCGGTGTCAACATTGTAAAAAAGTAAACAAGTAAATATCTTAATGATGCCAGAAGGCAAGTTAATCAAGGTGGTAGATCGTCAGGCTGTAATTAAAGATAGTTCCTAAAGTCTAAGGCCAGAATTTAGGGGTCGGTGTGCCAGCTGTATCTAGCCTCACATATGAGCCTCCAAAACACGAAACACGTGTCTGTTGATGATTATATTGACGTACGAGGGGGGATGAAAGTGACAGAAAAGAGAGAGAGAGAGATGATAAAATTAACATCACCTTCTCAAAAAAAAAAAGAAAAAAGTCGAGCCTCATCAAGATAACAATGGTCACGCACATAGTCTTTAATATCATTTGAGAAAGAGTTTTGTATCAATAATAAACAAAAAATAAAAGTAATATTTTTCATTCATAATACATATTAAATATATATTTTATATATTTATAAATTTATATATTTAATATATATTTATATATAAAAATTAATTATTCAACATTTTTTACTGTTTTTTTTTAAATTTTGTTTTTTACCCCAAACAAGGCACAGTGCTACTAAGTCGTAAGAGGCAACCATTTGGATCCGGTTTTCAAGGATACTATGTAGAGAGTTGGGTAGCGAAATGTTTGTTCACATTACATTTGTAATGTGATGATTCTGCACATCAGTACAGTACCAGAAGCAAGAACCTTGCAGGGAATACCAACGTATAGCAGTTCGAAAGAAGAAGCTATTTGAGTAGAGTAGTCGGGGGGGATTTTGCTGCTTCTCTTGTTTGTCGAGGGTGTTTATGTCGAAAGGATACTAGTGCTTTAAGTTCATTAAAGTATTTGTAAAATAGGCACATGTGTGCCATATTTCGGTGATGGGATAGAGGTTAGAGTTTGGCCGACAGTGCGGGACCTATTTTTAAACCCTATCTAAGAGTGACAGTCTAGTAACAGATATACCAGTCCAGATGTGGCAACAATACGCCATGCATGGGTGAATAGAAGCTTTGTAGAGGTACAGGATACTCGCAGGGGGGAGTAAACTTTCTAGCTCGATAGAGAGAGCCTACTTTCTTCACAGCAACCTTGGCAATTACCTCAATGTATTGTTCCAATTCATGGTGTTTGTGAGTAGTCAGTCTAGAAGCTTGAGGGAAGTACTTTCAAGTAGTGTATCATTAGCCATAGCAATCAGTGGGTGAGAGGGTTTCTTGTAATTAGTAAAAAAAAATAACGACATAATCACGTTGACACACCGGTTCCCGATGGATCACCGAAGTTAAACAACGTTGAACCTGGTCACTATTAAATATGTGACCATTTGGAACTTTCAGGTGCTGTATAAGCTCTCCGCTTATCTCGGCATTGTTTCCAGTCGTCCTGATCTCCACCTTGCCACTGGCCCCGTGCAACCGTTGCCTCATTCTTACACGCGCTACTGTCCCTAAGGGATATCCTTTGTCTTTCAAGACTAAACGGAAGCATGGAATGGAAATGAAATAAGCTTAGTTTGGGCTGCATTAAAGGTTACCATTCAAGTTTTGTCCCATTTCACCACAGACTGGAAATCTTCGTCTAGAGTGTTAGCCATTTCCTTCGATACGTATTCATCCGTTTTCCCCTTGAGTCTGTTATAGAACGTGTTTGTGAGAAATGTACCCAGAAAACGGACCGAAAAAAGAGAAAGCATTTTCCATATATATTAAGGTTTTTAGATACTGCATTATAACAATAATCGGTAAAAAAAATTAGATATTTAATTATATGTGAGTGTGATTTGAAGTGGTCTCTATGTATGCCTGCGCATATATTTTCGATCAACCTCGAGTACATTCATTTATTTTATATCCTAGTTGACAATGTTTTATCAATTTAGGATTTTAAAAAAAGTTTTTGAACATGTCTAAATATTTTTTTATTTAGCAAATAATTTAATTTATATCATTAACTTATTTTAAAAAAAGTATTTAGAGATGTTCAAAAACGTTTTTAAAATCCTAAAGTGAAAAACAGTGATATATATATATATATATATATATATATATATATATATATATATATATATATATATATATATATATATATATATATATATACACACGAAGGACATTAAAAAATATAAATTCTGCAATGTGGAGACAGCTAAGTGAGTGACAAAACTCCGGATTTTACAACCGAGGAATTAAAAGAGGCTTACAATAATGCATTGAGAATGCTTGTGACTATGTACAAAACTAAATTCTAAAGCACTAAAGGTTGTTCGTTTTTATTGTACCAATCCCGCCTCCGCAGCTCTTCGACATTTTACTTTTTAGGTTAAAGAATATGAGACCTTACTTTTGGTGAAACAGGCAGTTTTGATCAAAGTTAAAATCTTACAGACCCTACCATCACAAATGCATGTGAGAAGGTTTATTACCCCGCAAGGCGAAAGACCCGACATATAAAATCAACAGTAGGTTCTATGATTTGACAGGGTTGCGTTCGAAATGAATTTTAAGATTCAAATATTAATAACTACATTTTATTTCAGTATTTAATTTATGTATTTCTGTTGTATTAAATGCTAGCTTTAATTTTTTTTTTTTTTTTTTTTTTTTTTTTTTTTTCTCGTCCATAAATGTTTATTTATCTACCGAGTTGATTGCAAAAATAGATTACCTAATTGTACTCATTTTTAGTTCGTGGGAGGGGAATCTATCACCATACTTTCCCTTAAACAGGTCCGTTGGACTTTTATTAAGTACAATACTTAATAGTTATTTTTTATTTTTTATTTATTTATTTATTTATTTTATTTTATTTTATTTTATTTTTTTTTTTTAATGGAGAGTAGAAAACGCATTGTGGATGCGTTATCGGCAGCTCCTGTTACTCTCGCTTCTTCTTATTTGTCCCTCAGTCCTCATTTTTAAATGAGTGATTTTTCTGACAAAGGGAGAAGAAAAAGCTGTTTTCTAGGTTGGCAGTATTTTTGCGCGAACAGTTGGCAGAGTTGGTGGAAATTTTCTGTTTCTATGTCTATCCTTGTAGCCATGTCACTAGTAAGGGTGCTGGAGGTAAACGTTTTGTCTGGGCTGACGTTATCCGCCTGATAGTCAGGGACCCGAACCTTGGATTAACCACTAAGGAGGCTGTCCTATCAGCAGGTGCAAAGTACTGGGGCTGCTGTATTGCCATTTGGTGAATGGAATCTGGACCATGCAGTAGCTTCTGGTGGGGCCTCTCGATGCCATACTAGTGGGTAATTGTTACGGCTTTATCTTATCATGTGGTACAAAAACAAAAAAAAAATTCTTCGTTTCTTTTTCTCTCTTAGTTTCCCCTCTCTGTCCTGCTCTAAGTAAATCTGTCGACCTAGTCCACAAATTCCAAAATTTCATCATGACAAGTTTCAAGAAAAAATACACGATTAAACCCGGTTCTCCAACTTCCAACGTAGACTCCTACTACCATGTCTCCTTCTCCAACATCAGGGGTCTACGTTCTAACCTTCCAGAGGTTGAAACCCAATTACAGGAGACTAAACCAGACCTTTTATTTTTAAGTGAAACTGGCATTGGACAGGCTATTTCCCTTGATGAGTTTGCAATTACAGGATACTCTAACTTAACTTCTAAATCTGACCCCCAAGATCGCCATGGGCATGGAATATGTGCCTATATTAAAGATAGCTTTCCATGTGGGAGGGACATCTCCAGGGAAGATCCTAACTTACCTTATATGTGCTTCCGGGTTGCTTTAGCTCACACTACTGCATTTATATTTACTCTCTATCGCCCCCACAACAGCGGAGTTACTATCTTTCAAAGCATATCTGAGAAAATTGACCAAGTCCTTTCTACTTATCCTTCAGCTAACATTCACGTATGTGGAGACTTCAATGTTCACAACGTCGAATGGTTGACCCACTCAAACAAGACCGATGATGAGGGGAGGTTCTGTCATGATTTCTCCATTGCCTATGACCTCACTCAGATTGTTCAGGAACCTACCCGTGTGCCCGATAATGACGGCCAGTATGCGAGCCTACTAGACCTTTTTCTCACAACTTGCCCTGAACTATGTTCAGTTTCTGTTCTGTCGCCTCTTGGATCTTCCGACCACTCTGTTGTATCAATTAAGATAAAAATGAAATGTAATAAGTCCCCAGACGTACCTCTTCATCGTACAGTATATCGATACACTAAGGCTGACTGGGATAGCTTCCGTACATTTATATCTGATCTACCTCTGCATTCCATGTTTAAAAAGGATGTGTCCTCTATAGTATTAGACCTAACTGAATGGTTAATTGTAGGTATTGACCATTTCATACCCTCTAAAAAATTTCAGCAAAAACCTAACAGCCAGCCATGGTTCTCTCCAGAATGTGCTGCTGCCATTGCGCACAGAAATCACTTTTTCCACTGCTTCAAACGTAATAGATGTATGGAAACTAAAGCCGTTTTCAGGACTGCCAGCAACCATTGTAAGAAAGTAATAAGGAACGCAAGAGAGTTGTATGCTCAATCTGTTAAGTCCAAAGTAGCTGAGCAGCGGCTTGGTTCCCACCAGTTTTGGCAAATAGCAAACAGAATCCTGAACAGAAGCGTGTGCTCCATCCCAACTATTATCAATGGATCTGAGGTAATCTCGTCAGCATCAGACAAAGCCAAACTCTTTGTCAAGAACTTTGCAGCTAATTCTACCCTTTGCGACCAAGACCGCCAACCCCCAATATTTCCTCTTGTATCAGAAAACACGCTATGTGATATACGTATATCTGTACGTGATGTTGCCAAGCTAATCAAAAACCTTGATTCCAGTAAAGCAACTGGCCCTGATGGTATTCCAATTATAGTACTCAAAAAACTTCAACCTGAACTAGCGCCCATACTTACAAAACTGTTTAAACGTTGTCTTAAGGAGAATAGTTTCCCATCTCCCTGGAAAATCTCATCAGTATGCCCTGTATTTAAGAATTCAGGTGATCGCTCATCCCCCTCTCAGTACAGGCCAATAAGTCTCCTGTGCGTCATGAGTAAGTTGCTAGAATCTGTATTAAATACAGAAGTAATCAAACATCTCAACAAAAATAACCTTCTTAGTGACACTCAATATGGTTTCCGTTCTGCTAGATCTACAGCAGATGTCCTTACAGTTATATCGCATAGGATTAGCAAATCTCTCGACGGTGGCAATCTTTCTAGGGCAATTGCTCTTGACATATCTAAAGCCTTTGATAGGGTATGGCATAAAGGTTTACTTCATAAGATCGCTAGCTATGGTATAGCTGGAAAAGTCTTCTCAATTATTAAATCATTTCTTTCTGATAGATTCATAAGAGTAGTAGTTGAGGGGCAAAAATCAGAAGCTCACAATATTAATGCCGGTGTCCCTCAGGGATCCATCCTGGGCCCAACTCTTTTCCTGATCTACATTAATGATCTTCCAAATCATATCCTTACATCATTTGTAGACATTTATGCTGACGACACTACCATTTATGGTACCACATCTAAGACAGTAAACGAGCAAGTTCTCTCCGATTCTCTCTCCTCTGATCTTGAGCACGTAGTACAATGGGGAAAGGAGTGGCTGGTTACTTTTAATGCATCTAAAACCAAGCTTCTCTCTTTACATCATCAACATTCTAATCCACATTTGTCATCAATTGAAATGAATGACTCTCGTCTTCAGGAGGCCTCAAGTTTTGACAAGCTTCTGGGCTTGACCATTACTCCTGATCTTAAATGGAACACGTATATCAAATCTGTTGCCAAGGCCGCTGGAAAAATGGTGGGATCTTTCTATCGATCCAGTAGATATCTCACTGCTGATGCTATTCTCTATCTATATAAGAGCCAGGTACGTCCAAGGATGGAATACTGTTGCCACATCTGGGCAGGAGCTGCTAGAAAGAACTTGTCCTGCCTTGATAGAGTTCAAAATAGACTTCGTAGCCTCGTAGGAGATGTCCTTTTCTCCTCCTTGCAACCTCTATCTCACAGAAGAGATGTTGCGAGTTTGTCTCTGATGTATCGTTATTTTCATGGAAAGTGTTCAACTGAGCTTCAATCTATGGTCCCCCCTCGCCAAACTTTCACAAGAAACACTCGTCTAGCTGTAAACACTATCAATAATTTCCCCCACTCTTTATCTGTGCCTAAACCTAAACGTAGATTCCATGAACAAAGCTTCTTTCTTAGAACTGCACGCCTGTGGAATTGTCTTCCGTTTTCCTGCTTTCCGGCTGACTACAATATGGTTTTGTTCAAGTCTAAAGTAAATAAGTTCTTGATGAGCCGTTCCATATAAGTTATTAAATTTACCAAATTTTCATTACTAATGATTACTATATTGACCAACTTCTACTGTACACTCTTTAACCCTTATCCTTGAGTGGCCTCTGGGCCTTGATAATGTGGTGATGCCTTTGTAAAAAAAAAAAAAAAAAAAAAAAAAAAAAACTGCGCAATGATACCTAATTTTCTATGTTAAATTGAAACGATTATTACGGCACGAGCAGTAAAACTAGGCATATAATATCAACAGCAAGTTTTTGGATACTACAGGGTAGCATTCGAAATAAATGTTTCTGTTTAAGGCATAATTGAAGCATGATATTTGACTTTTGAATTTTTAAACTCTAATTCAAGCCATGGTATATAAAAAATAATTCCATAACGTAAAGAGTAAGTTCTCTACAGTGCAATGCAGACTACAGTGTATTGTAGACTAGGTCTCTGCAGGGAGGTATGTGAAGATTTCTTCCGGTGCACCGCGATGGGTCCCCAATTAGAGCAGGCAATCATTCGATTTGATTACAAATAGCGATTTCAATGGCAAAAGTATAGCAGTTTGAAATATTCGTTGATAATCATTCAATCCAAGGCAACATCGGGTCTCCCGGCTAGTAAATATCTATTTAAAGTAACAAAAAAAAGGTTTCCATATATATTTATGTATGCGTATATATTTTTGTTTAATCTATTAGTAAGTGAACGTGTCTGTGTGTCTGTGTACATTTCCCTATGCAATAACTCTGTCAATTTTTAGTTTACAGACTCGAAATTTGATATACAGGGTACTGAGATTTGAAAAAATCGATGTGATCGGTTTTCGGCCAGAATTTTGGCGATTAAGGAGTCAAAGTTCAACGATTTGACCTTTGAGAACTCTAACAAACTTCTTCGACAATTTTGGGTCTACATACTTGAAATTTTAGATATAGGTTCCTTGGATATGGATCTAACTTAATAACTTTATTTGAGTCCAAATTAATAAATTTTAAGGGGTCATAATAGGGGTCAAAGTTAAAAAAAATTGACCTCTGCGGTCTCTTTCAAATTACTCAGACAATTTCTGGTCTAAATATTTGAAATTTTACATAAAGTGTATTCAGAGATAGGGCAAGCTTTTTCATCAATTTGGGTTGAAAATTTTTAGTTACCAATATATAAATGTATGTATGTATGTCTGTTTGCATATCTGCCTTAAACTTTCAATAGAGGGGCGGATTTTACCAAGATCAGTATCGTTTTAAAGTTTGACCCTTCATACGACAAATATCGAAAAATTGGCTAAAAACATTTATATCTTCACCTTCAACTAGGCACTTTTCTACAGGGGGGGGGTCACTTTTTTCGCCGATATTTTTTAAGGTTATCCTCTCCTTTAGATTGTCTAGACTTGATTTTTAAAAAAATGTCGCTTTCGGTTTGGCGGTGGCCGTAACAGCATAAACGTTAGGTTTTACCCCATTCTTTTCCTCCTTTGTGGTACGGGTTCGAGCCTGCCTTTCTACTACCACTTTTTTTTTTTTTGCTCAACATACACATCCAAACACCCGGAAAATAATACCGGACTGAAATGCTAGTATATATATATATATATATATATATATATATATATATATATATATATATATATATATATATATAGGTAGCAAAATTGAATATTGAAATGTTCCTATCTTGGGTTCTATAAGACGAAACTACATGAAAATTTAAAGGCTTGTAGATTATAAAACTTTTGTATGGTTAAATGACAATTTGCAAAATAAAAAAGTCTATATTTTCAAATCAATGAAGCATGCCAAAATATTTCATATATTTATATATATTTTGATCTGGCAGGTCGGTTTTAATGTTGTTGCTTTGAAATAAATTTTGCTTATGGTTTTTGCTTCTTTGTTTCCGCTATGATAAAAACACTGTGTGTGTGTGTGTGTGTGTGTGTGTGTGTGTGTGTGTATTCACTGATTTTCATATTACTCTTAGAAAAACAATTATGCTTTTATAATCTGTTGGGTTCCGTATTACTAAAATATATATAAAAATTCTTTTCTCTGTTTGTTTGCTTGTTTGCAATTTGATTAATATATACAAAGGTCTGTCACATTTCTATTTTATCTATTTATATGTATAGTATCATCCTTGCTTAATATTCAATTAAGTGGTATACTTTATATATATATAAATATATATATATATATATATATATATTATTCCTTAATTGGAATTCATTTTTTGAGATGAGCATTATACATTAATTTATTTTTATTTCGGACTATTAGTCTCATCTTTATTAGTTGTTGTTTTTTAATCTTTTTATTGGTTTGTTTATTCACAACGTTTCGGCAAACTATTCTTCTGGCCTTCGTCAGGTGGTAACCGCTACGGATAGGAACTTCGAATCTCCTAACTGCATTCTCAGCCATCACTGCCATCCGTAGTTTTTGTCGTCTCACCACATTTTGACCAATTAACCTCTAGCACGCTTTGGGTTGGATTGAAACCGCTATCTTCAGACAATGCTCATCTGGAACCGTAGAGATTCAACGTCTCTATCAACTGCGCCACGGGCCCCGAAGGGCGATCAAGGTTGGATTCTTTAAATCCACGTTTATTTATTATCTGATCTACCACCTGACGAAGGCCAGAGGAATAGTTGGCCGAAACGTTGTGAATAAACAAACCAATAAAAAGATAAAAAAACAACAACTAATAAAGATGAGACTAATAGTCCGAATTAAAAAATAAATTAAATTAAGTGGTAACCTCGTTTGCATACTACATTAAGGAAAATCAACTTTACTAAATAGCTAGTATGTTAGTTACTGTTTATAGCGAGAGAACTTTTTTAGTGTTTTATTTCATATTGTTATGCAAAGTTGATTTATATTGATAATATATTTAATTTATTTTATTTTGAATTATTATTACCGACATCGATTTTTTTAGAAACAATATTAGAATCATATCTCCTGTTGGCTTATTTTCTATTATTATGTCTCAAACGTACATTGTATTATATGTGTATTATATAGTCATCCACATACAGCACTGTTTCACTGTTTCACAGCTGATCAGTGCGGCTAGAGAAGCAACAACTACAAGCCAGGATATATATGTATATATATATATATATATATATATA
>NC_136488.1:101906626-101911626 GCF_053919585.1 Euprymna scolopes | reverse complement strand
CACGAAAAATATTAATCAAACATGAAGTGAGCGTATTATAAATATTATCTAGAATAATTAGTAAGTAAGTAAATATTTCTATACTTAGCAAAATCATGAAAGTATTTTTTTTTTTTTTTTTTAATCCCGGAACAAACTATTTAATTATGGGTGACGAGAAACTTTTAACCACCCGAAACAAAATGCAATAGGATTAGAAAGAGAAATGCGAGTAATGTGAATAGTTATGCCTTTATTTGATCAACAATACTTCGTATGTAAATATTTTCAATATTAACAAGATCTGACGTTAAAGTTATGTTGAATCAAGAAACTAAATCAAGAAGAGTCAGGCAAAAGCGCTATTGTGATGTGCACGACGTACTCTGCTGTTCTTTAATATAATCCGCTAATCTAGAATGTGTCAAAAGTAGACAGTCGAAACGGGCGAAAGAATGAAATTATATTTATATCATATTATATTATATTTTTTATTTATTTTGCTATAAAATCTTGTGCTGTATATTGAAAATAGTAAGAAGTAAAAAATAACATAATTGCGATGATTTCCTCCTAAGTTTCTGTGAATGCGAGAGATATGTGGCTATATATTAGTATGAGGCTGCAACCATTTTTGTGAAAGAATTAATTGGTAGAATAAGCTAAATCGGTAACAATGTAAGAATTTCTTAAAGAAAACGAAATAAACGAATATTTTCTGGAGATACACATGAGAAATTGAGCTAGGAGGCTAGCAGAACAAATAAGCATATGCAACTTTTGGGTCTGAATCTGTAATAGTCAATGAGATAGGAAATGTATCAACGAATAAAGTCAGTTACAGGAGAAAAAATCTGCTACACGTGTTTCTGAAAAGTTTTCACAAATACCTTTCAATGCAAATCAGTTTTTTCCCCGGAAACTTAATTATTTTTTTCTTTTTTCGAATCAAGTTTAAAATAATATTATCATTATATTGCCTTGACGATTCAAGTGTTTATCTGAATGTTTTTTTACCTTAATCTTTACCTGGATTTATAAAGTTCCGTCTGACTATATTTTTTATGACTGAAGATGTGGTATTAATATGATAGTTTGGTCTTTGCTTAAGTATGCTGCAAATTTTCTCCAAAAAACAGTTTGTTCTAAAACTGACATTAATGTATGATAAAACTGTGATCTTTAACTTTATTGATTTTGAGGTCGATTATGATTTTAATTGTTTTTAAATAATTGTTGAAAAGTTTGAATATTAAATATTTAACTTTATTCGGTTTTGGAAAATGAATCTCATGAGACTCCATCTGATCTACATCATATATATATATAAACCAGAAGATAGAAAAATTAGCATAATTTTCAAAATATTTGTTCAATTTCCAAAAAAATCAGTTATGTCCTTTCAGTGTACCAAATTTCATTTTTCTGTGTTTCATAGCAATGTCGAAATTTAAAAAAATATTGACCTGCAGTAAAGCGATACGCAGGATTAATATTATATATATATATATATATATATATATATATATATATATATATATATATATATATATATATATATATATATACTAGATATGGATAGAGTCGACATGATGTTCGGTTTAGACATACCTGCTATACTAAGGATAGTGAGATAGTTTCATTATTATATATCAACTACATCGTTACCCCAACAAAAAATTCAAAGATAAAAGAACGGATGAAAACACAAAAATATAATTGCGCCGGAAAAAAAGGACGTGACAAACTCTCAACCAAATATTTCGGCAGAAGGGATACGAAGAGAAGCTATTCTTAGGGTATTGAGCACCTTTTATTGCTATATACCAGTTTAAGCGAATTTATTTAATACTGCCTCAGTCTAGAAAGATTTGTTTATGGTCTTTTGCAATGAAAAAACTGTAAATAATTCAGTTTCAAAAATACCAAAGTAGAATTTATGTTTACCGAAATTCACGTTTTATGTTATAAAAATGATGAGTTATGACTTATTGCGTTATTAAAAGAACAAAACATTAGCAATTATGATGTAAAAAAAAATGTGAAGAAAAAAACTGGTTATAAAATGTAAATGCCAGTTTGTTTGTTTTTTGTTGTTTTTGATTTGTTTTAAATAAAGAATCGAAGTTGAATTGGACTGTTTATTTTAAAATAAATATCTACTGGACCACAACGTTAATTGCGAAATCACTTTGGGAATTATTTTATTTAAACTAATTCCAAAAATAATGCTTGAAATTTGTGTGAATTATTTTTAGTTTGATTATCCGCCGAAATAAAAATCAAAACCAAACAAAAAACAAACAAGAACAAAGTTGGTTCCCAGGAGAAATAACTCAAATCGGTTTATAAAAAAATCCATGTCAGTAAAATAAATTGAATTAAATATGTTATCAATATAAATCGAATTTGAATAACAAACTTCAATAGAACACTTAAAACACATCTCTCACTATGAACAATAACTAACATATCGCTATTTTATAACATCGATTTTCCTTAATGTGATATGCAAATGCTTAATCGTATACTTTGCAAGAATCATACAATATATAGGAATGAATGAAATAATAATATAATTGGCTTTTTGTATATATTAATCAAATTGTGAACAAACAAGGAAACAAACAAACAGACATAAATACAAATTTATTTATATATATATATATATATACGCATGTATTTATGTGTGTGTATATATATATATATATATATATATATATATATATATATATATATATATATGCATGTAATGCTATTTGTCAACACAGGTTTAGGTTATAGCTCAATAGTGTAAAACTAGAGCTTAAATTACATTTGATATATTAACCTCAGTAAATACAGAGAATAACTTTCTATATATTCTTTTAAAAACTCCTATTTGTTGACATTCAGATGACGTTATAATAATGGAGACTTACCCATTCACTAGTAATGGACTCTTCTAAACGTTATAAAAACTGCGAGTCTAAAACTCAAGTAAGGAATTATCGCGACTAAATACGAGACTACAGACTGTCTAAAAGTCGGAAAATGCCGACAACTTTTTCTTTGTATTCACTTTCTTGTGCAATATATTCTTATCTACTTCAACCTGTTATTCGAGTTTTTCTTTACGAACCTTTCCTAAGGCCACAACGTTTGGCGACAAGGTATTCGAACTAACAACGTGATATACAAAGGATCTACCTCAACAACGTTGACTTTGTGACCAAGTATGCGAACGTGCAAGATAGTGTTCCAGAAACACTATTCAAAGATTTAAGGAACGAATAACAACCCTGAAAGTTGTACTGAACTGTATAAGTATCTTAACGATTGTTTTTCTGTGAACCTCTAAAAAATAACATAAAATAAACGAAGATAATAAGATTGTTTAACGGCTAAAAGGTTATAAATAAAAATCCGTAAGTCGATTTCTTTCGACTAAACCTATGACTTCTCGCTTTTCGTTTTTCTTCGTTTGTGTTTTCTCTCAAAGAAGAAAATTAAATGTTGTGACAAAAAGAACTTGATTTTAACTTTTTTTCACTATTATTTTGTGAGAGTAATTGATTTTTTTAGTTTGACCTCAAAATCTGCATAGTGTTGATCGTTAAGAAAAAATAGCTACTTGAAAAAAAGTAAATTAATTTTTCCGCGCTTAATGCCATATTTATTTCTTCTTTCTATTTCTTCTAAAAGAGAAAAAATAAAATCAATGGAGGACTTCAAATCAACTATGGTACAGCTGTAGAAAAACTAATTGGAACAATAAGAGAAAACTAAATAAGATGTTAAAATTGCTACTGGGACAACAAGAGAAATCAGACTTATTTTAACAAATATTATAAAGTCACGGAAAGTAACATAACATTCTCAAAAAACGCTGTCTGAACCGCCATTGACAATTTTATTTACGCCCCGGACAAAAGCATCAGCTTCATCTCGGATTAAAGAAGGCATGAGAATTTGTATGATATTGATTATGTCGATTGGACAAGCTCTAAGAAAGGTTTGCTTATTGCTTCAAAAACTGAGATCAACCGAGAACAACAAATTTGTGGATTATATCTTACCACAAAAAGTGTGACATTTTTTTTTCTGAAACCATGAGACTCTTAGCACAAATGCTTAGCCCGAAAACATCGTTATTGCATAGAAGGTTTAAATGCCTGAATTTAACGAAGAAAGATTATGAGGACTATTAAGCAGTTGCATCAATAATCAAGAAATATTGTGACGATTTTAAACTCGCTGAACTGGGTGCTTACGATTTCAAATGTCTGATATTTATAAACGGATTGGTATTGGAAAAAGATCCCGAAATTCGACACAGAGTTTTAACTTAATGAGAACGTGAACGAAACCTGATACTACAAAAGTTATTAGAAGACAACCACCAAGTGATTAGCGTTCAGAAGAATTCCAAGAACACTGAGGAATCCAGGATCGCGTACATAAAAATCGTACATAGAGAAATTAAAAAAGGATATAATTCCCCTTGCACACAGGGAAGACAATTCACTAAAAATCAAAGTAAGTCCATGTTATCGGTGCGGAGCTCTTCTTTGGGGTAAAGAATGCACATGCTGCATACAAAACTTGCCCGAATTAGACATAAAACCTTTTGTAATCAAAGGAAAAAATTAAAAGTCGAATACAACACACTAGCGCGAAGAAAAAGACGATAAAACGTACGTAAATATGTGCTGGTTAAAATATAAAATAAAAGCGTAAAGCTCCAGTTAGATTCGGGATCAGACTTATCAATCATAAATTTATATACATGGAAAATAAGCCTTCCATGCATAAGTTTTTGCGAAACAGCCAGTGACTATAGCGAAAATACACGTAACAGTATGAGGAAGAAATTAAAAGTTTTCGTGTAATGAAATATAGGAAATATATTTTGGACATAGTGGATGCAACAATTAAATTTGTGTGTGATTGGTTTATAAATAGTTTTTATCAAAAAGTGGAAACTCTTACGACAGAAAAAAAAAGATCTCAAGTAAGAATTAAAGCAATTTTAATCTGAA
>NC_136488.1:101899126-101904126 GCF_053919585.1 Euprymna scolopes | reverse complement strand
ATTGCACTCTCGATATTTTCATGCTTAGACTTTTCTTAACTAAGCAATATGCCATTTGTTAAGTTGATTTTAAAATAATGCTCATAATAAGGTATATTCGAAGTTTTTAAATTGTTCTGTTTCCATGAGTGAAAGAAATAAAGGGAAACAGAGATTTTGAGTTCACTTTCATGTATCCTGAAGAATTCGACACATATAATGTATTTCTGCAAAATGTAATACATTTGAAGTTTTAAAAACATATTTGACTTTAATAGCTTTTTTACGATGACATTTACAGATTCGGAATCCAAATTTCATAAAAAACGACATATTCAAAGTTAAGGGATAGCTCACGTATGGGTGTACTTAGAGATTCAAGAAGAGGACCATTGTCTTTCTCGTTAATTATTACTCAAGAATGTATCCTTAGAGTTCATGCAAATTGTGTAACCATTCTTTCTATAGGAACTCACTAACATTATACACACATACAGACATTTAGTTTACGCACACACACACGCACTCCTTCGCACACACACACACACACACACACACACACACACACACACACACACACACATATATATATATATATATATATATATATATATATAAAGAAATGAAATCAAAAGGATGTAGTGTTTACCTGGTATACACTATGGTAAACTTCAAACTAATATAAATACTAGTATTTATATATAAATAATTTCATACCAACCGAATAAAAACGCTGAATAGTGAGTAGAGCTTATTATAAGAGAAAGAAAATTAAAATTGTGTGTGCGTGTGTGTGTGTGCGTGCGTACATGTATGTGTGTGTATAATTAATGATAATAAAATGAATTCATCACTTTATTGCAGTTTCCTGTTATCACTGCTCATCTGAAGGGCTCAGATCGGTACGAATAATAAATTAAAGACGAAACAACGAAGAAAAAAAAAACAATGATTATAAACGTTACAGTGGATTTCCCGCATTTTTATCACTAAATTCTAGTGCCTGTACAATGATGTAGTTTTGTCTGAATACAGTATGCATGCGTGTGTGAATATGCGTGTGTGTGTCTGTTGTCAGAATTTATATCCGAAAGCATTATCTTAGTTTCCTGATGACAGTAAGGTTTTAGCGGGAATATCACTAAAAAAAATCGTTGATTGATTATCCGTGATTGAGAATGAACAAAGAATAAAATAAAATGAAAAATGAAATGCGTACAGGATTCGAACCAGTAGCTATACACACACACGCGCGTGCGCACACAAATATATATATATATATATATATATATATATATATATATATATATATATATATATATATATATATAAAAAAATGCATTATTATTTATTTATTTAATGCCGAATAAATTTGTCAAATATACGACGGGCGTCCAAATGTTATGCCTATTTTCATTTTGTCTGAATGGATTCAAGGGGATTGTAAATTCTGTTGTTATAATGCCTGAACTTATGAAATACTTACTTGAAAGTTTCATTTCCCTGTTAAATATATTGAAGGTGTAAAACTCTAAGAAAGCACCCACTTTGAAAGACTTGCATCAGAAGATGCGCCATTGAATTCCTGGCAAAAGTGCATTGCGAATTGTGGTGACTATGTAGAAAAATAAATTCTAAATCATAAAAGGTTGTTCGTTTTAATGGTACCACTCTCGTCTTCTTAACTCTTTAACATTTTGTGTTAAAAAAACAGGAGGCTTTATTCTTGGAACGACCTTCGTATTACAAAGTGCGCACTGAGTGCCCATGCACAGCCGTCGTTCATCACTGGCAAAAATGGATTAAGAATGGTGGTTACTATGTGGAAAAATAAATGCTTAAGCACAAAACGGCGCTCGTTTTTATATCACTAATGTATTCATAGCTCTTTGACATTTTTAGTTAATAAGTAAGAGGATTTACTTTTGGAACTATTCTCATAATTCTCTCGGTGGAATAATTATTTGTATTCCAAGAATGCATTGCTCTCGGATAACTAGGATGGATTGCTCTCAAAATACACTGAAGTGTGAAGTGTTGGGCAGAAGGTCTAAAATTTTATCACATTGGCAAACAAATACATAAATAAACAAAAACGTTGCCCTTTCTTGTAAAAGGGAGATATCTAAAATGCTCGTCACACATCAAGTCAATAGCGACCCTTTTGCCTATGGAAGTCTACGTAAACCAGCCTGCACCGTGGGGTACCTCAATAAAATATCAACCCCTCTCCATACACGCACACATTATCCAATCAGGCTCAAGATCAGTGTACATGATACCTCGACAATTTATTTGAATATAAAGGGATAATTATGAACCAGTTATAACTTCTTTGAAGGTTTTAGGATAAGTGGTTAACGATACTATCTGAAACCTGGATGTGTCAAGTTCGAACCAAGTTTATTCAACAGGAACATTTTCGTAAACCACGCATTTGACTTTGTGTCTAATCTTCTGTAAATGGGAATAAATAAAATGACTCACTTAATTCTCGAGAAACAATGAATACCTCACATGAGGTTTCCTGTGCCGGGAGTCTATAGTGTGTCAATCATGCATGGGTTTTATTTCATTATCTTTATCAATAAAAAAAAACAAGATAACTATAACCCATTAGGCCAATCTACATATACGAAACTTGGTATTTATATAGAATCACTTCAGTCTCAGTCGCAAAAACGATTATTTCTACGTATTTTGAGTCGTTAAAAATTAATATGTAAGAGTTGACGTTAGAGTTAGAGTGAAGCTTAAGCTTAAAACAAAATGAAACCCGATTTGCAGACGAGAATGATTCTATAAAATGATCATAAATTGTATGTTCTTTGGTTTAAACAGCTTAACAATAGTTAGTGGAGACACAGACAAATGACATATTAACGTCTACACACGTGCATATGTGCATATACAATTGTAGCATTGAATAAAATATATGTATGCGTATCCGCAGATACATATGTGTACAGAGTGGAATGGCAAAATTGTCTTCTTAAAAAAGTAATACTACAGTTTTATTTTAAAAACTCAATTCAGGTAAATTGATTGTGTAGTAAAGCTGATATCTATTCAACGTGGCTGCCTTCAGCCTCAATCACCGAATCGATACGTGTCGAAACTGGGAGCATGCCTTTCCCACAAGCGCTGGCAGGAGCTCGGCGAATAATGCGCGGATAACGACGACCAGGCTGGCTTTAGTGTTATGGGAGATCATGTTAGTGATTTTCTCGACGTATGACCAAACGAAGTAGTCCAGCGGGTTCAAATCGGGGAAAGAGGGCCAGTGAGAGAAGGGTAAAAGTCGTAGCATTCCTGAAGCCAAGCCTGGGTCTCTTTGAACTTATGGGCCGGCGCCGAGTCCTGCTGCTACACCCAGGCTCTGCCAGCGACTACCTGATTACACCAGGGGATCACCATACTTTTCAGCACATCCAAGTATACTTTGGTGTTTACTTTCAAGCCGACTTAAAAGATATGAGATGATATTAAGTTTCCCTTACTTGAAACCACACCAAATACCCTAATCGTGACCTAAAATTTTAGTTTCATCACCTTGAGCACGTCTCTGTTATTCGGATTTGCCCTTTACGGGTGCTGGCAAAGTTCTGTTATCATAACTTGGATCGGTAGAGAGCATGAGTTGCACAGCGTCGCACCTCCAATCTCGCTCGTTGAACAATATCTATCTTTCAGACATGATAGAAGGCTCCAATCACTCATAGGATTTGTACACAACTGGCCAACTTGTACATGGTCTGCAACAAAAAAAGAAAACCGTTTTTTATTCCAAACGAAATAGAATCGTGTTGGCTTTTCTAGGAAGAACTTTTTTCGTTTCACTCTGTATTAACTCTTTGTGATAATAAAAGTAATGTTTCCTGTTTGATGATAGTGTGATAGTTGACCAAAATTCCAACCTAGTTTATGCGCCTGAAGAGTCCTAGAGTGGATGAAACGTGGAATATTCAGTGTAGCTTAATCGCCATATATATTTTATAACTTACTAACTAGCTCTACCTACGTATTGAGCACTTTTGAAGTAAATACTTAAAGTTTACGCATAAATTTATACTTTCGTATATTCATTTTCTGTGAGTAAATGAAGTAGTTATATATATAATTATATATATATATATAATTATATGTTTATATATATAAATATATAATGATATATATAATTATATATAATTATATATGTATATATGTAATTATATATATAATTATATATATAATCATGTAGATAATTATATATATAATTATATATATGTATATATAATTTTATATATGTGTAATTATATATATAATTATATATACGAGGATCGTGCAATAAGTAATGCTCCTGACCTACTTCCCATAGAAGTAGAGCAACGAAACTTTGCACAGTTATTTGTCTTTCTCTACATAGGAACCACCCAGAGTTATGTATTTCTCCCATCGTTTGATGCAGCTCTGGAGACCGTTTTTGTAGAACACCACATGTTGGTCCTCCAACCACGACGTGACTTCAGAAATCAAGGCTGAATCATCTGGGAAACGCTTTCCTTCCAAAAACAACTTTATAGCTGGGATGAGGTGAAAGTCAGAGGGTGCAAGGTCAGGAGAGTAGGGAGGGTGGGGAAGGATTTCATAACCACACGCCCGTGCTTCTGATCTGGCGACATGCGAGTTGTGGATCGGAGCGTTGTCCTGCAGGAGGAGGGTACATTTGCTGATCTTACACCACCTCTTGATTTTGATAGCTTCCCTTAATTTCCTCAAAAGTGAAGCATAATAGCCTCCTGTAATTGTGGTACCCTTTGCCAGGAAATCTGTCATTACTACTACGTCCTGGTCCCAGAAGACTGTGAACATTACCTTGCTAGCGGAGGGCTGCACCCTTGCCTTCTTTGGAGGTGGTGAGTCTAAGTGCTTCCACTACATTGACTGGGCTTTGGTCTCTGGATCATAGTGTTATATCCAGATTTCTTCGCGTGTAATCAGTCTTTTGAAAAACTTTGACTCATCTTCTTGGCATATCTCCA
>NC_136488.1:101871626-101894126 GCF_053919585.1 Euprymna scolopes | reverse complement strand
TGAATTAAAACGAAGTTATTAAGAGTGCTCAATATATAATTTGTATTTATATAGACAAGTATTACATACGCGCTACACTAAACATGCTAATGTTTCGGAGCAATTTGTTCCGAAACTATATATATATATATATATATATATATATAGAGAGAGAGAGAGAGAGAGAGAGAGATGTTATTTATTTGTTTTTGTGATACGTTTAGAGTAATAAAATTATTCATACGAAGGTGCATTTGTGCCTAAATGCGAGTTGGGAACAATTTTCCCTTTTACCAATTAGGTACCCCCAAATGGAGATGCGCATATATATTGTTTTTAAAATTCTATCGCTATCATTAGGAGCATCGTAGTAAAAATGACGAACCATAGTCACTGAAGTCTCGGTTTCTAATTTTGTTTGATCTAGACACACTGATAATCCGTAAATACAACGATACACGCCACTGTGGATGATTGCATATATATAAATCTCTCTCTTTCTCTCTCTCTCTCTTTCTCTCTCTCTCTCTATATATATATATGTGTGTGTGTGTGTGTGTGTGTGTGTGTGTGTGTGTGTGTGTGTGTGTGTGTGTGTGTTTTCTTCTATTAGCTATACGTATGTTTCCCTATAAGTTAGCAGTTCGGCGAAGAAAATAATGATTACGAATAAAATAATGGGAAAGTTCTTGAAGGCAAAGAGTAGAGATTTTTTGCAAAGTTTTTTAGGTTCTTGTTGACTGCAAAGCAGTATCGAAATAATTTATTTAAGAAAAAAAAAAACAAATAAATAGAAGTTCTTGTGTAGGAAATACAGTCCCCGTCTAGTTTTGATAGTGTTTCAAGGAAACGCTGTTGCTGTTTGCGATAGAAATTTTGCAATTTTTTTTAGGATATTAGAGCTGGGACGAGAATATAAGGATGAACATTATCTCGCTTTTTCGGGAGAAAAGAGTTTGGAACGGCAATTTATTTCAGGATGTCGTTTTCGGTTCCAAATTTCTCATGTCCGGAGTGAAAATATGTTAGTTTTGGTTGATTCTCCCCAATACGCTTCCCAGGCAGCTTTTACTCATAACCCCTTTATTTTTTATCACTTTAAGCCTACATTTAAATTTATCAGGATCCGTCACCCCCTAATTTAATCTTAATATCAGAAAACATCCTCTTGGTTTCCCTCCTCCAGAATTTAACCTTCCCTTACAAATAGACCCTATAATTGCCATCTCTTTAGACAAATTCAACATTAATTCTTAATAGATTTAGCCCATTTGAACCTGAAATCTTTTTAATTATAATAAAGCATCCTCACAGTTACTATCCATAACATCTAGCCCCAATATACGTGGCATCACTGAAATAGAGAAAACTATAATCTCGACAACTAACCCCCTCCTCCGCTCCCAACTAAATTGACTTAAACTTTAAGATACATCACCTCTCCTTACCATTGATATTTAGAGCACTTTCTTTCCCCTACTCCTCCCTCATCTCTTTATTCATCTTCAGCTACTGAATTTTTATAGTTCTGTGTCTTTTAGCACGGGTCCTACCACCAAATTTCATTTGCTTCAGCCTCGAACTGTGTTACATTTATTTCAATTTTTATCTTTTTTGGTGTCGGTTTATTTATAACCAAGAAATACTCCTAGAAGTTATTAGAACATTACTTGGGTCCTTTTGGAAAACGCAAACCGAAATCAGGATTACCTACATCATCAACCATCATATCATCAGCTCAAATATCCTAAAAAATTGCAAAATTTACACCACCAACGGCAACACGTTTCCTTAAATCACCATCAACTAGATGGAGACTATTTCTCACAGAGGAACCTCTATTTGTTTTTTATTAATTATTTCGATACTGCTTTCTACTGAACAAGGACCTAAAAAACTTTGCAAAATATCTCTACTGATTGCCTTCAATAAATTTCTCCTATATTTTCTCTGTTGTCGTATTTCTATTTTATTCTATTTCTTTTCTTGGTATCACTTGATTAGGTGTGTCAGAAATTTCATGAAAAATATTGAATAATTCCACCCCGTATTTCTAAGCTTATAACTCATTGAAAAATGTAATTCAAGCCCTAATTTTTTTTTCAATTAAAGGAGCAAGGTCCAAGGTTTCATTACAAAAAAAAACAAAAAAAAGACAACGTGTTTTTCTTTTAAAAAAAAGGTTTTAAACTCCGGACTTTACAGGTAAATTTCTAAAAAACACTACTTTTTTTGTTTTAAATTTGAATATATTATTTATTGATCTTTTATCTTCAATTTGTGATATATAACACTTTGGTGAGTAAATTAATTATTTACTTTTTAATAGACATTTTAAAATGGGGAGCGTGAATTATTCGACCCCCTGTATTTCCAAGCTTATAACTACTCGAAAAATGTAATTCAAGCTCTAATTTCTTTTCAATTAAAGGAGCAAGGACCAAGGTTTCATTAAAAAAACAAAAGAAAAAAATAAACAACATGGTTTAAAAAAAAGGTTTTAAACTTCGAACTTTACAGGTAAATTTCTAAAAAACACTACTTTTTTTGTTTTAAATTTGAATATATTATTTATTGACCTTTTCTCTTCAATTTGTGATATATAAAACTTTGGTGAGTAAATTAATTATTTACTCTTTAATAGACACTTGAAAATGGGGGGTGCGTGAATTTAAAAACAAACGTTTGTCTAAAATATTATATTCGGTTTATTGGAAAGAGCATAACATTTCACATTGACCCTGAAAATATCGTAAAAATAGAATCGATAGAAAAATGTTGATAGATTTTTAAAGTTTAAGTTCGTAAAATTCATTACTGTTTTTTAAAAAATAAAAAAAAGTATTTCTATTACTTTTAAAACAACTTTGATAGTTTATTTTGGAAGTATAATCCATAAAGAAAATGAACAACCCACTTTTAAAAGAGAAATTACGAGTTTTTTTATATTTTATTCGCAGTTTCGTGTTAGGGGCGTCAAAAAATTCCTACAAAAATTCTGATACACTTATCACTTGACTATTTATGTCTTTTTATTTTTGTACTTTTTGTTACATCCATTTTTATATCCATTTTATCCTCCTATTTTAATTCTTCTATATTTAATAACTTTATATCCCTCGTAGCTTATTTATTATTACTCTATATTCCTTATATATTTTTACATTATTTCATCCCATACTCTATTTGTGTGTTTATCCCCTTATTCTACCATCTTTTCATCCTCTATCTTATTCAACTTAAATTTTTCTATATTGTATCCTTAATAATTTATCCCCTCACATTTATTATCACACTTTATTCCTAATAATTTATATTTCGTTTAAGTACTGTTCTATTTTCATAGACCCCACCCTCTAAAATATACCGACATGGCACAAACCCCCTATTACATCTAAACCTTTCCATATAACATATTAACACATGATTAAATACGCACTTTCCTTCAATTAAATGGTCTTCTCTGGAGTTTAATCACACATATTGCCACACATATTAAACACATTATAACAGATATGCTATAAACCTACCTGCATTATATAATAAAAACTATACTCTTCCTATGTCACAGAGATCCATTTAGTTCCCCCAAGCAACCTCAATATTTTATTTCGCTCCGAATGCAACTATCACGAGACGTCGCATCCCTATTATATTACCTAGCATCTTCTCTCCCTTTCTGATGAGGAACATTAGGTTTCGAAATACCGTGGTATAAAGTGTTCTCACTAACCATACAGCCCAATTGATGTATATCCTTACTGAATAAATTAATAAATCTTTTTATCTCTCTCTCTCTCTCTCTCTCTCTCTATATATATATATATATATATATATATATATATATATATATATATATATATATATTTATATATATATATATGTGTGTGTGTATGTGTATATATATATATTACTATATAGTTTTATATTGTCATTTTCTTTCTTTATTGATATATAAATATATATATAAATAATTTAAAAATGAACAATAACAATAGAAAACAAATAAATAAAATAAACATACATTTACATAAATCATATATATATATATATATATATATATATATTTATATATATATATATATATATATACTAACATAATACAGAAAACACATTTAACTACACCTAGGTTACAAATTAGCTCAAATCACTAGATATCTATGCTTCCCGCTACAAAAGCACACGCAAAGGAAGGGGTGGACCCAAGGTCAACTGGGCCGTTGTCCTGTAAGTCCCTGTCCATTGGCTGATTAAGAAAAGAGCGGTGGAAACTAGGAATCTGATTGGCTAACTAAAAACTCAATAGAATTTGCATATATAAAAACGCGAGACAACCACAACTCTTCGCATAAGGCTGACGAATCCTAGCGTGGATGAAACGCGGAATATTCTGTGTAGTTTAATTGCCATATATATCTTTATAACTTACTATATATATATATATATATATATATATATATATATATATATATATTCGGAGAATAAATTTTAAGCGTCCTGCGATGAATATTTGAATATACGTGTTGCATCATTTTGATATCCCCTTACGAAAAACAAAATCAAGATACATTGCTACTAAAATTAGATTCTATTTTTGACCAAAATCGTCACATGATGATGATGTTGATCATCATCATCATCATGGTGAAAGAAAAAATATAATTTCTGTTATGACTTTATACGAGGTCAGGTTATAAAGTTCATCTACAGACCATGAAAGAAAGTTAATAGAGACGTTACATATTGCATGCATTTAATTTCAACTTTTATTTTTAAATAAATAATTGCATTTTTTTTATTTTCATATAAACACACGATTGACCGTTTGAAGAGAATTCATAAATAGCTATTAACGAATGAAAATCTCAGTATCATGGTGCTATCCATTTTTGCCACTTACTTTTGCACTGTTGATAAAACTGAGCATCGTCGTCTAATCCAGCAACTATAGCAAAAACAATGTCCTTACTGGTAAAGAGCTTTCCTGCAAAATCTCGTCCATTTCAAGATAGATCTTTGTTTATTTAAGTCGTTCTACTTAACAGATGTAAGTCTACCTTGTTATAAACAATACTTATATGCATGTGCGTATGTTGTATATTGTTATGTACAGGATTCAGTTGCAACGTTTTTTTTTTTATTTATGTTTGAATTTTAGAAAACATCTGCTAGGCATAAGGTTTTAGTTTAGTTTAGTTTCATGCAATGCGGATGTCAAAAAGGAGGTGAAATCCATAAGTGAAAAATCAAATACCGCTGAATTTTGTAAAAGTTACCAATATATATTAGATATCAATTAATAGAAATTCTCTAGTTTTCAGAGTATTAATAATATTTTTAAAGTTTTAGAAATATAATATTTGAAATATTTAGATTTACATAAAATTTTATCTATAATCATTAAACATTAATTAACCAAGATTCCCTGAGATTCAGTTTTTTTTTTAGAATCTCTTAAGCGTTAGATTTGATACATTATTTAGAATTAAAAGCATGCAATATAATATAAATCTTACCTGTCTGTTTAAATGTATGTATGTATGTTACCGAACTACTGGGGGGTTGTTCAACATTTGGCGCTTCAACGCAAGTACAAAGGTACTCACCAACACGATCCGTGACTTGCTCTGCAGATGACTGGGATTTGGTGGCTCATACGGTTGCTGATATGCAGCATCTTATGAACGCCTTTGCGGTTGCCTGCAGCGCATTGGGCCTGACTATCAATCTGAAAAAAAATTAATGCATCAGCCTGCTCTAGGCATGCCATACTATGAGCCATCAGTTTATATCTGTGGGTCAAGGATAGCGGTTGTCTCTAAGTTTGTATACTTGGGTAGCACACTGAGTATGTCTGGTGCTCTGGATGATGAGGTATCGTTACGGATCAGCAGGGCAAGTGATGCCTTCGGAAAGTTGGACGGGCGTTTGTGGAGCTGTCATGAGATCTTGTTGCCAACTAAGATTAAGGTTTATACCGCATGCGGTTTCTCTGCTCTTCTCTATGCTTATGAAACTTGGGTAACATACAGGAAGCATTTGAGACGTCTCGAGCGGTTTCATCAGATTTGCCTACGGCGAATCTTAGGTGTGGGTTGGCAAACGTATGTCAGTGATGTGGAGGTGCTTGAACGGACCCAATGCCTAAGAATTGAAGCTCACATCATCAAACATAGACTGAGATGGAGTGGGCATGTGGTGAGGATGTTAGACCGTCGGCTTCCCAAACAACTCCTTTTTTGCGAGCTCGCCGAGGGAAGACGTCTGGCTCAGAAGCCTAAAATGAGATTCGAAGATTGTTTGAGGTTCACCTTAAAGAAATGTGAGATAGATGAAAGAAGCTGGGAGAGTTATGCTTTGGATAGCGGAGAGTGGAGAGGCACCTTGCGGGGGGTGTGGGCAAGTTAGAGGCAGATCGAATCCAATATGAGCGGCTAAAGCGCGATATCCGGAATGGGAGGGTGAAAGGAGCCGTGGATGGGTGGGGGCGCCTAATTGTTCTGGATTGTGAGGTGTGCGGAAGATTATGTCTGAGCAGAGCTGGGCTGATGAGCCACCAGGTTACTCATCGGCGCAGTGGGCCACAAAGCAGTCTTGTGTTGCCAGAGCTAACCTGTGTCAACTGCTAATATACAACATGTCAACTCTCAATATTTTGTCTGACCACCTTCAATATCCAAAACTGCTTTTACTCTTCTGGGCATGGAGTTTACCAGAGCTTAACATGTATTCACTGTATTCCTCAAATTGGTGTGCATGGCTGTCACCCCAAGAGGAAGCCTCTTCTGAAGGCAATACACAAGAAAGCCCACAAAAGGTTTGCTGAAGACATGTCAACAAAGCCCATAGATTACTGGAACCATATCTTATGGTCTGATGATATAAAATTTAATTTGTTTGGTTGTGAAGGCCTTAAGCATGTGTGGCAACGACTAGGTGAGGAATACAAAGATTAGTGTGTTCTGCCTACAGTAAAGCATGGTGGTGGGAATGTTATGGCCCGGGCCTGTATGAGTGCTGAAGGTATTGGAGAGTTACATTTAATTGAAGGAAACATGAATTCCAACATGTACTGTCAAATATTGCAGCAGAGCATGATCCCCTGCCTCCAGAAACTGGGTGGCAGAGCAGTCTTCTAGCATTACAATAACCAAAAAAAACTCATCCAAGACAACCACTGCTTTACTGAAGAGGCTGATGGTAAAGGTGATGGATTGGATAAGCATGTCCCTAGACTTGAACACGATAGAACATCTTTGACGCATACTCAAGCAGAAGGTGGAGGTGCGCAAAGTCTCAAATATCCGCCAACTTTTTCAGTGTTGTCCCATGAAGAGATATACTTAAATATCTGAAGAAATGTGAGAAGTGGACTCATTTTTGTATTACACTGTATAATAATACAACTATGCGTCAAATTTGTGCGTGTGTTTTTCCCACACTCGTGTAACTTCGATAAATATTACTATTCAACCCAACCTTCCTATTCTTCTTCACTCAGCTCATTCCAATCTCTGAACACAGTTATAACTCGAGTCGGCGTAAGGAAAGCAACTAGGAAGGAAAAAAAACCAAAGTTATTTTCTTTTATAACATACATGTACATCTTGGTAAGATTAAGTGATATAAATTGCTATTGGACCCCCAAAAATGATTATTTTTAAATGTAGATATTTTTTACTTTGACGCCAACAAAAAATATTAACTATAAGGCGGTTTGTTATGTATAATTTAAAGTTTTAGATAGAAATACAAACAGATATTTGCCCTTTATATAATTGACTAGCGAGGGTAGCGCCCAGTCGTAAAAAAAAATGTGACAATGAGGGCGATACTCGGGGGGGGGGGGCGGGTGTATAAAAACGGGACTTGGGTGGCATCCACCGGAAGCAAAATCGAAAGCAAAATTTTGTAAGCAACATTTCTACACGAAATAATCGACTTGAGGGTAAAGAAAATAATGTTTTTAGCTAATTTTTCGGTATTTGTCGTCTGAAGGGTGGAGCTTCAAAACGATACTGATCTTTGTGAAAATTCGTCGCCTCTGTCGAAAGTTTTAGGCAGACATGCAACCATACATGCATTTATATATTACTAGCTCAAGTTTTCGACACAAACCGATTAAAAAGCTTGCCCTATCTCTGAATACCCTATTATGTAAAATTTAAAATGTTTAGACCAGAAATTGTCTGAGTAATTTGATAGAGACTGCAGAGGTCAAATATTTTTTTAACTTTGACCCCTATTATGACCCCTTAACATTTATTGTGTTGGGCTCAAATCCAATTATTAAGCTTGATCCATGTCCAAGGAACCTATATATAAAATTTCAAGTGTTTACACCCAAAATTGTCGGGGGAGTTTGGTAGAGTTCTCAAAGGGCAAATCGTTGGACTTTTACCCCTTAACAACCAAATATCTGGCCGGAAACGGATTACAAAGATTTTCATAAAACTCAATACCCTGTGTATCAAATTTCGAGTCTGTAGACTGAAAATTGACAGAGTTATTGCGTAGATAAATGTACACAGACAGTCACACACACGCAGACACTTTTACTTATATATATATATATATATATATATATATATATATATATATATATATATATATATATATATATATATATATATATATATACTAGCATGGGTGCCCGGCGTTGCCCGGGTATTTGGAGGTGTATGATGAGCAAAAAAATAAGCGGTCAATTTTTTAAAGGTTGACCCCTATTATGATCTCTTAAATGTTATTGTTTTGGGCTCAAATTAAGTTATTAAGTTAAATCCATGTCCAAGAAACCTATATCAAAAATTTCAAGTGTTTAGACCGAAAATTATCGGAGGAATTTGGTAGAGTTCTCAAAGGTCAAATCGTTGAACTTTGACCCCTTACTCGCAAAATTTCTGGCTGAAAACCGATCACATCGATTTTCCCAAATATCAGTAGCCTGTATATCAAATTTCCAGTCTGTAGGTTTAAAATTGACAGAGTTATTGCGTAGGGAAATGTACACACACAGACACACAGACAGATACACAGACACGTTCACTTTTATAGATATACTAGCATGGGTGCCCGGCGTTGTCCGGGTATTTTGAGGTGTATGTTGAGCAAAAAAAAAGCGGTCAATTTGTTAACTTTGACCTCTATTATGACCCCTTAACATTTAACGTTTTTAGCTCAAATTAAGTTATTAAGTTAGATCCACGTCCATGGAATCTATATCTAAAATTTCATGTGTTTAGACCCAAAATTGTCGGAGGAATTTGTTAGTGTTCTCAAAGGTCAAATCGTTGAACTTTGACCTCTTAACAGCCAAATTTCTGGCCAAAAACAGATCACATCGATGTTCTCAAATCTCAGTACCCTGTATATCCAATTTCGAATCTGTAGACTAAAAATTGACAAAGTTATTGCGTAGGGAAATGTACACAGACACACACAAACACTTTCACTTTCACACATACATATATATATATATATATACATATATATATATACATATATATATATATATATATATATATATATATATATATATATATATATATATATATATATAATTGTATGCAAATGTTTTCTTTTCGGTTTAAGCTGCCTTTTTACTTGAATATTGTTAATGTATTCCCTGAGTACAAAGGAAGATGCTTCAGAAATACAGTTCTGAAAAAAGATGTTCGTTGATCTTATTTTGTGTTTTATTTTACAGCTGAAATGAATATCGCCTTGAAACAGCTGCAAACGACTTGGCTACAATTATTTGTAATATCTATTTGAAAGATTTTTTGCAAAAGAAAATATATTAAAATATACCTTCCTTCATGTATTAAGTTATCTGGCACTACCATCTAACAATACAAATATTAAAGAAATATAGCTATAGCTCTCAGGGTTTGTTAATATTTCTTATTGATATTCCCAAGTAGCTAGAAGCATCGACTGTCGTTTATCCGGTCGAGTTTCGGTCCCTGTTTAAGGCACTTACTTGTCTAGCCACACTGAACAGTCTGTCTGTGTATCTTTTTCTGCATATATATATATATATATATATATATATATATATATATATATATACATGTGTATCGCTATCCTACCAAATTTAACACGTAAATATCGGAATAGGACATTACAAATGGTGATAGGAATCAAGAAATTAAGTAGTAAGTTAGATAACCCCGTCGTTTTAAATAAAATCGGAAAGAAAATTGGTCTAATGAAAAATCAACGGTTTATGAATTTTACTTCTGTATATGACAAGTTATATCTATTAATAACGTAAATTTATAATTTTATGGGATTATCAATGTGAACACTGGCGAAGCATCCTTTTTACTTTTGACCGTATCTGCACGTTTACAAATATAAATAGAGACCAAACGGTTATCAAGTGTATTTGATACGTATGCAGGCGTGTTATGTATTTTTGCTTGATTTTTGGTTGCTTTAAGCTTCGTGTGTGTACGGTGATCCCTTAACATGCGTTGTTTGTTTTCCACGATTTAATCATGATATCGTTTTTAAACAGCATTTCTGTGTGGGGGGGGGAGGTATATATAAGTATATAAATTAAAAACTAAGATTATATTCTGCATGAAAAAAAGGCAAATTCTTCCCAAAACAGCAAAACTTATGCTAGTTTGCCAGGACACTGTATATACAATTATAGGCAAAATTAGTTATATTTAATTGGTTTGTGAAATATAGTTTCTTTTTTTACCAATTGTCATAAAATTTTAACCAAAAAATAGAATTATAATCTTCAAATGCCTGCAAATTTTCAGGAACTTTCGTCTCACAGAAGCAAAGATATGAACATTTCAATATTTAATTTATCTACGAGTATAGATATATCCATATGTATCCAATATATAAAAGGTTATATGTCTGTCTGTCTGCCTCCATATTTTCAAACTCTATCTCCTCCTAAACTAAAAGTTGAAGAGCTGCGCTAGGGGCCTCAAATGATTAGATTTTTACGGACCGTTTTTTATGGGTCTTAAGCCGGTTAATATAATTTTTAAGTCACAATTTAATAAATCGTTATACATTTTGTACATTCACATTAGTTTGTTTTTAATTAATCGCTAAATATTCGGATCAAGTTGGTACAGTGGTAACGTCACCAGCTTTGAGTTCTACAGTTTTGCTTTCGGTTTCGATTCTAGCTGATGGCACTCAAATACTTTTTTTTTTACTTTTAAAATCACGACTAATATATACGAAATCTGGACAAAATAAAATATCACAGTGTATAAGAAATATTTTATACTGAAGATATTCATAATCGTATCCTATTACCAAAAGAGGGGAGATATAACATATGTGAAATATTTGGAAACAAGTCTACCTTTGCTGTTATTTCAGATCATTTGAAACCATAGCAGTAAGTTTTAGTCTCCCTTCCATCAAGGCTAGAGGTTTGTGGGAAATATCAGATATTTTATAATTCATATACAAAACTAGAAAAACAAATGACTATGATTTAAACATTGGTAAAGTTGCAATATCTTTTCACCCACGAACGATCCTTCATAATTACCACTATTATAAGCCATAGGTTTGTGAGAAATATATATATATATATATATATATATATATATATGTGTGTGTGTGTGTGTGTGTGTGTGTGTGTGTGCTCTGAGGCTTGCTGTTCTTTGTTTGTAAATAAAACAAGCAGTTCGAGCAATGTAAAATCCCATGGACCGATTAGAAAAACTGCCGACTATCAACGCGATGGTTGTACCTATTTACTATGCCTCCCCACGGGACAGAGTTAGACACCAGGGTCGTTTTTTAACGTGGGGAAAAGGTACAAAAATAAAAAATTGTCTCAGTCGTGAAGGACTGATCCTCCACCGAAAGAGAACAATAAATGGAAGTGCAGCATCTGAAGAACAGATGGTATTTATTTGCTCCCCCACCGAGCAAATTAGGCACAAGGCCGATTTTTAATGTGAGGAGTGAAAGGAGGGGGAAGGGAAAAAGGGGACCAGCTCCCGAGAGGTGGGAAATGGGAGCTGGTTAATGGTCAGGTATGTGGGGTTGCCCCCACATCTGGTCTTTGCTAGTCATAGCTAGTCATAGCTAGTCATAGCTTGCAGCATCTGAAGAACAGATGGTGTTTATTTGCTCCCCCACTGAGCAAATTAGGCACAAGGCCGTTTTTAATGTGAGGTAAAAACCAGCTCCCCTAAAAGTAGGCAAAAAGGGGGCACTCTGGTTACCAAAAATAATAATTGTCCCAGTATAGAGGGTTTCCCCTCCATTGACTGGTACAAATTATCTTAAGTGCAGCATCTGAAGAACAGATACTACACTTTGATCTTGACCAAAAAGGCCAAGTTGATTGTAACGCGATGGTTGTAGGTTCAATCTCCGGTTGGGGAAAAGTGTTTATCTAGCCGCACTGCTTGTTGTGATTCAACGAAACAATACTGTATGTGGATGACTATATATGTTTTTCTTTTTTTTTTTTTGTTTTCTTTTTGCTCTCTCTCTCTCTCTCTCTCTCTCTCTCTCTCTCTCTCTCTCTCTCTCTCTCTCTCTCTCTTACAATACCCACACCAATTTTTTCATCTACGGCTGCATTTGGGACGAAGCGAGGGTGGGGGTTGATTGTCGCGTTTATGTCTGCGCGTGTGTGTGTGTGTGTGCACGCGCGTGTAGACGCACACGTGAGTTTGTGCGCATGCGCGTGTAGATGCGCACATCAGTGTGTGCTCAGTAAAAGTATACTTGTTGTTTGTGTGTACACATTGTCTTATATTTGCGTTAGATCATTGCCCCTTTAACCATTCTGTGTGTGCGTTAGTACGAGCCTAATCGTTGTCTGTGCATAAATGGGTGTATACTTGTCTGTATGCTTGTACTTGTCATATAAGTGTTCGTGCTCTTTGATTTTTTTGTGTGTGATTTCGTGTGTATACTCGTTGTTTTATACACACACATATACATAATGTTATATGTGTATGCATTTTATATGTGTGTATATACGACATAATCACGTTGACATACCGGTTCTCGTCAGATCACCGAAGTTAAGCAACGTTGAGCCTGGATAGTACTATAAGGGTGACCATTTGGGAAATCCAGGCGTTGTATGTCCTCTCCGCTTATTTCGATATTGTTTCCAGTCGTCTTGCATCTCTACTTGCCACTGGTATTAAACAACGCCGATCCAAAAGAGGTGTGGGTGAGGATTGCGCAACTCTGCCACAAAAATTCAACGTGCAGACACTTTTCCAGTGGGTAACCATAGTCTGTCTAGACTGAAAGAAGCTACAATGTGTGTGTTCATATTTGTGTAATTCGCGATGTCCTACATACCTACTTCTTATACATTTTTATTTTAATTTTGACGTGTCAATATTTAATTACCTCCCCACGAGGGCGGAGTTAGACACTAGGTCGGGTATCCATGGGTAAAAAATACGTATTCCCCATGGATTGGGACAAAACTAAAAATTACTTGGGTTTAGAAAGATTTCTCTTTACACGACCTATGATAGAACAGATACTTCACTTTAATCCAAGCCCAAAGGTTGAAATGCATTTCGATAAAATTGTATGCGTCTACTTGCCTAGTGCGTGGGTGCGTATCATATATACAGAGTGGAACGATAAAGTTGTCTCCCTAAAGAAAACAATACTACAGCTTTATTTTAAACATTTATCAATTCAAGTAACTTGAATATGTAATAGAGATGACATCTATTCAATGTAGCCGCCTTCACCCTCAATCACCGCCTCGATACGGGTCCAGGATGAGAGCATGTCTTTTCCACAAACTCGGTGCGTGGCGGCTATCAGGTTGGCTTTGGTATTGTGGGAGGTCATGTTGGTGATGTTCTCCACGTATGACCAAACAAAGTAATCCTGCGAATTCAAGTCAGGGGAGGAGGGGGGGCTAGTGAGAGAAGGGTTGCACTCCTCGTAGCGCTCCTGAAGCCAAGTCTTGGTTTCCTTGGACGTGTGGGCCGGCGCCGTGTTCTGCTGCCACGCCTAGGATCTGCCAGCGGCCACCTGATTGCACCAGGCCTCACGACACTCTTCAGTACATCCAGGTACATTTTGGTGTTGACTTCAGGGCCGACATCGAAGACGTGAAGGGACATGATGTGGTCTTCACCTGAAACCACACCAAAAACAATAACCGTGGCCGGAAACTTTGTTTTCATCAGCCTGGGCATGTCCTTGTCATTCGCAATCTAGCGATGCATTTTGAGGGTGCTGGCAATGGTCCTGTTGTCATAACGTGGATCGATAGAGAGCATAAGTTGTAGAACGGTGCGTATCCGATCTCGCTCGTTGAACATTTTGTCACTTTCAAACATGATAGAAGGCTCCTATCACTCTTGGGATTTGTACACAACTGGCCAAATAGTAGATGGTCTACAACATCAACAACAACAACAACAAAAAAGAAAACACGTTTTCATTAAACGGAAGTGGCATCATGTCCTCTTTTCTAGGGCGACAATCTTATCGTTCCACCCTGTATATATGAGTATGCATATATGTCATTACGAGTGTAATCGTTGTCTTGGGTGCGCTTGAGCGTTCGTTTATAACTGTGCATGTGTAATTTGGTCCGAAATTGTGTGAGTTTACTACGTTGTACGAATGTTTGATATTGCGTGTGTGCATATCGTTTTATCTGTGTGCGTGCGTGTTCGTCTTATTGACAGGGAGCTCACTGACGCGTGTGTGCGTATGCATAATGATCTTATCAGCTATGCATCTATGTACATGCTATTGTGTATATAATCTACATATCTTCTGTGAGTGCGTGAGAAAATGCATGTTCAAACGTGTGTGAGCCTCGAACATCTGTTGTGCGTGTGTGAGCGAGTACGCTTGGATCTCTAATATATGTGTGCACGTTGGTGGTAATCTATGTACAGTCGCACTTCTGTATATGTCTGTGCCAGTGCGTGCAAATATGTGCACATGTATTTGCGAGCGTATAACACACACATGTACACACGTATATATATATATATATATATATATATATATATATATATATATATATATATATATATATATATAAATATATATATATGTATATATATATATAAAATATGCTAAATATTTAATCTAATATATATTCTACAGTTTTACTTTCGGTTTCGATTCTAGCTGATGGAACTCAAATATTTTTTACTTTTTAAATCATGACTCTATAATAATATATACGAAATCTTGACAAATTAAAATATCACAGTGTATAAGGATTATTTGATACTGATATATATATATATATATATATATATATATATATATATATATATATATATGATTCGTTTTCACCACACCCGAAAACCTATAGAAAACAAGTCTTTTTTAAGGTAGGTTTTGTGTTGGTCTACCAGGCCACAGTAGATACCACCTCTAAAAAAATAACATACCCCCCATAAAAAAAAGCTGGCCATATAATAGGTGCTCATTTTACGTTAAATTAATATAGAAAAGTGATCCCCCACATTTTGGAACTATATTTTTTTTATCTTCGAAACTATTCATTTCATGGGATTTTAAACGTTATTTTCGTTTTCAGCACATCTAAAAACCTTTAACAGTGTTAATTTTAAAGGATTTTTTTAGAGTGGAAGATACTGCACATTTATCGAAATATTTTATGGTTGTAAAAAAGTGGTGGATGATAGATGATCCCCTAAATGTGCGAGTTTAAGAGCAAATGTTACATAGTCCACTACACAATTCAGGTCATTAGCTTTCCGACGAGCCTTCATTTTTTAAATTCTGATAAATAGTCGCTGAGATTTTGAACTTAGAAAATAGCAAAAAAGGTGGTACATACATATATATATATATATATATATATATATATACTCGTAGCCAAATTAAATATTGAAATGCTTGTATATCTTTGGTTTTATGGGACAGAACTACCTGCAAATTTCCAGGCTTCTTGAAGATTATAATACTAATCTATGGTTAAAATTTTATGACAATTGATAAAAAAAAGAGCCTATATTTTCAAACCAATAAAATATGTTTAAATTTGCCTACATTTGTATATATAGTGTCATTGCAGGCTAACTTTAGTTTTGCTTCTTTGGGATGAATTTTGTTTAGGGTTTTTCTTTGTTTGGTTGTCTCCCCTGCGGCCTTGCCAGGCCACTAATTTATATAACATAAGTGAAGTCTATGCGAGAGAGTGAGAGAAAGTTTCTTTAAACTTTATCGTTACTTATATTTAAGAGGCATAAATAGTAATTCATAAATAAAATATAGTTATATACTGACACGTGTTTTGCCGTTACTGTGTTTTAACTGCGTGGTTTACTATGACGAGATTCAAATCCATGGGTAGATATTATCGATAACTATAACAAACACACCCACACACAAATACACACACATATGTATGTATATATATTTACATATATCGAGTTTATATCAAAATATATTCATGGATATATAGATATGTTTGTATATATATTTTTTATAATATGGTCCAAATTGTTTGTATATATATTTTTTATAATATGGTCCAAATTGTTACAAATAAACTAAATTGAGATTTATTTTGGCCTTCGGGGCATATACACTGATGAGTTGTAATGATATATGTCTCTGATGAGTTGCCTAATAGCATCATATCTTTTTTGTTTATTTGCCTCATTACGTGGGAAGATTTAGACACAAGATCGGCCACGGTGGTAAGTAACAAAAGTAAAAAAAAATGCATCAGTCATGAAGGATTTCTCCTCCATTAACAGAGACCAAAAATAAAGTGAGAAACGTGCAGTCCATCATCAAAGCAGATACTACACTTTGAGATATCAAACCGTTTATTCACGTTAAAATATAAAAAGTACAAAAACCAATGAACAAATAACTCAACTCAAAAAATGTGGGGGGGTGGAGATGATGTTGGTTGGTCAATCTCGTCTTTTAAGAACTTAAACAAAAAATTTCTCTTAGTTAGAATCTTCTTTTACCATAATACCGCGTTCACCCTTTCGTACTGTGAGGTGGGGGGCTATTTAAACCCAATTTGAAAACATTTTTTTATTTGCATGGAAAAACAAAACAGATAACAATAATACTATTGTATCTTCATTTGTGTCGAGGGTGTGGGAAGCTGGCCCAAAGGCCAAGAAACTATCACCAAAATAAAGCAAGTAAAGCACTTACGGAAAAATATAGACATTCTCCTATGAGTAAAATAAAAATCTTTATATGAACAAGATCTTTTTTTTTAATATAATTAGAATGTTAAGCCGTATATATATATATATATATATATATATATATATATATATATATATATATATATAACTACTTCATTTAATCATATAAATTAATATACGAAAATATAATTCTATGCGTTTCAGTCTATACTTAAGCGGTGTTTAATACATAGGTAGAGCTAGGTAGTAAGTTATAAAAAAATATATGGCAATTAAGCTACACAGAATATTCCGTGTTTTATTCTCATGAACCTGACAAATTCTCACAAGAATGAAACAAAGAATATTCTGTGTCGCTTAATTGCCACATATATATATACATATATATATATATATGTCCATACACACACACACACATATATATATATATATATATATATATATATATATATATATATATATATATATATATATATATATATATATGTTCTTTGCTAATTGAGTCAGAGACGGCTTCGTTGCCAGGTTCGAATCTCCTGACCGGCGGTAATCCTGCCACCCTGCACTGATGATTCCCGAAAGGATGAAACACTAGAGTGCGTAGGTATTAAACAAATTAATATTATAGTAATAAGTAAATAATCCAGAGAGTTAGCACTTATATATTATGTGTGTGTGTGTGTGTGTGAACCTTTCATATAATTGCTAAATATCTGGAGGTGTGTGATTGACTAAATGTATAGTATCGATGCCTATAGAATCGACTACATATTGCTGGATCCCTTTCGAGTCTATTATTCCGATTAGCATAGTTTTGTTAACTTTATCAGAAATGAGTGTATTATTTTAAAGTTGTGTTGCTTCTACTTTTCTGATAGTTCTTAAAAATCTATATAAGAGGATATTTTTCGTAAACCCTAAACACCTGTTCTAACAAGACTATTACAAAAATAACAAGCACGCTTTTTTTTGTTTGTTCGTGAATGTAAAACAAACATGGTTTATTTGTTCAAAGTATTATTTTGATATTATACTTTTTATAAGATATTGTTTCTACAATTTTGGTATTAAATGTTTAGTGTTTTCTTTTTTTCCGGTTTCTTACTTTTGTTCACGGGACATAGAAAGGAAAACCATGTGTTTTTCAAACAAAAGCTTGTGCTGTTATGTATTTGCGTAAAGCAAGCATTGCACTTTATTTTATATATACAACTTGTGAACGTAGTTGTAAACACGTGGTCAATTTATTAGAATATTTTATAGATAAAAATGTGAATTTTAAATTGAATTTCAGTCTGTAATAAATACTTATTCTACTGGATAAAATAATTTCATCTAAACTTGCTTTATTTTATAATTTAAAATAACACACACATATATACACATAAATATATACACACATATCTACATGTATATATACATATATATACATACACACATATATACACACACATATATGCAGCCCTGTCGGTGGGGCATTAGAATACGCCGACTGCCCCCTACCCTGCAGAGGGTAAAAGTCCCTCAATGGGGGTCCTGGATATGACCTTAAACTCTATCCAGTGGTGAGGCCCCAGCTTGTGGGCTTTGGAGAGTGTGGAGCCACTCTTTAATTACCATTGCTCCCAGGTCTACTCTGACCTGGAGTGGTAGTACCTGTTAGGGTCCCAACTATGGGTTAAATAGAAACCGACGTGAAAACAACAAATATATTCTATTAACAAATTTTTCTTCAAAATCTTTGGATTCGGCATTAAATAACCCGAAAAGGGTTGATATGCCGTAAAACAAAAACAACCAACCAATCAACCAATATATGCATACACGTATATACACACATATATTCACATATATATACACATACACACATATATATATACAGATATATATATACCCATATTGATATACACACATATATAAATACATATATATATACATATATATATACACATATATATAGACACACACATAAATACACAAATATATATGCACACACGTATACACACAAACATACACACATACACACACACGCATATATATATATATATATATATATATATATATATATATATATATATATAGTTATTGAATGGGATTTTACCAAGATATATAAACTTTTCGTTTTCTTCGTCATTATCTTATTGTTTTTATTATTATCATCATTATTATTGATTTCTTCAACTTCTACTTCGTTTTTCGTTTTTTTTCTTTCTTCTTTTACTTCTGTTATTTATTTTGTATTTATTTCTTATTTAACACAATTTACGTCATTTCTTTAATCCATGTCGGCTATTTAATTTCACTCGTACAACTGAGAGCCGATTATAAAAAAAAAAAAAGAAAGGAAACCACTGCTAGCATTGTTTTCGTTTTTTTAATTCTTTTTTTATTTTAATGTCTGGCGTTGAATTATAAACATTCCCTAAACCAGGGATGTCATGAATTCCAAACGAAGACCTTGCCTCATTCCGTCTTTTATTTGCTGTGTTTATTTATGTATTTACTTATTCTCGTACGGTGAAACATGCCTTTCAACGTTGAAATTCTTCATATGATACGCCATCTTACTAATTTCATACCGACCAGACGTAATATTAGATTCCATTGAAAAAATAACTCTGCCCTTTTTCTTGTACATATGTGTGTGCGTGTCTGTGTGTGTGCATGTGTACGTTTTCAAGATATATATATATATATATATATATATATATATATATATAATGTGTGTCTCTGTGTGTGCGTGTGTACTCATGCGTACGCTTTCAAGATATATATATATATATGTGTGTGTGTGTGTGTGTGTGTGTGTGTGTGTGTGTTTAAATCTGTGTTTAAGCACACACACATGTATATATATAGTTGGAGTAAATAGATTAATACATTATCATTTACACATACTCTATAACTTAAATTTGTGTACGATCTTTTCAGTGACGATATCAAAATTATTATTATAAATATATTAAGATTATTATTATAAAATCTCTTCATGAGTTAGGGGGATTGACATCAATTTCACATATACATTATACATTCTTTTGATCATCCATCGCCACCTTCGTTTCAATTAAAAACAAAAACCTTAATCGGAAGGGTTAAAAGTAAACAATGTGATCGTTTCATCACCCGATGTGATAATAGTTGGTTGTGAATCACACTGTGATTACATCAACTAATGAATCGGACACATTTGGTATCTTTAACACTACGGGTTGAATTTTCAGTGTTTGCCTGAAACCAAAAGTACCGATGAATTTTCAAAATGTTGCATGGTATCCACTGAATAAAATTACATAGTCTTTTTCTAAAGCTATTAAGCACTCTTGCTTTTCCTTTATGGTCCTACATTTCACTGTATATACGACGGTCATTGGAAAAGTAAAGGTTTTTTTAACTTGAAATTTAAAAAGTTTAAGAGATACAAAGACAGGATTTATACCATTAAAACAAGCGACCTTTTGTGCCCAGAATGTATTTTTTTGCATAATCACTACCATTCTCAATGTACTTTTGCCAGACTCTTGTTATGCCTCGGTTGTAAAAGTCCGGAGTGGTCTTTTTCACTCACATTTCTGTCGGCACTCTGAAATCGACGAACCCATCTCCTAATTGTGTTGACATTAAATACATCGAGTTCCTACACGTTCAACAGGCGCCTCTAAATGTTGGTCGGTTCAATTTTATTCTACATGGAGTAATTCAATAACGCATGTCTGCTGACGCATGACAATGACAAAGTTTGCTGCCTTAGAGTCAAGTGTTGTCAATATCTGCAACAGAGAGATGGCACTTTCAGATCATGAATGTGTAAGATCAGTCATTATAACAACGCAATTTGCAATACCCTCTGACTCATCCAGCGGAGTAAAAAAAAGAGGAGGCATTATTTTGGAACGTCCCTCGTGTATATATATATATATATATATATATATATATATATATGTGTGTGTGTGTGGGTGTGTGTGTGTGTGTCCACTGCTCTCTTTCTTTCATCACCTTATCTGTCTCTATCTCTCAATATATATGCCTACACACATATTATATATATACTAGCAAAAGTACCACTCGTTGACTGGGTTCAAAAACAGCCTACAGAAAATGAACTCTGATTTATGAAAGTATGATAGGTTATGAAAAGGAAGGGTTGTAAAGAGATAGCTTCGAATTTGGGGGTATCAAAACTAAAGCAAAATATGATGAAAGTAAAAATAAAATAGATAAACCCCATAATTTATTATACCATACCTGTTCACACTGAAACACTTATCACAATATTTTGTGGATCTATATTAAAAAACCTTGTTAAACTTTGTGACATATTTCCATTATATGGAGGTCAGACGCGAACGAACACCCCATAATTTTGTTATACCATATTTTTTCACACTGAAACATACTTATCAAAGTATACTTACGCAGATAGATATAAAAAGTCTTTATTAAAGTTTGTGCCTATTTCCATTCTATGGAGGCCATGCGCAAACGCAGACCCCACAAGTTTATTATACCATCCCTATTTAAGTTAAAACATACTTATCAAAGTATTATTATGTACATCTATATCAAAAACACTTGTAATAGTTTTTTTTACATTTTTTTTATTTTTTAATTTTTTATTTCTATACTTTGTGGACCAGGCGCGTACGAAGACCCCCACAATTTTAATGAATCATCATTATGCCAGATCAAACATACCCATTCCTGTGTCTCGATACATCTTCTATAATTGTATGTGATCAGTTTTTTATAATAGTCAACCATATAGGAGCCTATTCGTGACCAGACACACACACAGACGTTCAGTTTTATATGTGTGTGTGTGTGTGTACTAACAGAGTGTAGGACGTTGCCCAGACATAAAATACGCTCAAATATGGTATTTTATGAAAATTTGAAATTCATCATGAGAGCAAAGTCTCTATTGATTATTATATTGTACCCAATATATATGTAGCAATGATTTTGAAAGTAAAAAAAAATGATTCGATGTCATCACTTGAAATCAAAAACAAAACATTCAGCATTCTAACCTTATTTAGCGCTTCAACCTTCGTCGTTACAGTCTGAGCTATCGCTATATGGATTAAAACAGCTAAAAATTAAGCGTCTTCAAGCTAAAAATGTATATGTACGCATGCGCAGAAGTTATTCAATTTACTCCTAGCAAGGTAAACTTTTTCTTTCAATTTTAACCCTAAGTAGTTATTTTCCAGACCAAAACCAAACCAAAGAGTTGCTGAGATCGAAATACCCTATATATCAAATTTCAAGTCTGTAGACCAAATATTCAGAGAGTAGTTTAGTAGAGACCTTCTGCACATACACCAACAAAGTCACTTTATATAAATATAGACATGTC
>NC_136488.1:101851626-101866626 GCF_053919585.1 Euprymna scolopes | reverse complement strand
TATGGAAATCAGTAATAAAAACGTCGCTCACCTCCTTACGTTTTTTTATGATTTTGAACACCAGTAAATTTATCATAACTTTTGTTTTACTGAACGAAAATTGATTTTTTTTCACAATATACTGAGAAGGTGATCTATAAACTGTAATAATTGTTTGAAATTTGGTCAAATGCGTGAGTGGAGAAGTTTTAAAGCAGTTTAAACTGACTAAAACTGCCATTTAACCATTAACAAATCTTGCCATACAACTGAAGAAATGAAACCATTATTCTATTTAGTCTTAGCATCAAATATTTGATAAAACTAGAATTCTTTATCTTGAACTATTTGTTTCCTTTTCACCCCGCCTCCAAAATAACGCTTCTTACGTGACTACATGTACACAGTTTGAAAAATTGATGGCGAAATGAAATAATGAAAAATGATTGACCACTTCCGGACCACAAGTGGTAATGATCATCTACTTCCAGACCAAATAGTATTTTACGGACATACATGACTGCAAATTGATCCAGGATTGACCTTATAGAACAAAAATCATGACCCGTAGAGGCTAGCACAGAAAGCTGAGGACGTATAAGTCCGCAAATCATGTAGAAGTTCCCAAATTAATAAATCACCCAAATGTTGGTGGAAGTAGGTGATCATTTTATTTTAAATGTGTCTACGAATGTTATTTCCCATTCTAAAGATATCTGTAACATATCGATTTTTTGTTTGATTATTGTATATTACTGTTTAGACTATACGTATTCACCTAAAAAGATAGAATTCCAGGAGTGAATTAAGATAGAATTCAACGCTTCTATAATGCAAATTGTATTACTTTGAAATTCAGTTATTTAAAGTTTAAGTTATAATCACTTTGTTTCAATCGATTGGGTTGTTTTAATTTGAGATTCATTCGTTTTATTTTAAGAATGAAAATTAATACTTTTAATGTGTGTGCTCTAACAATGTCGAGAAAACGCTAATTCATAATCGGTGTATGCTTTTGGATTCACAATGAGAGCGTGAAAACCAGGCAGACGTCTTTAGTATCTTATAAATGGAGGTTAGTTTAAGGGTTTGTGGTTCTTTTCTTTCCGTCTTAAATACAGCGGTATTAACGTTCAGCGAAATAAATGAATGTGTTTGTCTTAATGCACAATCAAGAAGAAAACGGGGAGGAGAAAAGCACTTTTATCTCACTGCTAATTCTATTCATGACCCCATAAATTCACACAGATACAAGCGAGAGTATAATCCCGTCCAGGCGTTCATTCGGCTTGCAGCGGTAAAGATCAGAATACGCATGTGTAGGATTCGTTTTTTCATCAGTCGCCATTTTCTTTTTTCTCTCGACCCAGTTTTCTTCCATTTTAGAGCGGCCATTTTGTTTTTTTGTTTTTTTTTTCTTTTTTGCATTTCCTTTTTAATTAGTTTTCTCGAAATTTAATAAAAAATTGTAGTCTCTCACAGTCTCCCTCGTGCTATCCTTCTCTCACAACTCTCTCTCTCTCTCTCTTTCTCTCTCTCTCTCTCTCTCTCTCTCTCAAACTCATTTTCACTCTTACACTTTCTCTCCTTCTCATACTTCAATTTACTTCCAATCGGTATAGTTTTCTTTTTTTTTTCTTTGCACTTTCCATTAATTCGCTCTCCGCTGCACATTTAAATTTTTTCCTTTCTTAATTTCCCTTTCATTACTTCGGGTTTTTTTGTTTGTTTTTTTTTTTGTTTGTTTGTTTGTTTTTTTTTTTTAATATTTTTCTCCTTCTGTTTTATTCTATTTTTAATCTCCTCATTTTTTTTTCTTTTATCCAACTTCTTTTTTCTTTCGTTCCATTCACCTGAATTCCTAATTAAGGAAAAAAGCAGACATTTAAAACTTCAATGATTAAGCGCCCTACACAGGGTAAACTCCTCAAGTTAGCTGATAGCCGTGGGTTTAATCTTTCAATTTTATTTTGCCTTTCGCTTATTGCTGAATAAATCATCGAATGTATTATCGAAAAAATAATTCCCCCTATAAGTTTAATAAGAGGATAAACTATATATATATAAACCTTTGCAGATCAAGTATTCTTGGAGATAATGATGTATAGTACCATGGGTATGTAATCTATTGTACGACTGGGTTAATTAAAATTATACAAATAATAGTTTTCAACCTTCTACTGATGTGTTCTCACTCTTATCAATGTAAATGAACGCACACCCACATATATATTATAATTTCCATCAGTCGTAATAGTCAGGAAATAAAAACAGTTAGTATCTTAAAATATACTTAAGTTTCAAGTATCGTTAATCTAGTTCTCTTCTCCTGACCTGGATCAGCGCCCACACCTCAACTCCCACGATCAGGTATAAAAAAAAACGCATACTTTTCATTTAGGTTATAAACGACAGAACATTATGTGCTATCGTTATCTAATGTGCACTATTTTGTATACTTTTTAATATAGGATCAATACCAAACAATAGGTACCCTTTTAATAGCTTTAGTGTGTACAAGATGGCCGTGTCCTGGCGTTGCCCGGGAAAAGAAGATTAAGTGCAGAAATATTAACATGGTTATAAATGTGAGTTCAATTTATTTTTAACGTTTACGCCAGAAAAATCAATATATTTTGCTTGTAAAAGTTGTGTAAGGTTGCGACTTGAAAAAGTGATTGTATATTTCCGAAGTCATCCGTGACCAAAGTAATGTAAAAGCAACGTGTTTGTTTCTTTACTTCGTAACACTCGCGTGTTGAATTGATCTAGTTTCAAGTTACGATAAAAAAAATAAGAGAAAATAAAAGCTACAGTCTACACGTAATTTTACATGAAAATTCTGTAAGGGAATGCGGAAGAAGAAGGACGTTTCTATTTTATTTTATTTATTTTTACATTCAGTTAATATAGTGATAAAGGCTCTATAAATCTGCGCGTTGCATAAATAAATTGAGTTTAACTTAAATGTTTTTTTTTTCTTTTTACAAAAGCGAAAGCAACCTAATTGAACGACTTGATGCTTGCGTAAATGTTTGAAACAAAATTTGTATGTAACTTAATCAAAGAAAAGTAAATATTTTCGAAATCTTATGTGACTGTACCGCAACAAAAAAAAAAATTGGTTTAAATAGTGGAGAAACGGCGTTTTTTATTATTTTTTTTATTTATGTATTTACTTCGTAACACCCGCGTGTGCAATCTGTCTAGTTTCAAGTTACAATTTCAAAAAAGGAATACACGTTCCAAATGTAATTTAGCATAAAGAAAGTTCGGCGAGAACTTCTTTTTTTAATTTTATCTTTTTCTATTATACGGCCAGTTCAATTTTTTTTTTTTAATAAATTAGTCGTAATAATGTTAGTGAAAGTTTTATGCAGATTGTTTAAATTGTTAAGATACCGAATTGGAAGGAAATTGATCTGCTGCTGTCGCCAAATGTAATCAAATGTCACCAAATGGCTTCAAATTACGCAAATGAAATTACATGTTCGGCAAATTCTGTTTTCTCTGAGGTAAAATTATATATGGCTATCAATGTATGGATGACTCAAAGGGCCAAAATATACTAATTTATTGTGTATGAATAGTCACGTAACAGTTTTAGAAAATGTAGTAATTATGATCTGCTTGTTTGAGGCAACAAATGTATACTTTATAATAGAAATGTAATAGTTGGAGCAAAGAGTGTAATAAGTTTGTTAATTGCAGGTCTGGTAATCCATAGATATGAGAGAAAGAATTAGGAATTATGAGATTATATACATTTTAAAGTCCAATAATAATCGTGTATATTCTGTTGAAGCTTTTTAATAAATGCTTCTATAATATTAAGAATAAATATAACTATGAACACTCTGTTAAATGCGATGTACGTATATGTAACAATGATGCTATAATATTGTAAGGTAATGTAAAGGTTTTGATAAGTCTATTTATAGCAATTCAAATCTTCAGAGAGAAAGTAGTGCTTCAGAGAGAAAGTAGTGTTATGAAAAAATTATACCGGTTAAGAAAGTTTGGGCGATAAGATTTGAGGATAAGATAAAGACTTGATGGATATAGAGTTAAATGTTTGATACTGGCTTTTATAGGAATGTGTACTTGAGATAGGTGTTTTAATCGGAATAAATGCCATCATTTTATACGGGAAAAAAGTGCACTGGTAGTTTTGCGAAACACAGTGGAAGAAATGCTGTATGTGCAGGGATAAATCAAGCTTTCTTTATAATATTGATAATTAGTAATATTTTTACATATGAAAATAAATTTAATAGATTAAGTAACACTTATAATATGATCTACTCAGAGTCAGTATAAGATTACGAGCATAGAGTTATCGGTCAGTGCGATAACTCTAAGTATAACTGAGTTATTTGCCCTTCGTGTCTGCTCGTTGTGTGATTCAACTGCTTTGTATTTACGTTTGTGGTGTTGTGTACGCTCGGAATAAAGCTCTAATTTATACCTTTAAACGGTTTCCTCTGATACGTCTTTATTGGTAGATTCTTTTTTTATTCTTTCTCTCACTGTCTGCCACTCTTCCTTGTCTATATCCCCCCTCTCTCTCTCTCTCTCTCTCTCTCTCTCTCTCTCTCTCTCTCTCTCTTCTTTCACTTTTGACGTTAAAGCTTTTTTTCATTTTTAGTCTCATTTTTTTGTCTTATTCTCAGTTTTATCCTCTTTCGTTATTTTATTTAATTTATATTCTATTAATTTCGTTTATCTTCATTGGCCGTTTCCTTAGTCATTTTCTTAAATGACGTAATCGTTATCAGTTCCGTTAAAACTACGTGAATTATTTTTCAGGCGGCTGAGTTCACCTTTGCGAAGAATTCGCTTTCACTCCTCGGGGAAAAGTATAACTCCATCCTTCTCTTCACAACTATGGAGGAAGCAAGAAGTTAACTTTGTTTAACAAGGACAATATTTATATGAAAATAATACGCGGTAGCAGTTCCATGGTTGTATTATCACCTTCGTTATCACCTGCTACTCCTGCTTTGAAAGATGGGATCGACGGATCGTTGAAAATACAATGCAAAAAGTAATCGTGTCGATCGGAAAACTCAAACTAAAATCCATGGTTTTAGTCTTTAGGCTAGGATCAAAGTATAGTATCTGTTCTACTCTAAAATTGTGCAATAATATTGTGCGATGTTATACGTTTCTAGAATGGAAATATGCGAAAAACGTCCGCAAGCGTTTTAGAGATACCCCCCCCCCTCATAAACAGAAATATTTTGAAACTACATTAACCAGAGTAATCAGATTTTTATATTTTGATTTGAACATAAACAGAATAATAATACAGTGAGTTCTGCGTTTATGCCGGACGTCCATAGAATAGAAATATGTTAGAAACTTTAGAAGTTCCACGAGTCCCGCTAAAAACACGAATACTTTGTACGCCCCCTCACTATTCGTGAAAAAAATAACATATACTTTATACTGAATCATTAGTTGAGCTATCAATACAGATATTCCGATTAAGCATGAATCTATCAGCTATCAGTAAAATTCTATAGTATATAAGAAATTTGCCTAAGCCTTGGCCAACAAGGAAAACTGCGATAATAGCAAGACATTTGCTACTTTTATGTTTGATAGTAGGGTAAATTGGATCTTGAACCATTATGAGATTAACAGAAGATGATGAGCACATAACAGCAATATTGCAGGCAAATACTCCAATAAGGAGTATTGTTGTCGCATCTGGATCTCTAGTACAGAATGTAAAATAAAAAGAATCTCTAATTCTTGGGGAATTTAGAACGCTATCAGACGAAGAAAAAAAGCTATTAAAATAAAAAGATTTTCGACATCTGGAGGCATCTATAGTAAAGGGGTGCGATTTTGCTAATTATCGGGTTAGTCGGATTTATTTACATGAACGAGATAGAAGTACAGAAAGTTCGCCTATTATTCACATTGTCTACAAAACTCCACACTTCCATTTTTGCAAGTACTTTCACACCGAATTTACTCTGGTGAACTTTCTGTACTTCTATCCCGTTCAAATAAATATCTCCGACTAACCCGATCATTAGCAAAATCGCACCCCTATAGATGTCTCTAGATGTCGAAAATCTTTTGATTTTAATAGCTTTTTTTCCCCCGTCTCATAACGTTCGAAATTCCCTGCCTGTTCGGTATTTCCTCGACTATAATAACTTGCAGAAATATAAATGTAACGTGAATTTGCTACAAAACTCCCCACTCAGTATGTCACCTGCAAATTTGGCTCCTAATCAATTTCTGTGACAATATGAATATAGTTCCCGCTCATTCTAATCGCAATTAATGCCTATGTATTAATTGCCATGTTAATTCGCGTTATCTGTGTTTTTGTGGACATGCTACCCTCGTGGATTAAATAAAAATTTCCGTTCGAGATTCCGTGCAGATTCCTGATATTGACAAAAAGATTTTCGAGTCAGATACGATACACCTGAAGAAGGCTACATCGACCGAAACGTTGTAAAAATAACTTTTAATTTTAGAATAGTAGCCAGAAGAATCCAAATAATAGGCAAGAATATCCAACATGATAATAAGTAGGTTATTCAAAATAATGTTAGCAAATGGAATATGTGTGATGAAATTTTGTCGCATTGTTAATTCACTGCAGAATTGTTTTTACGGGTTATGATTTCGGGAAGTTTGTAGATAAATTATTAAAATAAACATTTTGCTGTTGCTGAGAAAATAAAATCAGACTCTGATAAATAGAGTGGGCTTATTGGAAGACGAAAGAGACTTGATATACTTAAGTAAGCCTATCCTGCGTTTTGCTCTGCCGTTGTAAATCCTGCTGAATAATAAAGTAATAAAAATAAGCAAATAAAATCTATTCGGTCCAAGCCTTCCTTGCATTCCAACTTGCTTGTGAAATTACTTTTCCAAATTTTTAAATCTTCTTTGATACGTGGCATTTTGATGAGTTACAAACAAATGATTATAACAAAGAAACGTATATATATATATATACAAGAGTGGGCATTTATGAAAGTATAGAATGGTATTCTACAGAAAACCTTTTCCTTATTCGTCGTCAATTATTCTATGCATGATATCTAGAAGAGTCCATATAGTCACAAAACACCACCATAACACCATACCTATGATACATGACCATAATACTCAACACCACACTTAAATATTTGAATCACCATTATATTTAGAAGAGCTGAGAGTCTGTTACGTTGCAATCTTATATAGAATACTTCTAGACAATAACTTATCGACCATATCACATATGTGTTTATTCTGCAAGTGAGCCTCAATTAGAAAGAATTTGTTCGTAATCATTTTACATTCCCGTTTTCGGCTTATATTCATTTTTATAATAGCGTTCTTTTATTCAGAAATTTTACTTGCAGCAATTCTTTATTTGCTAAGCAATTTCAGTTCGTGTTGCATACTATTGTACGATTAGTCAGTCAATCCAACCTTTGTCTCACGAATATACAAATTAAACAACATAATATGATATTTTACTGACACTTACGTGCTCTTTAATTTCCATTTTTAGACGTGAAACTGGTGCACTCAGGGACGTGTAAAATTGTAAGCTTGAGTTCACTACGTCTGTCAGTAATTCTGACTTTTTAAATTGTAAATGAAAATGACTTTTCGAAATCTTTTTGTTTTGATAATTCAACTATACTTGCTCAAATAATATTTCAACATTTCAAATGACAAAACTGAAAGTATATGTGTGTGCACGTTTCTTTACAGAGTTTGCTGAACCTTCTTCTTTTAATACATTGTTCCATAACTTAATTAATATAAGCAACTCATTTCTTGCCATGAAGGTATATCCTCGTATTACATAGCAATAATTAGAAAGGGAAAAAAGAATTGCAAAAAACTAAGACAGATGAAAGAGAGATGGTGATAATAAGCAAGACAGAAGAGAGAGTGCGGAGAAGATGAAATGTAAGAGAACAATGATAGTCGACAAAAGAGAAAGAGAGAAGCTATTTTGTTCTCTCCCACTGGAAGAGCTTAGACACCAGGGCCGGAAAATGAGATTTAGAAGTCAGCGACCCAGAAGAGGGGCACTCTGATCTACAAAAATTGCCTGTGCAGCCCCTCGGTATTCCCCGGTGATTACGCCTCAGGCGATTAGCAATAAACTAATACCTCCTAAAAGAGAGGTGTTAGTTTATTAACTGACTCTCTTTCTGTTGGTTATGTTTGACGTTATGGCCAGTCCTTTAATCAACTGACCCTTTCTTTTCTTTTCTAGGAGGATTGACCTAAATAGGGAAATAGAATGAAAATGAGAAAGTAAAATATAGAGGGTTAGAGAATGAGAACGAAAGCGAAATGGTAAAGGGAAAAGAAAACATGCGACAGCAAATAAGACAAAATAAAAACAAAATAAAACAGAATGAGAGATAAAAAGAAAACAGTGCCAGAACAAGACTCGCCCCTTATGTTGGCATTTAATTAGAGGTCTGTCCCACGCAGTGTCCAAACTGTAAGTAACTCAATTTACAACCTCAACCACAACGTCGGTCACGTGACAAGTATAATTATCTGACTATCCTCACACTTTTGACAGAAAATAGCTTTACCTCATGGTTCTTAAACAGTCGTTTTAAAATTACAGGTGTTGACAATAAAGAAAAATACACTCATTTATAAAAGTATTCGCTAATTTTATAGAACCGGACGTGGAAAAAAAGTATATCTAATAAAGATCCAATAGCAGATACCTTATTACAATGAATACGATGTGGTCATAAAAAATTACTACTTAATAAAGAACGAGTGACAAGCACCTTGTTTCAATAAATACGGTGTAACTGCATAAAAGTATACTACGTAATAAAGTCCCAGTGGTGAACACATCGTTTCCATCTCGTTTTTCACTTTTTTCATTCTTTCAGGCATGGATATGACTCAGAAATCATATGAGAAATGCGCGTTAGAATAAGAGTACTTATGTATATCAATCAGATGTGACTAGCGTGCTTGATAGAATGCATTCTAACAATATCGTTGAGGGACAGAAGTCAGCGTTTTAAACGCTGTTGTTGGCGAAAAGTTATAATTGCGAGCATATTGTTTCGGTAATCTTCTCTATAATTAAAACAGTAGATGCATGTATGCGGGTGTTGAGCCGATAAACTCTTAAACTACAGGTCACATAACACTGAAATTAATAAGAAAATAGTAATCATACAACCAACGATAGGTTATAACAAGTAACATCTTTGTTTGGGTGGGTAATAAGAATATGTCAGCAAATTGAACTGCAAAATGTTCGTTTCAAATTGCTGACATATTTTATTAGTTTTACGCATGTGCAAATTCAACCATTATCATCATAGTAATCGTAAAAGTTGTTTTACTTAAAATCCTCCTTATCTATCTGCCAGGTAAGCTTAAACGGTAGCGTACGTGATTGACGCTCTAAAGGTTTGGGCTTCGATTCTAGCTGATGGGACTCAAGTAATTTTATTTTTTAACTTTTCGTTAGGCACAATATAATATTCAATAGAGAATTAGCTCTGTAATAATAAATATGAAATCTGCATGAATTAAAATATATGTAAACAAGGTCGATGTCTCCGCCATGGTCAAGTCAGTATTAAAAATAGTTGTTGGTTAAAATTTACTATGTGAAAAAAACCTTATGAAAAACATATTGCTGTATTGGATACGGTGTTGTCTGCGAAAAGTTTCATTTATGAGTGATGTGAAATTTTAGCAATCACTATTAGATATCTATGATTGGTGTGAAATTTTAACAATCACTATTAGATATCTATGATTGGTGTGAAATTTTAGCAATCACTATTTGATATCTATGATTGGTGTGAAATTTTAGCAATCACTATTAGATATCTATGATTGGTGTGAAATTTTAGCAATCACTATTAGATATCTATAATTGGTGTGAAATTTTAACAATCACTATTAGATATCTATGATTGGTGTGAAATTTTAGCAATCACTATTTGATATCTATGATTGGTGTGAAATTTTAGCAATCACTATTTGATATCTATGATTGGTGTGAAATTTTAGCAATCACTATTTGATATCTCTGATTGGTGTGACATTTTAGCAATCACTATTAGATATCTATGATTGGTGTGAAATTTTAACAATCACTATTAGATATCTATGATTGGTGTGACATTTTAGCAATCACTATTAGATATCTATGATTGGTGTGAAATTTTAGCAATCACTATTTGATATCTATGATTGGTGTGAAATTTTAGCAATCACTATTTGATATCTATGATTGGTGTGAAATTTTAGCAATCACTATTAGATATCTATGATTGGTGTGAAATTTTAGCAATCACTATTAGATATCTATGATTGGTGTGAAATTTTAGCAATCACTATTAGATATCTATGATTGGTGTGAAATTTTAGCAATCACTATTAGATATCTATGATTGGTGTGAAATTTTAGCAATCACTATTAGATATCTATGATTGGTGTGAAATTTTAGCAATCACTATTAGATATCTATGATTGGTGTGAAATTTTAGCAATCACTATTAGATATCTATGATTGGTGTGAAATTTTAGCAATCACTATTTGATATATATGATTGGTGTGAAATTTTAGCAATCACTATTTGATATCTATGATTGGTGTGAAATTTTAGCAATTATAGATGTCTAATAGTGATTGATAAAAATTTTCACAATCACTATTAGACAACTATGATTGACGTGAAATTTTAACAGTCGGTATTAGACATCTATGATTGATGTACAATTTTAGCAACCACTATTAGACTTACATAATTGGTTTGGAAATTTTAGCAATCACAATTAGACATCTATGATTGATGTTAAATTTTAACAATAGACCTATATGAGTGATGTGGAAATTTTAACAATTACTATTAGACATCTATGATTAGTGTGAAATTTTAAGAATCACTATTAGACATCTATGATTGGTGTGAAATTTTAGCTATCACTATAAAATATCTATGATTAATGTGAAATTTTAGCAATCACTATTTGATATCTATGATTGGTGTGAAAATTTAGCAATTATAGTCTAATAGTGATTGATAAAAATTTTCACAATCACTATTAGACAACTATGATTGAGGTGAAATTTTAACAATTACCATAAGACATCTATGATTGATGTGGAAATTTTAGCAATTACTACTAGGCATCTATGATTGGTGTGAAATTTTAGCAATTACTATTAGACGTCTATGATTGGTGTGAAAATTTAGCAATCACTATTAAACATCTATGATTGGTGTGAAATTTTAGCAATCACTATTAGACGTCTATGCTTGGTGTGAAAATTTAGCAATCACTATTAAACATCTATGATTGGTGTGAAATTTTAGCAATCACTATTAGACGTCTATGCTTGGTGTGAAAATTTAGCAATCACTATTAGACAGCTATGATTGGTATGAAATTTAGCAATCACTATTAAACATCTATGATTAATGTGAAATTTTAACAATCACTATTAGGCATCTATGATTGGTAAGAAAATTTTGACAATCACTTTTAGATATCCTAGATCGGTGTGAAATTTTCACAATCACTATTAGATATCAATTAATTTACCAAATGGCAGGATGTTGGGTGTATTCTAAAGGGTTTTTATATGGCGTAGTACGGGCACAACCACTAATTTGAAAATTCAAATATTTCAGATTTACATTAAATTTGGCTCATTGGCATTAACCAATCGGCAAGATTCCATGAATTTTAATTTCTTTTTAAGACCATCTAAGCTTGAGTCTTTAATTGTCCACATTTTTTAGAATAAAAATTATGCGATTAATATTGAAAATCTTAATAAGGATTATAGGCATGAGGTTTAGTAGACTTATACATTGATTTAATCCTTATAACGGGTACATAAAAGTGATACAAAACTGTTTTGACTGCGGAATTTGTTTTATTATATCGTGAACTCAAGTGCACGTGAGGTATTTTCATCGTGTTAGATGTGGCACTTGTTTTTACAAACTTGTGACTCTTGAATCAAAAAAGTAGCTACATATATTCTGTGCTACATCATTTTTCTAAATGTAAAATAACGCATTTTTTAATGAAACTACCGTATTTAAGGCGCTAAAAATGTCCTTCACAATGACAAGAACTAGCCAATTATAAGTGTTAGATAAATTGATTCCGACCCAGAAAACATCAATTCTCCCCACCCACTTTGTCAAAAACATTGTTTCTGGAATGTGAAGACTAAAGGACAAATTAATGGAAGTGAAAGATACACTGCTGTTAAAAATCTTCTCAACGTCAAAATTCACCTCCAAAACATTAAAAAGTGTGTATTTGTTTTATTTCATTTATTTTTATAATTTTCTTCATTTGAATATTGTAACGCTGGGTATGGCGCAGCCAAACCAACATTGCCCTGCTTTTTATTGAAACCTCGTTGTTCTCATAGTATCCTCGTTGTTCCCTTAAGTGCAATTGTCTGGATCTCTTTTGCACTTGGTTCACCAGGAATATTAGTTAGGTAGGACTTCAAGTTATTCTTCATAAGCCCTGTGGCACCTATAATAACTGGTATGATTGATATCTCTCTAAGATTCCAGTTTCTTTTCATAATGACATTTTTAATGTTTGTTTACATAGAAAATTGTTTTCTTTTTTAATTTGTTGTTCTTAATTTCTAACCACTTCATATTTTAATTATTTATTTTCTTCGCCTTCACTTTACACTCCTTCGTTTTTTATCTGATATATAAAATTTTGCCCGTTTATCTGTCCGTGAAACTTAATATATGTATTTGAAAATATTTATATCTTCCAATAATGTATTCGTGGTGTTTGATTGTTCTTACTAAATTGAAGCATAAAGAAATTACAAAAAAAATCAGATTTAGCGGTAAATATCCTAGAAGGTGGAGATATATCGTAAACAACAAAAAAATCAAATCAACACCGTGAATAAATATTCGAAGATATGAAAAATTTGAGGCATAAAACCTTTTACCAAAATGGCCGCATTTGGCATTAAATAACCCTAAAGCGGTTGGTATGCTGTAAAACAAAACATCCAACTCATTTTATACTCTTTCATTTTTTTTTTATTATCAACAGGTTATTTTCTCGTTTGACTTTTCCACTTGTTCATTCCATGCTTCTTACAGTTCCTATGTTTTCAATTTTAACCTTGTTTTCCCGCCTTATTTCCGACTGCCATTTTTACTTCTTTATTTCACGCTTTTTTATTTTCTACTAATTTTTGTTTTCTTTATTCTCTACTTCCTCGCTTTTTATTTCCTCACTTTTCCGTATTTTTTCGAGTTTCTGTACCTTTACCATTTTTTTTTCTTACGTATTTTCTTTCGATTTCACGAGAGAAAAAAAAAATAGTATATGTATTTTTTTTTTCATTCTAATATGGGAATTTGCACCGTATAACCGATTCGTCGACGCACAACCGAAAAAAATGAGTTAAAATTAGGCATGGCCTCCTCATTAAAGGTTGTTCAGGTGAAAAATATGTCGAGGGAATCGAAAGTTGTAAGCGTCTATAGTTACAGACTGTTGGCTTGTGTAACCAGTGCAGGCGAAAAATTGCACCGAAAAACACCGGAGTAGAACCGGAGAAATCGCCGGCAGCCTGTCTTTCAAAAATGTTAACATAGTCGTTATTAATATAGCAGCGGGGACGGCGGCGGCAACGGTTGTTAATGTCATGTCCAAAATATAAAGGATCGGTAGTAATTACAGTCTGACACCGATAAGTTTTGGGCAGGAATCTCTTCCACTTGACAGGATGTACGTTCTAGGATTTTTTTTTATATATAAATTAACGAATATACGTATTCGATATTGGACTTTATAAATCAGGATCTTTTCAAATATAAATTTTCTTTTTTAACAATCTCTCTCTCTCTCTCTCTCTCTCTCTCTCTCTCTCTCTCTCTCTCTCTCTCTCTCCCTATATATATATATATATATATATATATATATATATATATATATATATATATATATATATATAGTTCGGTTACCTCTATTTGATTATCAGTTTCTCTTTTGTCCAATGTCCGCTCTCTCTTCCTTTTATATCATGTTCGTTCTAGAAATACTTTTTATGTACGTCTTTTCCTTTGCACGGCTTTCTCTATTTATCTTTCTATCACACCCCGCCACACAATCCCGTATTCCTATCTTTTCCATATATATATATATATATATATATATATATATATATATATATATATATATATATATATATATATATATATATATATATATATATATAAGGTCATTCAGGGATAAAGCTAAATGAGTATGCGGTGATCATCAAGCAACAGCGTAGTAATCGTTAGTGACAGAAATTAGGTATAATCTTATTTAAGGAGACGGTCTTACAAGACTTACATTGTTCGTAAAAATAGCAATGTTGTTGGCATCTAGAAAGCAGGACAGCGGAACAGAGTTCCACATGCGAGCAGTTCTAGAATTAAAAAAATGTTCATGAAATTTGCGTTTAGATTTAGGCATAGATAGAATTGGGGGAAATTGTTGATGGTAGTTTTAGCTAGTCGAGTGTTTTTTTGTAAAAGTTTGGCAAAGGGTAATTCTTAAATTGGGCTTCAATCGAACACTTGCCATGAATATAATGATAGAACTAAGACAGGCTCGCAATGTCCCTTCTTTAGAAAAGAGGCTGCAAGGAAAAAGAACATCACCTATCACGTTTCGAAGCCGGTTTTGAATTCTGCCAAGGCAGAAAAGAGTGCTCCGTGTAGCCCCTGTCCAGATGTGGCAATAGTATTCCATGCTAGGATGTACTTGGCTCTTATAGAGGATTTAATCAGCAGTAATATATTTACTGGAGCAGTACAATGATCGAACCACTTTTTCCGGTGATCTTAGCAACAGATATGGTGTATGTGCTTCATTTCGGATCATGAGTGAAGTTTAATCCCAGAAGCTTATCTAAACATAGTCCTTCCCAAACGCCAGAGCCAGTCATTTCAATTGCGGTTAGATGGGGGTTAGAACGTTGATGATGG
>NC_136488.1:101836626-101846626 GCF_053919585.1 Euprymna scolopes | reverse complement strand
GACAAAATATGAGTTCATTTTTATATCAATGCAAACTTTTTAAAACACAAAATTCGAAAATCCAACATTCGGGATATCAGGATGCCTAATCAGATGTTTTATTGGCTTAGAGGATTGAGAAAAACTAAAGAAATTTCATCAAATATTGATGATGAAAAGGCGCTCACAGGTAGTTCACGCTGGTCACTAGTAAGGCGCGTCATTAACGGATCAAGTTTAACGTGGTGAGGACTATCACTTTACTCATCTTCACGACGAGCGATTGGAATATAAATCTCTCCAGGGTTTTAAAAAAGCTTCAGTATTAAAACTGTCCAAAGTTTTTTAAAAGTCCAGCGATGTCTTCGTAGCAGTAAAAAAAAAAAGGGTTGAATACAAAGGTAACAAGTATTAGGAAAGAATATAGTAGAGTAGAAAATCTACCGACCGGTGAGGTTTTGATACTAGTCGAGTGGATCTGGGATATTTTCGATTAAGAGGTACAAGGACAAGTTAATAAGAACACACTATGGAAATACTAGTAGAGATACAACATGATGATGTTAGTGCGTGACCTGTAGGTTCGAAATTTTTACATAGAGAATGGAGCATTGGAAAACTGGAATTCGCTTAAAAATGATTTTCATTATGAAAAAAAAACTACTTGATCAATTTTCGTGATTTCTGATGTACGATATTTTCTTTTCAGTCACGTCCATACACTTTTATATATATATATATATATATATATATATATATATATATATATATATATATATATATATATATATAATATATTGGGACGTTGAAACAGGCAAACTAATATATCGACAAATATACAAAGTAATGAAACGATATAAGGAAATAGTAAACCATATTACAAAACTGGTAAAGAATGGGAGATAAAGAGAGAGAGAGAGAATAGAGGAAATGTATCGTTTTTTTTTAAGGGCACTCCCACTTTCGAAATGAGAGCACCTGGTATTCGTTTATCTAAGTACTGATCATGTTCATTATTAATTTCAGTGATTTGATTTATACGGCAAAATATAAGTTCTTATAATATAGTGAGAAATTGCTGTGGTACCCAGAGACGGTGCTTATGCTTACGTAATTGAAGAAAACGCGACGAAAACTAAGACGTAAGCATCAAAGTGTAGTTTTTATATTGATACGACACTTCATCTTTTCTGTACTCAGTTAGAAGAAATCATTTTTGACTGAGGCAATTTTTTTTTTTTTTGTCTAAAGCTTGAGTGCCATTTTTTAGATAGCTGGATATACCTTACATAAAAACCGACCTTTTATGTAACTCTGTCCCTGTGTGTGTGTGTGTGTGTGTGTGTGTGTGTGTGTGTGTGTGTGTGTGTGTGTGTGTGTGTGTGTGTGTGCGTGTGTGTGAAGGGGGAGAGGGAATAAATAGAAAATACAGCCATCATTTAATACTTGTTTGTTAGAACAGCTGCCACATATAAATGTGTTTCTGTACCGAATTGCAATAGTAATAACTTGTACGAAATGACTATCACATATTATCAAGTTATTTCTACTTTCATAATCTAATGGGAAACTTGAGTGTTAAAAACTGTGATAAAATGTGTAATCTTCAAATTAAGACTGGTCGCTCCAGTCCTAAATCGAAATATTTTGTTGTAGGTTAAATGTCTTTTTTAGTTCTTCTACTGCCATTTTCTTTTGTTTTGTTTTTCACTCCAAAAAAGGCATGATCGCACTGAAGCGTACAGAGCTACTGTGATAAGTGGCCAGATTTATAGGGAGTCAGCAAAGTTGGAAGCTAGTAATAAGATGGTTGTTTACATCACATTAAAACTTTTCCGTGTTGATAAGGTCAGTCATTAGCATCATATCGCATGAATCAGCTGATTCTATTGTTAGCATTGGTTTCCCCGGTATTTTTCTAGTCAGAATTCTTTCCAAATGATACCGGGAGGAACAAATGTGAAGGTTGCCAATATCTTAAGTGAAAGTGATTTGTGGAACGAATTGGATTCGAACCTGGAACATGCTGATCGTCAGTCCGTGTCGTTAACAACTTAACGAGTGTAACCTCCCAATAAGGTCTTCGTATTAGTAAAAAAAAAAAAAGGGTTGAATACAAAGGTAACAAGTATTAGGAAAGAATATGGTAGAGTAGAAAATCTACCGACCGGTGAGGTTTTGATACTAGTCGAGTGGATCTGGGGTATTTTCGATTAAGAGGTACAAGGACAAGTTAATAAGAACACACTATGGAAATACTTGTAGGGATACAACATGGTGATGTCAGTGCGTGACCTGTAGGTTCGAAATGTTTACATGAAAAATAGAGCATTGGAAAATTGGAATTCGCTTAAAAATGATTTTCATTATAAAAATATAACTACTTGATCAATTTTCGTGATTTCTGATGTACGATTTTTTCCGCCACATCATACAATTTTTTTTTATCATTGTTTTTAATTTAGGGGAAAGTTTGGACAAAGACTAATTATTCTTCAGTTCTCCTGAATAATACGGTAACCTAAGTGTAGAAATGTCAGAAAGATGACCCTATGACCTTATTTAATATTTTTCTGCTTAATCATTTTAATCAAATTAAATCTATACTTTCGACGCTGGCCGGAAGCGCGTTATCCTTCCCAACTGACAATAAATTGTTGTTGCCTGCGTTTCCGTTGTCTTTATATGAAGACAGCGAAATAAATTTTATCGGCTGAAATAAAAGCCGTTTGACATGCTTTCCTAATATAATCATCATGCAATTAATTTGAGCAACACAATTTAAGAAAAATTAAGGATTTAAGTAAACCATGTGATCATCCACTGTCATAAAATAAGGAGAGAAAGGAGAGAGGTTCTTCTGTTTTAAGCACATTGCTTAGCTATTATCAGTTTTTCGGAACAATTTAAATACGTGTTCTCTCAATTGAGGCTTCGATGAACACTGATAATTGTTCAACCGACACTCTTTTTGTTGACGAGGTCTGACGTCATGGCCAGTCCCTTGATCAATTGACGCTTGTTTATGAAGCTTCTTGTCTTCCAAAATAATTGCCGTACATATACCAACAACATATATTAGCTAATATCTCTAAGGGTAAATATTGATAATAGGAATATTGACGTATAATATGAAATGTAGATTTAAATATGTAACGCTAAGATATGCGTCTGTAAATACGATAGATCGCAACACAATTAAAGAATAGAGCGAGTGACCAAGAGACAAAACAGAGCAAATCATAAAATAGTGCAAAAAAGAAACAAGTATTATTGGTTTTCGAATCTTCCGTAACAGAAAATCGATATTAAAATAGTTTCATATTAATAGTTGCTTAATGTGGACACTTTTTCTAAAAACGCATTTTGCCTATAAACACGCAATTGCCTTTTTTAATTAAATTAATATTTATTAGTGTAAACTCAGATCTAACGCAGCAGGATAATGAAAGAATATCACGGAATATTTTAATTAAATGAAGTCAAACATTTTAAGTTATATAACGTTTAACTTCTTTCCGGTTTTATTACATATCATTTGAATTTCTACATCATTAATGATTTAAATATATATATATATATATATATATACATACATATATATATATATATATATATATATATATATATATATATATATATATATATATATATAGCGCAACGGTTAGAAGTTCCGACTGTCGTTTGGGCTGTCGGGATCCGATCCTGGCTTGAGGTAGCTTGTCTAGCCACACTGATGAGCTGTGAAACAGCGAAACAGTACTGTATGTGGATGAATTTAATGCTCGCTTGGGTTTAGCATATTGGGAAGTGATGCTCTTTGTGTAAACAAATCGAGCTTAGGTATTTGAACAACGTCAAAACATTAATTCGTTGCTGCTATGCGGGCAGTGAGTTAACTGAATAGTGAAGAAACAGTAGAGTATTAGAATGCCTATATGGACGTTAACCGAAGTTGAATGATCATCAACGAATATTTCACACTACTACATTTTTATTGCCATCGAAATCCGTGAAATCACCTCCATACAGTAGCTTAGTTCAAACTATATGTTATTCTACATTGCACTTTAGAGAACCCACTGTTTCTTTTATAAAATTATTTTATATAAACTTATTTCCAGTTAACGAAATGGTGGTGCGAAAGCTTAATAGCCCTATCAAAAGAGATGGTCCGAAATCTTGATAGCCCTTTCAAAAAAAGGTGGTCCGAAATTTGGATAGACCTTATCAAATAATTAAATCATTTCTCTTCGATAGGCTCATAAAAGTAGTGGCCGATGGACCAAAATCAGAGGCCTGCAGTATTAATGCTGGAGTCCCTCAAGGGTTAATCCTGGGCCAAACTCTCTTCCTGATCTACATCAATGATCTCCCTAAACACATACTTAAATCATTCGTTGACATCTATGCTGATGACACGACCATCTATGGCAACACACCAAAGACTTTAAATGACAAAGTTCTCTCTGATTCTCTCTCCTCTGATCTCGAGCGCGTGGTTCAGTGGGGGGAGTTGTGGCTGGTTACCTTTAATGCATCTAAACCAAACAAATCTTTACATCATCAACCCTCTGATCCCCATCTGGCATAAATTGAAATGGATGGCTCTCGTCTAAGAGACGTACCATGTTTTGACAAGCTTCTGGTTTTGTCCTTTACTCCTGATCTGAAATGGAACACGTACATCAAGTCTGTTGTCAAGGTCGCTGGGAAAATGGTGAGATCCTTCTACCGCTCCAGAAGATATCTCACTACTGATGCAATTCTCTATCTATATAAAAGCCAAGTACGTCCAAGGATGGAATACTGTTGCCATATCTGGGCAGGAGCTGCTAAAAACAGCCTATCCTGTCTTGACAGAGTGAAAAATAGACTTCGTGGCTTAGTGGGGGATGCCCTTTTCTCTTCCCTGCAACCTCTCTCCCACAGAAGAGATGTTGCGAGCCTATCCTTGTTTTATCGTTATTTCCATGGCAGGTGCTCGTCTGAACTCCAATCTCTGGTCCCCTCCTCTCGCCAATCTTTCACGAAAAACATCCGTCTAGCTGAATCCACTGTCAAAAATTTTCCCCACTCTTTATCTGTGCGTAAATCAAAACGTAGATTCCATGAATAAAGCGTCTTTCTTAGAACTGCACGCCTGTGGAACTCTGTTCCGTCTGCTTCCCACCTGACTACAACCTGGATGTCTTCAAGTCCAACGTAAACAAATTCCCAATGAACCGCCCCCTTAAGTAAACACTTCATTAAATCTCCACACTAACGTACTGTACTTGCAATGACCCTTATCCCTGTGTGGCTTCCGGGCCTTGATAAGTGGTGACCACCGTGTTAAAAGAAAAGGTGATCTGAAAGTCTTATTACCTGTATTAAAACGTAAAACAATAAAGGAACAATATAGGAATGGACCATTTATTTCTTTACTAATTTTTATTTCAAATTAGATTATTTGGAGCACTCTGTATACCAAAAGGCCCAAGCCTCTACGTCATTTTGTTCCGTGAAAATCATGGTATTAATAAAAAAAATCAACGGCGAGAGGTTTTTATCCTGGGCCCCTATAATCAACAGAGATTAGAGCATTCCTGTATGATCCGGTCCCTATATATTTTTCGGTGGGAGTTAAGTTGTGCAGTTCAAAGAGGTCCACCCTTCAAGGCTTTGCCTTCTCTATTTGAGAAAGGATTAGTTTATTGCTAATTGCCTGAGGCGCCCTTACCGGAGAATGCCGACGGGGCTGCCCAAAGTGCCCCTTCTCAGGGGCGCTGACTTTTCAATCCACTTTCCGACCCAGGTGTTAAAGTTCTTGTAGCGGGAGCGAACTAAAAGAAGGAAAAGCATCTTAATGTATGACATTGTTAATGAAAGTGAATAAACTTAATTCATTACGTGTTCTTTTCTATGAAATTATTGTTTGATATTGTTTAATGTTCTTATATTTTGTTTTTGCATTGCCGCATTACTTGTTTGTCTATTTTATTACATTTTGCTAAAGGCGTAACATGATTTGGGAAGTCGTGAATACGATATATTTGACTGGATTTCCATTCAGTTTAGTCGATTTCATTCAGCCTCAATTGCACAATTCGTGTCCCCAGATTTTTTTTTTTTTTACGAAGATTCCTGTTTTCAATAACTTGTAATTATGTTTATTTGCTTGGCTTCTTTGTTGCAGTATTTTGTTGGTATTTATTTTGAATCCTTATCATTGTGTATAATATTTTAACACGAGTTTCCCGTAAAATACCCGGATTTACAAACTGATACCCGAAAATGTCAGGTAATTGAATGCAGGGTAGAAAAAAAGGAAGAAATGTGAAAAAAAAGTTGAAACCAAATCAGATCCTTTATTTCCTGGTGATGTGAGATCGATTGATACGGGAAATGTCACTGGGTGTCATAACATTATCGAACAACGGGGTCGCTTCCAATTACAAAATCTCTGAATAAATTCTTGTATTTCAGGCGCATCAATATTCGTTTTTCGTCTACCAAAATATAAAATCCTGTTTTTAGACATTATTATTATTATTATTATTATTATTATTATTATTATTACTCTTATTATTATCATTATCATTATTATTATTATCATTAGTCATAATTCAATTGTACACATGTTAAATTATACAAGAGATAGTTTTAACCTTTCAGGTTCGTACTCGCTATTTATTTCGATATATTATGAAAATATTCATATGAAATCATGGAAATTTCTGAGGTGCCAACATACAACGATTGGCGTTTTCCGTCTGCAATAAATCTATACTCCTATAAATTTGGGTTTGTTTGTGCATTGATATTCATAGTGAAAAACTTTTTTTCTAGTTATTTATAATATGAATCTCACATGTCTGTTTAAATGTATGTATGTATGTATGTATGTACGTATGTCTAAAACTTTCGACATTGGCGACAGATTTTCATGACAAATTCTGAAAAATTGGCTAAAAACATTAATTCCTTCACCCTCAAATTGGCGCTTTTTCTACAATAAGGGGTCGCTGATATTTTCGAAAGTCATCCTCTCTTTTTGATTGACTAGCTTTAATTTAAACATTCGCCGCTTCTCAGTTGGCGATGGAAGCAACAGCAACGTCTTTTTTAACGTTACGGGTTCGAGCCTGCCTGGCCCCTACCACGTTTTATGGCTCAACACACACCTCCAAATACCCGAACAACGCCGGGCACCCAGACTAGTTTAAAAAGAAAATACAACTTTGTTATATTTTTCGTGGTCGTGGAATTGCAAAAGATCTAGCTAATTTGCATATTATATTAAACATTCCTTTTAATTAATTCCCTAGATATTCTACATGATTTATACTTGCGTAATATTTGCGTAAAAAGGTTATAGGAAACACACACACACACACACACACACACACACATATATATATATATATATATATATATACATATATATATGGTAAAAAGTGTTGCCTACAAAACTCATGTCAGTTTTTAGTCTACAGACATAAAACTTAATATATAGGATATTCGAACTCATGCAAAATTTTATACTGGAGTTTTAGCCGGGGAAAATCGGTGCAAAGTGAGAAACTTTAAAAAATTGAACTTGTCACATGAATGTCGAACGACGGCATTTCGAATATACATGCGTAACGCAATAGCTGTTGGTTCATGTTTTATTTTTTAGCCATGCCTATAGCTCAGGCATTAATGTTAAAGGAAAAAGTAAATCGTAAGCTAAAAGTTTCGGTTTCGATTCTTGGTGGTGGTGCACGAGTCATCTTTTTTTAATTTTTAAATCATTACTATATATTGAGTCCAATAAAATATAATAAATCCGAAACCTGCATTAATCAAAATTATCATATTTGAGCGTATTTTATGACCGGGCAATGCAGGGCGGCCTGTTAGTAAATAATTAAAATGAAGTTTTTGTTTTTACTAAATTTTTATTATTTGTATTATTCAATAATACAAATAGTTAAGTTCCTCAAAATTAGAAAAAAAAAATGCGTAATGAAGAAAAAGTGAGTTGCCAATATTGCCCTATTTATTTATCTAGATATATGAATATGTTTTAGTAATATAAGAATCATAGGAATACGTAATATCATTTTTTTATATAATAATTATTATTATCACTTCTGATAGCATAAAGAAAATAGTCAGCCACTGTTGACTTTTTTATTATAAAGTAGAGGATTTTTCTCGAATTAATTCTAAGCGGGGGAATAATTCTGGACGTCATTATCTGATTTGGTATTTTCCTACTTACTTCTCGTCACCATGTGACAATAGTTTCGTCGGCGGACTAGAAATTGGCCTGTGTTTTACTCGCTTATTTTTGCGTAATATGCTGGAAGTATACACGCGCGCGCGCGCGTTTTTGTGTATTTCCACTATATTGGAAGTTTTTTTACCTTTAAAACTCTATAAAAAAAACTTTTATCATTCGTTAGAAAGCTATTTAGTCAGTAAGTCATCTAATAATCTGCAATCTCTGCAACCACTTGCTCTCTCGAATTCACAATAGTACTAATGTTAATTTATGTGATCGTCAGTTGTTTACCATGAAATATCGTTTCGAGGATTTAAAAACAAAACAGTATATTAAATCATGGCTCCCCAGCAGTGTTGATCAAACACCACCTCCTTTAATCTCAAGAACAAAAAATGTTACAGATATTAGATCCAGTTTTCTACTCTTAATTAATTTGACTAGCCATACATGCTATAAAAATCTCTTCATTACCTGTAAGATTCGTCTGTTTCAAATTCAAAATGGATATATTTTTTAATTAATATAGTTTTGGATTTCCTTTATTAATATATTCTGGTTAATTTTAAACGATTCAAAAGCATCAGGATAACGAACAAATACTTTATTTAACTGTTTAAATATTTTAGTTTTGTCCCACCTTGTTTTATCATCCTTATTACTAAGCTAGAAACTGGAGGTATAATATCTATTTATTTTAAAGTAAAGCAAGCTATTCTCAAAAACTCTGACATAATGGTTCCATTAAACATAAAAACAGGGCAGATATTATCTTTATGCGGCACACGAACTATTGGAAAGGGGAAAGAGTTTCTTTTATCCAATATTTTATAAAGAAAAATCCCATTATATATATGTATAAAATTATGGAAATAATATGGCATTATTTCAAATTTGGGATTCGAATTCGTCGTTATTGTTTAGGTGAGAAAGCATTAAAAAGAAAATTTTTCAAATTTTTATATCTAGAAACATATTACTTGGCACGAATAATAGACTACCTATGAACGTGGATTAAAGCGTCTATTATCAAAGGAGATGCAGCAGTGATCATCCGTTATTTGTGCTTGTCCCAAAATCGTAGCTCGACTCCGACAAATCGCAATTTAAATCTCGGTCTCATAGATAGATAGATAGATAGATAGATAGATAGATAGATATTACTGGATCCATACCAGAAAGACCGTCCAGATATCAATTTGAAAATGCTATAATAACATAAAATTAACTATTTTCTGGGAGTTCGGTTGAAAGTTAATGAAATGATGTATAAGCACAGCATTGGACCTCGTATTTGCAGAACCAATACATTTTTTTCAAAAAGACAAATCGAATTCTGGGTGGTCGAAATTCCAGACAAGATATATGTAGAAACATTGTGTCGCTTTTCTTTTAGTAAAATATCTTTCACTTACATCAAGCCTGTCATTCACAAACATTTTAAACAAAAAAAAACAACTGAAGATGCAACCGCCTAGTACATGTTTACATTGCCAATTATTACCTTGTCCGTCATATCTAATGCATCTAATATTAATCAAGCTCCAACCTCTTTGCAATCGCTTCAATGTTGCATCCCTGTGACTATGTTACGTATACTTTAGTGAAATGTGCTCTAATGAATTCTTAGCCCTTGTGTCTCCTCGACATAACCTGACAAGCATCAATACCACCACGTATTTGCTGTTGATATCCTTAGATGCCGGAACCCATTTTATTCTAATAGCTTTTCCTTATACAACTAATAGACTTTAAGTATTCTTCCAT
>NC_136488.1:101766626-101831626 GCF_053919585.1 Euprymna scolopes | reverse complement strand
GACGGTCCCTCTTTCAGGCTTGGATTGTCTTATAACTGACACAATATGAACGTAGTTAATTATCCGTCATAGAAGGAGAGGACACACGTTTTTATCAACACTTGCTAAACATCAAATGTTTTCAAGTGGCATGTTGCACGTAGATGTGTACCCATGAGATATTTTGAGGCGGATAACTCTGTCCATGACTGCCTTACTAATAGTTTTGATTCATTTGCTCTGAATTTTTCACCATCAGTTAAATGTCGAACAGGTTTTGAAGGGATTTTTTTTTTTTTCTAGGGAATTACGCTTATCAGGAAATAATCGCCACTCGAGGATAAGAGCAAATGAGTCTTGGGTAGACGGTAAGACAACACCGTGATAATCTGTAATGTTGGAAGCTGGGTAGGGTTTAATTATTTGGGATTTCGACTCAACAAGAATTTGCTTACATTAAACTTGAACGGCCATATAATAGTCAGCAGAGAAGCTGACACACGATATTGTGTTCCACAGACGGACAATTCTAGAAAAAACTTTGTTCACGGAATTTCAGTCTACTATTAGACACAGTTAAAGAGCAAGGGAACGTTTTTACAGGTGTTGTAGTTAGACAACTGCTTGTTGTGAATGTTTTGTAAAAGGAAACCATAGAAACTCGGTCGAGCACCTGCCTTCAAAATAACCATAAATCCTAAATATACACGCAATGTCTTTCTATTCTGCCAAAGCAAAAAAAAAAATAAATAAATAATGGTATGCTTAACAGTTCCTCCCCAGATGTGACAATAGTACCTCCTTTTAGGACGTATTTGGATCTTATACAGGTAGAGGATGCGTTGGAAATGAGATACGTTTTGGAGCGGTAGAATGATCCAATCATTTTTCCACCGGCTTTGGCAAAGAATGCGATTCTACATACTTATTTTCTTTTTATTATTAAGAAATTTAATCATCTTTTTATTTTATCTTATTTTATTTTTGGCTTTATGCATCCCAAGCAAAAAAAAAAACGCTTTGAATATGAATAATTAGCTAAGAAACAGTTCCACGTACCACTTTATTGGATGTTAATTCACTAATAAAAAGGTTATTAGAAAATAAATAAAGGAATTAATTAGATACGAATTAAATTTTGATCGCACACGAAAATGGGACAAACCCAGAAGTGATTACCTAATTGAATTTAGATTAAATTAGGGCATAATCATTACGTTATATTGATCGACTTGCTGAAGCTGATACCATTATAATCGATCTGACATTCTTACACCTCATCTGCCTCCTCCTTTCCCTCTCTTCTTTTTCATTTAAAAGGTCACATCGATTGGATATCTGTAGGGAGAAGAAGACTAATCCAGTGAAGGGTTACTGCGTTTATGTATATATATATATATGTGTGTGTGTGTGTGTGTGTGTGTGTGTGTGTGTGTGTGAACATAGCGTTATCTCCAATATTAATTAACGCATCATTATGAAATTTAAAATATATATTCTAGGCCAGTGACGTGCAGAAAACTTTTTCAGGGCAGGTATTCAAGTGAAAAAAAAACGGCTAAACTATAGTTATGGTAGGGCACAGGCCTATAACACATTCCTTTAAAAAGGGCACTTTTACAACAGGAGTAAAAGGGACAGGTGCTTGGCATCTCTTGCCCTCCCCTCTGTACGTCCTTGTTCTAGGAAACATGGAGAGTAACAGGAATAAGTTAATTCTTGTTAAACTTTAATATATATAGTGTGAATATACATGAAATGTTCTTTTTAAAGTATTTTTCATAAACCAATATATATTTCCACAGCAAGACAACATCACAGCTCACAAGAGTAATCAGAGCCAATAAACCGAAGGTCCAAGACTCCAGTTTCGCCCTCATTTGGGCTATACAGTTAAACACATCCGAATTCAGGTTTAGAATCCTGAGTTCGGATGTGTCTAACTGATGAGCCCAAATGAGGGCGAAACTGGAGTCTTGGACTTTCGGTTTGTTGGCTCTCATGGCTTTTGTAAACTGCAACGGTGTCTGGATGTGGAAATAATTATATATTCTCTCACATTCTGAAAGTTATATATATATGTATACACATCTCATTTGGTTAGCCTTTTATTTCTCTATAATTTTACTTGTTCATATTTGACATCTAATATAATATCCTGATGTTCATGTCATTTTAAAAATTAACTTCAAATTTGGAAGACAAATAGAAACTCCACCTTAGGCAACAACGCATCTCTAATTGTAATTGTTGTTGTTCTAGGTTATACAATGTAACGTTTAGTCCATATGCTACGACTTTCTCTTAGTGATCGTCAGGTGCTCATTAATGTTCACCTTTCTGGTTTATCCAATCGAGAAATCGGCCGCAGATTAAAATATTATGAGAAAACGGTACGAATTACTGTGCAAAAGCACCAAAATACCGGCAGTAATCGTGATGCCCCCAAATCTGGTCGTCCCAGAGTTACTTCTTACAGGGAATATAATGCTGTCATGATCCGGAGCCTCAGAAACAGATTTGAAACAGCTCCCCAAATCCAACAATAGAGTAATCTTATAAAAAAAGAATTCTTATCCTAGAGTTAAGAACAAATTGAAGGAATTTAATTTGCGACGCTGTGTTGCAAGATGCTAGCCAATGATTTCTGCAAAGAACAACAAAACGTCGTCTAGGTTTCGTCAGATGCAATAAAGATCATGCCTCTTCGTATTGGTCGAAAGTGATTTTTAGCGACGAAAGCAATTTCAATAGGCTAAGCAATGATAGTAAGCAGAACGTCCGTCGGACAAAGAACGAAGAATTGAATCTTAGGTACACAATTTCAACGCTGCAAGGTGGTAGAAGTGCAGTTTTGGTGTGAGACGTTATTAGTTCTAATGGTCCAAAGTCTATAATTTGCTTGCAACGTTGAATTTATTCGACCAAGTACATGCTTATGTTGACTGAGCATTTTCTACCCTACTTTGGCCGAAATTTGGATGATAATTTGAATAACAATTTTCCATTGTGAGGAATTTCTTTTTGCCTTCTTGATTTGAAGTTAGTTTTTAATTGGCGTGAACACAAGGATACTTCAAATAAAAGTCAAATATGAACAGGTAAAATTATAGAGAAATAAAGGGCGAATCAAATGATGTACATGTTGTTTGAACAGTTACATTTAATTTAGCTCAAATTTGCGGATTTTGGGACAATGACAAATGCGGACTTTCTTTTTGGCACCACTGTATATAAAGTTGTGTATGTATATATGCACATACTAGCCGTAAAACACAACGTTTTCCGGGATTGAATAAGGATCAACGAATTCTACATACCCAATAATGAGAATAACTCATCGAAATTTTTTAATCAAATCGATTGATTGTCTGCTCTAATTGAGGACTCACGACAACATACAGGAAGAAAAATTCAGATGCCTCCTCGCAGTGACTTATTCTACAATACATTGTAGTCTACATTACACTGTCGAGAACCTGCTGTTGATTGCATAAAACTATTTTTTTGTTCGAATTAAAGTGTAAAGTGCAAAAAGTTTAGTATTATGGTTCAATTAAATAAAAACATTAATTCTAAACTCGTCCCTGTCTTATCAAATAACCTACTGTTGTTTTTTATACGCCAAACCTTTCTACTTGTGCGGTATCCATGCCACATAGAAAATAATTCTAATGATCATGACAAATTTAAGGTCCAGGTTTGGATGTCATGTTCGAATAACTTTTCATCATGAAATCATGTACAGAAACCGATTTCAGACGAATTTCAGTTTCATGCAGGAACAACAGTTTGAGTTTGAGGCATTGCAATTGGATTTCAATCTTACGTTTACCTTATATATTTAAACTATTTAAAATGTTAAAGTGGGAAATTTCTGGAAGCGGCCAACAGACTTGTTAACAGCGGCATTGATAGACCAAAATTAAAGAAGGGGAATTTTCTTTGAAGACCATCGTAGAAAGAAATACTGAAGCGGCTTCCACTAATTTGGCATCGAAATGCCCATCTATCTACAGTTTCACTAATATAGTGATATGGTAACAAGAATAGAAACTGAAAGAAATTATAGATGTCATCTCCATCTACTGCGCACACAAAACTACTGACCGTGTAGACAGCGTTTTCTTCATCCCTTTTCAGAAACATCGAAGCAAAAAGGTACGAAGCTGCGAAAAATGCATCCACAATGCGTTTTCTACAATTCAAACCATTTACAATAAAAACTCGCCTAGCGTCAACCACTGCAAAGAATTCTCTTTCTCCCACTGTGTACCTAAAACAAAACGGAACATCCCTGAACAGAGTTTCTTTCCAAGAAATTACCATCTACTGCATAAAATTCCGCGGGGCTACTTTTCAGCCGAGTACAATGTTGTCATTTTAAAGTCCGATGCTTACAAATTTTTGTCAAGCCGGACACTTAATCAAAATGTGGGCATCTAATCCATTGTTTATAATCCTCTTATAGTTGTTGTTCATCGTCAACTGATAATATTAGTTAACATTCATCCTTGAGTCGCAATCAGGTCTTGATAAGTTGTGGCACATGAGTATATACTTTACTTTATCATGTGCTACAAAAATAAAATTCCTGTCTTTTTCTCTTCTACTTTTCCTCTTTGTCCTGCTCCAACCAAGTCTATCGACCTGTTCCACAAATCCCAAAACCTCAACATAACAAATCTCCAGAAAAAAAAATCACGAATAAACCTAGAACCCCATCCTCCAAGGTAGACCCCTATTACCATGTCTCCTTCTCGAACATCAGGGGTCTACGCTCCAACCTTCCAGAGGTTGAAACACAATTAATTACAGGAGACGAAACCGGACATATTCTTTCTAAGTGAAACTTGCATAGGGCCGACCACTTCCCTAGATGAGTTCATAATTAAAGGATACTCTAACTTAACATCTAAATCTGACCCCCAAGATCACCATGGGCATGGAGTATGTGCCTATATTAAAGATGGCTTTCCATGTGGTAGGGATCTCTCCAGAGAAAATCCTAATTTACCTTATATGTGCTTCCCGGTTGCACTAGCTTGCACCACTACATTTATATTTGTTCTCTATCGCCCCGACAACAGTGAGGTTAATATCTTTAAGAGTATATCTGAGAAAATTGACCACATCCTGTCTGCTCATCCTTCGGCTAACATTCACATTTGCGGTGATTTCAATATTCATAATGTGGAATGGCTGACCCACTCAAATAAGACAGATGATGAGGAGAGGTTCTGTCATGATTTAGCCATTACCTATGACCTCACTCAGATTGTTCACGAACCCACCCGTGTGCCCGATACTACCGGTCAGTATGCAAGCCTTCTAGACTTTTTTTCTCACAACTTCCCTTGAGCTATGTTCATGTTCCGTTCTATCTCCCCTGGGATCCTCCGACCACTCCGTTGTATAAGTTAAGATAAAAATGAAATGTAATGTCCTCAGTCATACCTCCCCCACCATACTGTATATCGATACTCTATAGCTGACTGGGATAACTTCCGTACATTCATATCTGTTGTGGTTGCAAGGTTGAACAATAATTAGTAAGGAAATACAATGAAGACGCAAACAACAAGATAACGCAATAATAAGTGTATTAAAGAAAAGGTATATTTACAATATGTACAAATGACGGTGTCGAGTCAGAGAGTCTTGGTGGGAGGACATGTACGCTCTTCGGCGTCACTTCTGGTGGCATTTGAGTAAGACACACCAAGACCAACCTAGGCTTGCCATTTATAGTGGTGTGTTATTCGCATATGCAAATAAGTGGTTGCCACCACAACACCCTCCTCCCAAGATTTGAAGTCACACAGATTTCAATATCTTTTTCTTTACGTATACGGTGGGGGCTGCCCACTCGCTGTGTTCTATTTTTGATAGACTTCCCGTCTGTTCCAATCTATTTAATTCTTTATCAATCTTTTCCAACCCAGCGAACGGAACATTTCGCTTTTCTCTAAAAATTGGGCTGGCGTTTTCTTTAAGTTCAAACGAGGCCTTGAATTTATTGCAGCGACCTAAGTTAGTCGTGAATGCCTCAGGAAATAATTCTTTTAAATCGTCTTTTATATTTACTGTTGTTGGAGAAGAACATTCTAATTTTTTACAGAATGTATTGATTGGCTTATCCCATAGTCCGAATTTCTCAATTAAATCTATTCCAAACAGATTTTCACTATTTTTTAGTACGAATATTTAAAATTTCTTCGAAATCCCTTTCAATTTTATCGGGAGGACAACTTCTCCTTCAAATTTTATACCACCACCAGTTACCGTCCGGGCTGCTTTACTAGTTTTCATCATGGCCGGTTTCCCAACTTTTTTCCACGTATTCAGGTTTATTATAGAAACATCGGAGCCAGAGTCGAGTTGTAACTTTATTGATATTTTAAATATTTCCACTTTTACGTATTTTCACCGATCTTTGTCTAATTTTGTATTTGATTTTGTTTGCTGTACTCTCTTTCTGGTGTAATCTTTATATCTGCAGCAATCGCTTTTGTGTCCCACCTTCTTACAAATGTAGCATTTTTTCTTCTTATAAGGACGATCTGATTCCCAATGCTTTTCTGCACATCTCTTACAGTTATATCTAGGAAGAGGCTTGTTATATTGTGTACTATATTTATGGTTATTATCTTTGGAATATCCCGTTCCATTGCTTTTCTTTGTAAAGTTCTTGGTTGGTGCGTATGGTTTTCTAACTTTTCTTACATATGCCACTCCGGATTCTTCTATATTTTTTTAATCCTTTTTTAGTGTAATGGCCCTTTCACAGTCCTCTGCTAGTTTCTGGAGGGTTAAATCTTGCTCAGATTCCAGCTTAGACAACACTCGTCTGCGTATTTCTGCATTTTTCGTGGAAACTAACCCTTGAGCGAAGATTAGACATTTAAAATCTTCTACCGTTAGTTCTGCAAGCTTAAAATTATCGCAGTTTTTATTGACAACTGATGCGTATTTCAAATAATCTTGGTTGTCCATCTTTCTTAGATTCATGCACAGCCATCTTTTATGAAAAAGAGATATATTTGGATTAAATAATTCTTTTAGTAATTTTACAGCTTCCATGAACTCTAATTCCGCAGTTTTTTTAGGTAATATGTAATCTACGAATTTGCTGTGTTCTGATGTACCCAATTTTCTGAGTAAGAGGCTCACTTTCTGACTATTTGGCCAATTTTTACAGTCCAGTTGAAAAACATCCTCGTATCTTGTGTAGTATGCTTCAAAATGCTTCTCTTCCTCAGGCACATAATGAAATGTGTCCATGCTATTAAAAATAGTTGTATGGGAGAAATTAACAGTCGACATTTTCTCGATTACTCTTTAGTAGTTCCAGTGTTTTAACAAAACGTTCATCTTGTCTTTATTCATATTCCAATTGTAGTTTCTTATGCCTTTCTTCCTGTTCCAATTGCAGTTTTTTCTGCTTTAATTGTGCTATTTTCTGCTTTTCTTGTTCCTGCTGCCATTTCAATAATCTGTCCTCTCTCTTTTCCTCGCGGTCAGCCTGTGCCTGTATTTGTGTTTGCAAAAGCTCGTTTTGTGTAGCTTGTCTGCGTTCATCCCGCTCAGCCTGTGCTTGTAAAAATTGCATGAACATTTTTGATAAGTCTTCCATGTTTTTTTTTTTTTTTTTTTTTTTTTTTTAGTGTGTAGTTAAAAAATATTGTACCATGTACACTATACACCGGTTTGGGTTACAACAAAAAAGCAAATTGCTGTAAGCTCCTGTTTTCAATAATAATATCGCTGCTTGCAATAATATATTCTTTTTGCGAGTCACGCTGCAAAAAAAAAAAAATAAAACAGGTTTATCTGGAATCACGAAATGGAATTGACTTTCCGTTTTTAGGCACTTACTAATAAGTAACTCTTTCCACAAAATAAAAGTTTGGGTCTTTTTTTTTATCGAGTCACAATTGAATAAATGTATGCAGCACATTTAGTTCTTTGAGTTTTTTTCTCTAGTATTTTAGTAATTAAAATACCTCTTAAATTGAGATTACCTTTTTTCCGTGACGTTTTACTGTATTATCCGTTATTCAGTGACAACTTCAAGAAAAAAATCCTTTCCTTGAATTTTAGTTTTAGCCATGGTATTTCCTTTTAGTACCGACGTCAACCAAAACATTAATTAAAAAGTCCTTTAGTTGTTTTGTTTACGGAGAGCAGTAATTAGAATCCACTGGTGAACTTTTTTCGTAGGTTACTTCCTTGATTTTCGTAATACGGGTCTGACCTGTCGTTTTTGCGACAGAACAAAGTTCGCTTTTCGTTTGCTTGTTGGTCCTTTAGTAAGATTTGTCGTGTAGCGACAAAACAAAAATTCACTTTTACATTCGTTTGCAAGTCGGATTCCCAGAAAACGGCGTAAATTGTCGCTTTTGCCACGTTAGAGTTTTTTTTTTTACTTGAGTTGAAACTTCTCTTTAGCGTAAAATCCGTTTGCTCGTCAACACTTTGCATTCCTTAAAAAAAATGGTCAACCTTTGCGTTGTACTTTTTTTTTTTTATTTTAATAGTTCTTCGTCAAACTGTTATATTTGACGCTTCATATCTCGTCGCCAACTGTTGTGGTTGCAAGGTTGAACAATAATTAGTAAGGAAATACAATGAAGACGCAAACAACAAGATAACGCAATAATAAGTGTATTAAAGAAAAGGTATATTTACAATATGTACACATGACGGTGTCGAGTCAGAGAGTCTTGGTGGGAGGACATGTACGCTCTTCGGCGTCACTTCTGGTGGCATTTGAGTAAGACACACCAAGACCAACCTAGGCTTGCCATTTATAGTGTTATGTTATTCGCATATGCAAATAAGTGGTTGCCACCACAACAATATCTGACCTACCTCTGCATTCCATGTTTAAAAAGAATGTGTCCTCTATAATATCAGACCGGACCGAATGATTAATTGTAGGCATAAGCCGATTCATACCATTCCAAAAATTCTAACAAAAACCTAATAGCCAGCCAGAATGTGCTGCTGCCATCGCGCACAGAAATCACCTTTTCAATAGCTACCACCGTAATAGATGTACTGAGACTAAAGCTTCTTTCAAGACTGCCATCAACCACTGTAAAAGAGTAATAAAAAATGCAAGATAGCTATATGCTCAGTCCGTTAAATCCAAAATAGCAGAGCAGCGGCTTGGTTCCTACCAGTTTTGGCAAATAGCAAACAGGATCCTGAACAGAAGTGTGCGTTCTATCCCAACCATCATCAATGGACCTGAGGCCATCTCATCAGCATCAGACAAAGCCAAACTATTTGCCAAGAACTTTGCAGCAAATTCTACCCTATGCGACGAAGGCCATCAACTCCCAGTATTTCCTCCTATAACAAACAACACGATATTCAACATACAAATATATATGAGTGAGGTCGCCAAGTTAATCAAGAACCTTGATTCCAGTAAAGAAACTGGCCCTGACGGCATTCCAATTATAGTGTTGAAAAAGCTCCAACCAGAACTTGCCCTCACACATACATAACTGTTTAAGCCTTGCCTTAAGGAGAAGTGCTTCCCAACACGCTAGAAAACCTCATCAGTATGTCTTGTATTTAAGAATTTAGGTGATAAGTCATTTCTCTCTCAGTACAGCCCAATAAGTCTCCTGTGTGTCATGAGTAAGTTGCTGGAATCCATATTAAATAAAGAAGTAGTCAACCACCTCAGCAGAAACAACCTTCTAAGTGACATACAATATGGTTTACAGCAAATGTGCTAACGGTTATATCTCATAGGATTAGTGAATCTCTTGACAAAGGCTTCCTTTCTAGGGCAATTGCTCTTGACATATCAAAGGCCTTCGATAAGGTATGGTGTAAAGGCCTACTTTACAAGATTTCCAGATAGGGTATTACTGGAAATGTTTTCTCAATTATTAAATCATTTCTCTCCGATAAGTTCATAAGAGTAGTGGTTGATTGGAAAAATCAGAGGCCCACAGTATAAATGCTGGAGTCCCCCAGGGGTCCATCCTGGGTCACACTTTCTTCCTGATCTACATCAATGATCTCCCAAAACAGATACTTAAATCATTTGTTGACATCTATGATGATGACACGACCATCTATGGCAACACGTCAAAGGCCGTAAATGACAAAGTTCTCTCCGATTCTCTCTCCTCTGATCTTGAGCGCGTGGTACAGTGAGAGAAGAGGTGGCTGGTTACTTTTAATACATCCAAAACCAAGCTTCTATCTTTACATCATCAACGCTCTGATCCCCATCTGGCATCAATTGGGATGGATGGCTCTCGTCTTGGGGAGGCTCCATGTTTTGACAACTTCTGTGTTTGACCTTTACTCTTGATCTGAAATGGACATACATCAGGTCTGTCGCCAAGGACGCTGGGAAAATGGTGGGATCCTTCTACTGCTCTAGAAGATATCTCACTACTGATGCAATTCTCTATCTGTATAAAAGCCAAGTACATCTAAGGATGGAGTACTGCTGCCAAATCTGGGCAGGAGCTGCTAAAAACGGCCTATCCTGCCTTGACAGAGTACAAAATAGACTTCGTAGCTTGGTGGGGAATGCTCTTTTCTCTTCACTGCAGCCTCTCTCCACAGAAGAGACGTTGTAAGCCTGTCTTTGTTTTATCGTTATTTCCATGGCAAGTGCTCGTCTGAGCTCTAATCTCGGCCCCCACTTCAATCTTTCACGAAAAAACCCGTCTAGCTAAAACTACTGTCATTAATTTTCCCCACTCTTTATCTGTGCCTAAATCAAAACGTAGATTCCATGAAAAGAACTTTTTTTCTGACTGTGGAACTTCTCTTCCGTTTGCCTGTTTCCCAGCTGACTACAACTTGGATATCTTCAAGTCCAACATAAACAAATTTCTGACAAACCGCCCCCTTAAGTAAGACACTTTATCAAATCTCAAATACTAAGGATTACTATGATATTATCTCATTGATTACTGTACACGCAATAACCCTTATCCCAGAGTGGCTTCCGGGCCTTGATAAGTGGTGACCTCCATGTAAATATATATATATATATATATATACACTGGCAGTATCCGTGAAAAACCATGGAATGAGAAATAAAGTTAATCAAAAAATATGCTTTGATAAAACTGATATATTTTTAGAATAGCGTACAAAATTAATGTTTTTAATAGAAAAAAACAGTAAGACGCAACAAATATAAGTTTAAAAATTTTTATGAGAATAGTATCCATAGTATTTTAAATATAGAACTGACCCAAATGAGATAAATTAATAAGTATTAATAAATACTCAGAAAGTAATATTGCGGTACATATTTCATTACAAATAATAAAATCACAAGAACAATCTTTAATTTACTCTTTCAGTCCAGCACAATGCTCCTTTTTTGCCTTGTTCGATTCGAATGTTCCATTTTTTTTTTTTTTTTTTTTTTTTTTTGTATAACGTTTCGCTAACTTCTTTATCGGGTGAAGAATAGCTGCACGTCGAAATTACCGGGAGTTCCTTTGTCACATTACAACAATGATAAAACGAGGCTATATCAAAGTGAGTTCACGTTCATATTCTTGTCCAGGGTTGCCAGATTGGTATTTTTACAGCCAAGTTTAACAAATAACTTTTTGTAGCAGCGTTGCTTTCGAAAATTGTATTTGACTTTTTTCAAAACATAACGCACGGATTAACCAAGGAAGAAACAACCAGAATATTATATAGATAAAAACAGCATTCTTCAGCGTTTATCGTAATATTACGTTTTAACCGATGTAACCTTCTGCTGCCACATTTGTGCGTTGCTCATTTCTGTACGATAATATTCTGTTCATATATTTTAAACATGTGTGTGTGCATATGTTTCGGTTTTTTTTATGTACGAACAAACTATGGCTTTCAAAATAAAGTAGAACATGAAATTGTTTAGGATTATTTTGGATTATTCAGACTATTGCTTCCATCTTTACTTTGAATTAAACAACGGTTCGGTTGATATAGCCTTTGACTTTCTCAAAACACATCTTGAACTCCTGACGTAAAGGATAAAATGTTAAGTTTAATCAACTTTCATATTAAGCCAAATGATCCATGCAGAGGTGAAATATAGACGCCTCTGTCTAACTTAATTACCATATATGTATTTTCACACTGATATATCTATCGGCCTACACACTCGAGATTTGACATAAGAGGTATTGTGATTTGTAAAAATCTTTTTAATCGCTTTTCGGCCGGAAATTTTGCTGTCAATTGATCAAAGTTCAACGATTTGACATTTGAAAACTCTACCAAACTCCTCCGTCAATTTTGGGTCTAAGCACTTGAAATTTTAGATATAGGTTAGTTGGACATGGATTTAATTTTATAATTTGATTTCCGTCCAAAACAATAAATGTGTAGAGGGGTCGAAGTTTTAAAAAAATCACCTCTGCGGTCTCTACCAAATTACTCAGCCAATTTTTTATCAAACATTTGAAAAAAGCGTTTTCAGACATAGAGCAAGCTTTAAAATCGTTTTTTTTTTCTGAAAATTTGGCTTCCAAGAGGTCAAAGTTCAAAAGATTTTACCTTTGCAGTCTCTAGCAAACTATTAAGCCAATTTTTGGTCTCAACGTTTGAAATTTTACATAAAGGGTATTTAGACATACAGAAAACTGTTAAATCAGTTTTGGGGCGAAAATTGTGCTGGCAAGAGGTCAAAATTTACAGAGTTGACCATTGCAAACTCTACCAAACTGATCCGCCAATTTTAGGTCGAAACACTTGAAATTTTAGATGTAGGTACTTGGACATGGCTTAAACATTTTAATTTAATTTTAGCCCAAAACAATAGATGTTAAGGTGTCAAAATTAATAAAATCACGCTTTTCTTTTAACGGTTAATTTAAAAAAAATCTTCTGGATGCTATTAAAAGTTAAATTCTTCACTAGTTTGCAGTTTGGAGACGGAAGTGTTTTTGAGATAAGTGATTTCTATACTAATTCGCACTTTTTTTTTAGATTCAAATATTAATAACTACATTTTATTTCAGTATTTAATTTATGTATTTCTGTTGTATTAAATGCTAGCTTTTTTTCTCGCCCATAAATGTTTATTTATCTACCGAGTTGATTGCAAAAATAGATTACCTAATTGTACTCATTTTTAGTTCGTGAGAGGGGAATCTATCACCATACTTTCCCTTAAACACGTCCGTTGGACTTTTATTAAGTACAATACTTAATAGTTTTTCTTTTTTTTTTAATGGAGAGTAGAAAACGCATTGTGGATGCGTTATCGGCAGCTCCTGTTACTCTCGCTTCTTCTTATTTGTCCTTCAGTCCTCATTTTTTAATGAGTGATTTTTCTGACAAAGGGAGAAGAAAAAGCTGTCTTCTAGGTTGGCAGTATTTTGCGCGAACAGTTGGCAGAGTTGGTGGAAATTTTCTGTTTCTATGTCTATCCTTGTAGCCATGTCACTAGTAAGGGTGCTGGAGGTAAACGTTTTGTCTGGGCTGACGTTATCCGCCTGATAGTCAGGGACCCGAACCTTGGATTAACCACTAAGGAGGCTGTCCTATCAGCAAGTGCAAAGTACTGGTGCTGCTGTATTGCCATTTGGTGAATGGAATCTGAACCATGCAGTAGCTTCTGGTGGGGCCTCTCGATGCCATACTAGTAGGTAATTGTTACGGCTTTACCTTATCATTAGCTACAAAAAAAAAAATCTTCGTTTTTTTTTCTCTCTTAGTTTCCCCTCTCTGTCCTGCTCTAAGAAAATCTGACGACCTAGTCCACAAATTCCAAAATTTCAAGTTTCAAGAAAAAATACACGATTAAACCCGGTTCTCCAACTTCCAACGTAGACCCCTACTACCATATCTCCTTCTCCAACATCAGGGGTCTTCGTTCTAACCTTCCAGAGGTTGAAACCCAATTACAGGAGACTAAACCAGACCTTTTATTTTTAAGTGAAACTGGCATTGGACAGGCTATTTCCCTAGAAGAGTTTGCAATTACAGGATACTCTAACTTAACTTCTAAATCTGACCCCCAAGATCGCCATCGGCATGGAATATGTGCCTATATTAAAGATAGCTTTCCATGTGGGAGGGACATCTCCAGGGAAGATCCTAACTTACCTTATATGTGCTTCCGGGTTGCTTTAGCTCACACTACTGCATTTATATTTACTCTCTATCGCCCTACAACAGCGGAGTTACTATCTTTCAAAGCATATCTGAGAAAATTGACCAAGTCCTATCTGCTTATCCTTCAGCTAACATTCACGTATGTGGAGACTTCAATGTTCACAACGTCGAATGGTTGACCCACTCAAACAAGACCGATGATGAGGGGAGGTTCTGTCATGATTTCTCCATTGCCTATGACCTCACTCAGATTGTTCAGGAACCCACCCGTGTGCCCGACAATGACGGCCAGTATGCGAGCCTACTAGACCTTTTTCTCACAACTTGCCATGAACTATGTTCAGTTTCTGTTCTGTCGCCTCTTGGATCTTCCGACCACTCTGTTGTATCAATTAAGATAAAAATGAAATGTAATAAGTCCCCAGACGTACCTCTCCATCGTACAGTATATCGATACACTAAGGCTGACTGGGATAGCTTCCGTACATTTATATCTGATCTACCTCTGCATTCCATGTTTAAAAAGGATGTGTCCTCTATAGTATTAGACCTGACTGAATGGTTAATTGTAAGTATTGACCATTTCATACCCTCTAAAAAGTTTCAGCAAAAACTTAACAGCCAGCCATGGTTCTCACCAGAATGTGCTGCTGCCATTGCGCACAGAAATCACTTTTTCCACTGCTTCAAACGTAATAGATGTATGGAAACTAAAGCGGTTTTCAGGTCTGCCAGCAACCATTGTAAGAAAGTAATAAGGAACGCAAGAGAGTTGTATGCTCAATCTGTTAAGTCAAAAGTAGCTGAGCAGCGGCTTGGTTCCCACCAGTTTTGGCAAATAGCAAACAGAATCCTGAACAGAAGCGTGTGCTCCATCCCAACTATTATCAATGGACCTGAGGTAATCTCGTCAGCATCAGACAAAGCCAAACTCTTTGTCAAGAACTTTGCAGCTAATTCTACCCTTTGCGACCAAGGCCGCCAACCCCCAATATTTCCTCCTGTATCAGAAAACACGCTATGTGATATACGTATATCTGTACGTGATGTTGCCAAGCTAATCAAAAACCTTGATTCCAGTAAAGCAACTGGCCCTGACGGTATTCCAATTATAGTAATCAAAAAACTTCAACCTGAATTAGCGCCCATACTTACAAAGCTGTTTAAACGTTGTCTTAAGGAGAATAGTTTCCCATCTCCCTGGAAAATCTCATCAGTATGCCCTGTATTTAAGAATTCAGGTGATCGCTCATCCCCCTCTCAGTACAGGCCAATAAGTCTCCTGTGCGTCATGAGTAAGTTGCTAGAATCTGTGTTAAATACAGAAGTAATCAACCATCTCAACAAAAATAACCTTCTTAGTGACACTCAATATGGTTTCCGTTCTGCTAGATCTACAGCAGATGTGCTTACAGTTATATCGCATAGGATTAGCAAATCTCTCGACGATGGCAATCTTTCTAGGGCAATTGCTCTTGACATATCTAAGGCCTTTGATAGGGTGTGGCATAAAGGTTTACTTCATAAGATCGCTGGCTATGGTATAGCTGGAAATGTCTTCTCAATTATTAAATCATTTCTTTCTGATGGGTTCATAAGAGTAGTAGTTGAGGGGCAAAAATCAGAAGCTCACAGTATTAATGCCGGTGTCCCTCAGGGGTCCATCCTGGGCCCAACTCTTTTCCTGATCTACATTAATGATCTTCCAAATCACATCCTTACATCATTTGTAGACATTTATGCTGACGACACTACCATTTATGGTAGCACATCTAAGACAGTAAACGACCAAGTTCTCTCCAATTCTCTCTCCTCTGATCTTGAGCACGTAGTACAATGGGAAAGGAGTGGATAGTTACTTTTAATGCATCTAAAACCAAGCTTCTCTCTTTACATCATCAACATTCTAATCCACATTTGGCATCAATTGAAATGAATGGCTCTCGTCTTCAGGAGGCTTCAAGTTTTGACAAGCTTCTGGGCTTGACCATTACTCCTGATCTTAAATGGAACACGTACATCAAATCTGTTGCCAAGGCCGCTGGAAAAATGGTGGAATCTTTCTATCGATCCGGTAAATATCTCACTGCTGATGCTATTCTCTATCTATATAAGAGCCAGGTACGTCCAAGGATGGAATACTGTTGCCACATCTGGGCAGGAGCTGCTAGAAAGGACTTGTCCTGCCTTGAAAGAGTTCAAAATAGACTTCGTAGCCTCGTAGGAGATGTCCTTTTCTCCTGCTTGCAACCTCTATCTCACAGAAGAGATGTTTCGAGTTTGTCTCGTATGTATCGTTATTTTCATGGAAAGTGTTCGACTGAGCTTCAATCTATGGTCCCCCCTCGCCAAACTTTCACAAGAAACACTCGTCTAGCTGTAAACACTATCAATAATTCCCCCCACTCTTTATCTGTGCCTAAACCTAATCGTAGATTCCATGAACAAAGCTTCTTTCTTAGAACTGCACGCCTGTGGAATTGTCTTCCGTTTTCCTGCTTTCCGGCTGACTACAATATGGTTGTGTTCAAGTCTAAAGTAAATAAGTTCTTGATGAGCCGTTCCATATAAGTTATCAAATTTACCGAATTTTCATTACTAATGATTACTATAATGTCCAATTTCTACTGTACACTCTTTAACCCTTATCCTTGAGTGGCCTCTGGGCCTTGATAATGTGGTGATGCCTATGTAAAAAAAAAAAATTGGGGTTAAAGTTTTAAAAACATTGACGTCTGCGGTCTCTACCAACTTTTTTCTATGGTAGTTAAGGAAGCCTATTATACAGAAAGGCATTACCGTACATATTCACACTTTTAATATATACATATGCACATAAAGTTATGAACAGTACATAGGGCCCGAACAAAGCCGGGCAAAACCGGGCAAAACTGCTAGTATATCTATAAAACTGAAAATGTGTGTGGGGGGGTATGTGTGTGTGTGTGTGTGTGTGTGTGTGTGTGTGTGTGTGTGTGCGCGTCTATACATTTCCCTACCAAATAACTCCGTCAATTTTCAGTCTTCAGATTCGAGATTTGACATAAAAGGGTATGGAGATTTGGGAAAATATGCTTAATCAATTTTTGGTCAGAAATGTGGCTGTCAAGTGTTCAAAGTTCAATGATTTGACCTTTGTAAACTCTACCAAACTCAACCGCCAATTATGGGTCTAAACAATTGAAATTTTACATATAGGTTAATTGGACATGGATCAAACATTTTAATTTGATTTGAACCAAGAAAAGTAAATGCTAAGGAGTCAGAATTGGGGTCAAAGTTAAAAAAATTAACCTCTGCAGTCTCTATCAAATTACTCAGCTAATTTCTGGTCTAAACATTTGAAATTTTACATAAAAGTTATTCAGAGATAAGGAAAGCTCTTTAATCGGTTTGGGTCGAAAATTTGAGCTGCCAAGGGGTCAAAATTCAAAAGATTTTACTTTTGTGGTGTCTAGCAAATTACTCAGCCAATTTTGGGTCTAAACTTTTAAAATTTATACATAACGGGTATTCAGACATGCGGCAAGCATTCTAATCAGTTTTGGGGCGAAATTTTGGCTGCCAAAAAGGTCAAAGGTGAAAAGGTTCACTTTTGCAGATTCAACCAAATTTCTCAGCAAATCTTTGGTCTAAACACTTGAAATTTTAGATGTAGGTACTTTGGACACAGGTCAAACATTTTATTTTGATTTGACACCAAAAATATTAATGTTAAAGGGTCAAAATTAGGTTCCAAGTTATAAAAAATTTATCTCTGCGGTTTCTACGAAATTATTCAGAAAAACTTTGGTCTAAACATTTGAAATCTTACATAACGTGTATTAACACGTAGAGCAAGTAATGCACAGTACGTAGGGCCCGAGCAAATATATATTGTTGTGGAGACGCCTTCTAATTAACATAGGCGGGTGAGTGAGATATATAAAGGTATCAATCACCAATACCGGGGGAGTCCGGCAACGACCGTCAAATAGGCAAGACGCTTATGCTGCCTCCAGTAAGACATGCAGCACGCCACCTGCCGGAATATCTTCAACTGAAGTATATCTGAAGACATGTAAATATGTGTATAACTTTTCTTCCTAATATATTATTGTATACCTTTACTTTCGTGTTCTTGTTAATTATTTGTGCAGACACAACAGATATATATATATATATATATATATAATCTTTGAAGTTTTTAACCTTTAAAACTATACAAAAAATATTTTTTATCATTCGTTAGAAAACCATCTAGTCAGTAAGTCATTTAATCACCTGCAATCACTGCATCAACTCGCTCTCGAATTTACTATAATACCAATAATTTATTTTTCAAGGGATCATCAGTTGTTTACCATGAAACACTGTTTCGGGGATTTAAAAACAAAACAGTATATTACATAATGGCTCCCCAGCAGTGTTGATCAAACACCACCACCCTTAATCTTAGGAAGAAGACATGTTACAAACATTTGATCCAATTTCCTATTCTTAATTGCAATTACTAACCATTTCATACTATAAAAATGAATTTCTTACCTCTGCGATTCATCAATTTCCACATTTAAAATGGATACATTTTTTTAATTTTTTAATTTATCAGTCTTGTATTTATAAGATTAGGATTAATCTATTTAACTACTTATCACCCCCCTATGATTAGTATTTAGTATATTTACATTCTTATTTAAAATTAGATATATAAAGGTTAAAAATAGTTTTACATATATACATTTTTTTTTATATAAAATAAATTTATTATATGTAATTATAAATACATTTTATACATTGCTAATATAGTTTTGGATTTCCTTTATTAATATAGTTTGGTTTATCTTAAACGATTCAAAAGCTTCAGGATATGATATATGTGTGTGTGTGTGTGTGTGTGTGTGTGTGTGTGTGTGTGTGTGTGTGTGTGTGTGTGTGTGTGTGTGTGCGCGCGTGGGTTATCAATTATATTCCATCCTTTATTTATACCAATCCTTTAATTAATAGACCTCGATATAACTACAGCGCACACACAGATAAATTACAAAAAATCAATATATCATTGTTCCAAATTCCATCTTACCGTTTATTTCTTTCATCATGTTAAAATGCTCAATTCTCGACAACACCTGTTTCATAGCGCAGAACCATTCATATAACTATTATGTCAATTTTTTTTATCTTTTCTATCCTGACTCATCAGAAGAATAGGAACTCATCAACTTTAAACAAAATAAAAAGAATATAGGAATGATTATATAAATCTGAAAAAAATAGAAGAGTAGTTGCAATTGTGTTTTGTGTTTTTGACCATCTTAGATTTTTAAATATAGTCATTAACGCCATATCAACTTATATATATAATGTGGTCATATTGTTTAAATTAGCACAAAATATGGATTTTTATAATGTATTATTTATAAATAGATTATATTTATTTTCTTAGATAATATTAACAATGGTTGAATATAGAATGTATGTATTTAGGTTTTATTTTTTGTACAAAACTAATTTTTTTAATTATTGAATTTATTTACAATATTTCAGTATTTGCTAATACATGAATAAATATATTTTTTTTATTATGGTCATTTCTACGTTTAAAATGCCATTTAGTTATAATCAATAAACCATTTATTTTCATTAATATGAGTGATTTCTGAATTTTTCGTTGCATTTGTTTACCTTTTCGTTCAAGGGGCGCTATTCTAAGTATACTTTATTGCGTCCCTTACATATTGGAAACGTTTTCTAAGATATTTTATGAGTTTGTATAGATAATGAAGTGACCGCTTATCAAGACCCGATGATGATAAGTGTTAATGAATCTCACGAGGTCGTAGAGATAACACCGTTATAATGGATTGTGGTTGAAATTGGATGAAATTAGATTATTTAAGAGAACTTGTTTTACATTGTACTTGAAAATGACTATGTTATCGTCAGCTGGGAAACAGCTCCGACATCACGGGCGGGCAGTTTTAGAAAATAAATTTTGTTCATGGAATTTACGGTTAGTTTTTGGCACTGTTAGAGAGTAGGAGAGATCATTAGCAGTGGTTGTAGCTAGATGAATTAAATTAAAGCTCAGTCGAGCATGTGCCAAGAAAATGAGGAAAGAGCAGAGATAGACTCACTGTTTTCTGTCTGTTAGAAAAGGGGTTTTAAAGAGGATAACAGGGTACGCATAAAAGCCGATTAATGTGTATTTCATCTCCACGTTGAATCATCTAGCTAAATGTGTGTGTGTAAGTGTGTGTGTGTGTGTGTGTGTGTGTGTGGGTGGGTGGGTGGGATGTGTGTACTTATGAATATGGACAGAGATTAAGCAAGATGGGGGAGTTTTTTTGTTTTTTCTTTCATTTTAAGGATGTTTCACCCTTTTCAATGGCGTTTTAAAGACGGGATGAGATAAGTACGCCCTGTTAGCGGGTAGACCGCTTGCTTTTTTTAATGAAGGGCTAGAATCTTTTTAAACGCTTACACCCTTAACTTAACCTCTGCTTTTGAGAGCATCTTAGGCTCTCTATTTCTCTTGTTCTTTACGCGTGTAAGGGGAGATATCTCTCAATTAAATCGCGTCTATTTTATCTCTATTTTTTTTTCTTTTTTTAATACTTAAAACATCTCAGCCTGACACTTGGTGTAGTCGTTTCCTTCATCAATTGATCCACTGAAAAATAAAGATAGAGTCGATGGATAGGTGGGGGCGGAAACGAGGTAGATCACACAAATTACTCTCTTAATTGGAAAGACGGTCACTGAGAGCTTATCTCCCGTGAACACAACTCTAAACCTCTAATCAGAGCAAGAAGAAAACAAAATGTTTCCTGTTCCCGTATGAATCGTCGCCTCTTCTCGTTTATTGTCCCCGCCTTTTGAAGTCGCTTATACGTCTCCATCGCCTTTTATCCTCGGGTTGTAGCCTTTGTTATAAAACAAAAGACCACTATTAAGACAATAAAAACGAATTACGAAACGATATTAACGATTAAACATGATACAAAATATAACTTCAGACAATAATGTTAAAGCTAGATAAAATACTCTATTCCGTTTTTGTTTAGAAAGATGGAAAAAGATTATTTACGTATCGGTCTTCAGTCTAAGAAGAATGTGTAGCAGCCTTTCTTTTTGTCTTCGGTCATAGAAAGAGTTCTCCCAGACCGCAACAACCAGTCTGCAATGCCTTTGTTGCTGAGGGACTTAGGTACAGTTCTGTTCAGATTTAGACTGCCATCCAGACGTTACTGTCTTTGTGAGAAGGGGTTACTTTATTGCTAATCGCCTAAAACATCCCTACGGGTGAATGTCGCCAGAGATGTGGCTTTTTTATACGTCATAGGGCGTTAATCTTCTAGGGAGGAGGCAAATACACTTATCTAGAGAAGGAGAGCATTTTCTCGACTTTTTAAAGTTTTTTTTTTTTTCATCTAAATCCAGATTGTCCCTTTTGGGGAGATGAATTTTCCCCAGCAGTAAAAACCTTATGTCAGTAAAAGCCTTATGTCTTACTCAGCCCTTGTGAGGTGGAAACAAACAGGGATCTGTGAGCAAAACGAAACTACATTCCGGTATCCAGGCTAAATTCACTGTGTAGTATTTGCTCATTATAAAACCTAGCTTCATGAAATAATGTGAAGGCCTGAGGGACCAACTTGAATCCATTTCGTTTAGACTCGTTGAACATTTTATATATGCTTAATAAGACGGCTCTTGGAATAAATATGATATGTGATGACGGCAATGATTCAAGCAAAGAGTAGGATGAGAAAAATAAAATAGAAAAAAGATTGTTAACGACCCTTATTTCCGTAGAGATTCGAGACCCGTTCCATCGTTTTTACCGGAGAATCTTATGCATATTTACAATTCATTAAAATAGAATATCCCTTAGAAAGTAGGCACTTAAAGATTTTAAACTATTCCGGGAAATGTAATAGATATGATTAAAATTTCATTAATGTAGGTTATATTTGGAATTTTAAGAATGTGTGTTTTTTTCTTTTTCTTCATACACCTTAATAGATAGACACTAAGATATTACAGATCATTTCTATTGCTTTCCCCAGAAAATTTTACGTATTAATACACTTCTAGATTTTAAGTAGATCATCTAACCCTTTTTTTTAAAGGAACACACAGATCTTAATATTTAGATCTATCTTTGTATAGATCTACAATAAAAAAAATATTTTGCCATATACAAACTTGAGACGGGCCTTATAATGTAAAATTTTACCAAACAATTTTTGTTTTTTAAATAGGAAACAGAAAAAAGATTTTTTAAAGAATTTGTTATTGCTTGACATTTTTTATTCTTTAATTATAAAAGTCAGTTATAAAAAATTCAATAATGTAAAAAAATATTAAATACAAGAGAAGTTCAAAATTAAAAATAATATTTCTTGCGTTCGTGTTGCCATAGCAACATGGTGGTTTCATGCATGCGCGTATGTGTGCGCCAGGTGTGTTGCTATTGAAACAAGACGTAAGAGTTAGACGTAAATGGCAATTCTCGTATATACAATGTCTTTTAGGGGTAGTTTCGTATAATTTTATTTTTGTAAATGTTCACTTAGAAAAAAAATAGTTCCCCTCAAGATTAACAATAAATTATTGTCTTTTATTTGATGCTGAAATTAAGACGATTTGAATCATCGTTTATGAGTTTTGATTATTAGATTAGCCAATCAAAACTGTTCCTAGTGTTTACATACATATTTGATTTTATAGATTTATAGATGGATAGAAGATATATATATATATATATATATATATAGATAGATCGATAGATAGATAGATAGATAGATAGATAGATAGATGGATAGACAGACAGACAGACAGACAGACAGCCAAGGAGTGAGAGAGTTTCCTGCACGAGTGAAGCGTTTCGTATGTAAAAAAAAACGTTTTTAACGTGTTAAGAATGTGGTTAAATAAATATGCAATCGAAGTTTGATGTACAAAACTGTACATTCTGTACAGTTTTGTTTATTTTTTAATAATTTATAACTTTACATTATAACATTATATACATATATATATATATATATATATATATATATATATATATATATATATATTTTTTTTTTTTTTTTTTTTTTTTTTTAAAGAGTGTAGCCATCAACAATTGTGTTTGTTTTTTTTTAGCCTTTTATCATATTTTTATTTAAAAATATTTTTATGAAGCGTTTCAAGCTTAGGTTCGCTCTCTTCAGATATTTTCGTAAAATTTTTTTTTTTTTTAATGGGAGTTTGAAATGTAATTTTTACATCTGCTGATTCTAAATGTGTTTTTAAGAGTGACGTGGTCTCAGACATTCTGTCCCCAACAGTAAGTGTTGGTAGTTTCCGGCCAGGGTTAATTTCAAAGAGGGGGATTTTGGTCAATTTGGTGAAGGCTTTTATGGGTTTTTTATGACTTTCTTTCCCCATATATAGCACACACTAACACACAATCACACACACATACATATACATACATGTAAATATACACATGCACACGCATACGCACGCAGACATATACACATATACACACGCACATACATAGAAATATATGTAGGAGTATACATATATACATACCCACCTACACACTCACATACGTACTCACACACATCCACCCACTAACATATCACACACATATTGGTTAATTTTTTCCCCCAATCAAAACACGCATGCATACATGTACTTAATCATTCAAACATAAGTACACGCACACACAAGATGGAGTATAGGTAGGAGTATATACACACACGCACATACGCACACATACATACATATACATGCACACACATATATAGACATACATGTATGCATATACACACTCACATACATCCGCATACTATGCAGGCACACACATACATACACACACATACATATATAGAGAGACATATGCAGGAGCTCACACATACGCTTACATCTATATGCACACATACACACACGAATACGTTTACCCACCCATATATATGCATACATATATATGCACACACACATATATACAGACGCGTATACATTTACCCACCCATACATATTTCGACACACGCACAATCACACACACACACACACATACATATTCATACACGCTTATCTTACATATATATTGGTTGAAGTTTTCTTTCTTTCCTAATCCAAGCACATATGCATACATGTATTCAGTCACCCAAACATGAGTGCACGTACACACACAAACAAGATGGAGGATTGATAGCAGATGATATATATATATACACACACGTATACACAATCACACACATACACATACACACATATATACACACATATGTGTGTACATACACATACATACGTATAATTTCTAATTGTTTAGTTTAGGGAAATGGTATTATACTGGATATGGATGTGCGCACCCGCGAAAGTGTGCGCGTGCTTTATTGTGCTTGTTTTGTTTCGTGTGTGAGGGTGCACATTTACCTAAGTATGCATGCGTGTAAGTGTATTCTGTGTTTTGCCTATTTATGTGTATAATTATAAAGAGATGTTCAAGGCGGGGTTGAACTTTGCTATGATGTTTTTTTTTTCTGGTGTTAGTAAGTAGAAGTAGTTGTCAGTTTGGAAGATGGGCATTATCTCGAATCTTCCTCCACCGCATGTGTATATATGTTGTGATATATGCAGGTGTCTATTTTTTGCGATTTTGATGTAGAGCTACTGTATTACTAAGGTTTTTTTGTGGCGCCTATGTAGGATTGATCGCATGCTAAAAATTTTATTACGTAGATCACATTTTTTGAGGTGCAATCTAGGTTTGTTTGTTTTTTTTAATTTTGAATGTTTGTATGGTGTTTGTGAATGTGTATGTGTTTCCCTCTAATATTATGTTGCAGACTCCACATCGTTGTTTGTTGCATTTTGTGATTCTTTCGTTGTGTCTTGATTGAGTTTGGATGAGATAAGAATGCGTTTTAGGTTTTTGGGTTGGCGTTTGCTTTTTATTATTTTTGTTGTTTTAAGGAAGTTGTTTAGTTTGCTGTTTTGATTAAGTAGGATGAGGTTTTTCGTTATCTCTGTGAAAAGCTCTGGGTTGTTTGTGTTGTGTGTGAACACGTATGCTAGGATTTGTTCTTTGTTTCGTTCTTTAATGGTTCTCAAATCTTCTACTGGTATATTTATCGCAAGTTGAATCCATTTGTTTATAAGTTGTGGTGGGTATTTTCTTTTTTTTTTATTTATTCGTAGTTCCTTGAGTTGGATTGTCCGAAGGTTATTGTCAGATTCTACGTGCCAGAGTGTAGGGAATGGCTTTTATGCAGCTTTTAGGGCGGTGACTTTTAAAGTGTAGGTATTGATGGGTATCTGTCGGTTTGCGGTAAATGTCTGTAATAATATTATTGTCTTTAATCTTTATCAGTATAGCTAGGAAATGTAATTCTGTAGAGCTTTGTTCTATGGTGAATTTAATTTTTGGGTGTAGGTTCTGGAGTATGGTGTGTAAGTCTGTGATGTCTCCCCTGTGGTTATCCACAGGATGAAGCAGTCATCAAGGTATCTTTTCCAGGATTCTATAAACAGTTTTTTAGTGCTGTGGCCAAATTTTTGTTCTATCTTTTCATATAAGGTTGCTTCTAGGTAAGCTAATGTAAGAGTTGCGTAGGTCGGTGCCATTTTCTTTCCCATTGCTGTACCTAGTGTTTGGATGTAGTTGGCATTGTTGAATTCGAAGGAATTATAATTTAGGATTATGTCTATACTATCGATAATGAATTGCTTTGTGAATCTAGGATGTAGTGTTTGTGCGTGTCTGTTGATCCAAAATGTTATTGCTTCTTTTCCTAATTCATGGGGTATATTACTATATAAACTGCTAACGTCAAATGTAACTAATAGTGTCCCGTTTTCTACTGTATGTGGTAAGGTAGTAAGAAAGTGGATGTCGTCCCTCATGTAGCTCTTAATTTGATCTGTGAAAGGTTGTAATAAGATGTCTATTAAGTTGCTAAGTCTGCTTGTCGGACAGGCTGGTCCTGCTACAATGGGTCTAAATGTAAGGTCACTAAGGTTTGGAGCGCTAATATATTCTGAGTTTTGTGTATCGATGGCAAGTTTTATTACGTCAGATTTGTGTATTTTGGGCAGTCCGTAGAAGTCTTTGTAATGAAATTTGTGAGGAAGTCCTTTTCTTTCTTTTTTAATATATTGTTGTGTGTTGTACAAAGTTTTGTGATTTTTGAGATGGTGTTGTTATCTATGTTGGTACTAATGGGTTTATAGTAGTGTTTGTCATCTAGTAATTCTGTGATTTTAAGTTTTGTCGATGATTACTACGGCACTACCTTTGTCTGCTTCTTTTATTATTATATCATTATTATTACGGATCTTTTCGATTGCTTGGTTTTGCTTATATGTGAGGTTGCTTGTGGTTTTGTCTTAGTTTTAGAGTTTAAAATTCCAGAGATTTTCGAAATAGGTGTTCAATTCTTTTGTGTTGTTCTGTTTGTTAGGGAAATGTGTTGATTTGTTTTTTTACTATCTACATACACCCAACAATACCTACACTTTAAAAGTCACCACTCTAAAAGCTGTATAAAAGCCATTCCCTACACCCTAGCACGTAGAATCTGAACCATAATCACGTACAATAACCTTCGGACAATCCAACTCAAGGAACTACGAATAAATTTTTAAAAAAAAGAAAATACCCACCACAATTTATAGACAAATTGATTCAACTTGCGATAAATATACCAGTAGAAGATTTGAGAACCCCTAAAGAACGAAACAAAGAACAAATCCTAGCATACGTGTTCACACACAACACAAACAACCTAAAGCTTTTCACAGAGATAACGAAAAACCTCATCCCACTTAACCAAAACAGCAAACTAAACAATTTCCTTAAAACAACAAAAATAATAAAAAGCAAACGCCAACCCAAAAACCTAAAACGCATTCTTATCTCATCCAAACTCAATCAAGACACAACAAAAGGAATCACAAAATGCAACAAGCAACGATGTGGAGTCTGAAACATAATATTAGAGGGAAACACATACACATTCACGAACCCCGTACCAACATGCAAAATTAAAAAAAACTAGATTGCACCTCAAAAAACGTGATCTATGTGATAAAATGTGCAGCATGCGATCAATCCTACATAGGCGCCACAAAAAACCTTAGCAATAGAGTAGCCCTACACCGATCCAACGTCAAAATCGCGGAAAATAGACACCTGAATTCTTCACAGCATATACACACATGCAGTGGAGGCAGATTCGAGATGATGCCCATCTTCCAAACTGACAACTACTTCTACTTACTAACACAAGAAAAAAACATCATAGCAAAGTTCAACCCCGCCTTGAACATCTCTCTGTAATTATACACATAAATAGGCAAAACACAGAATACACTTACACGCATGCATACTTAGGTAAATGTGCACCCTCACACACGAAACAAAACAAGCACAATAAAGCAAGCGCACACTTTCGCGGGTGCGCACATCCATATCCAGTATAATACCATTTCCCTAAACTAAACAAACAATTAGAAATTATACATGTGTATGTGTATGTACACACATGTGTGTATATATGTGTGTATGTGTATGTATGCGTGTATGTGTGTGATTGTGTATACGTGTGTGTGTATATATATATAATCTGTTATCTATCCTCCATCTTGTTTGTGTGTGTATGTGCACTTATGTTTGGGTGACTGAATACATGTATGCATACGTGCTTTGATTAGGAAAGAAAGAAAACTTCAATCAATATATATGTAAGGTAAGCGTGTATGAATATGTATGTGTGTGTGTTGATTGTGCGTGTGTCCATATATATATATATGGGTGGGTAAATGTATACGCATCTGTATATGTGTTTGTATATATATATATATATATATATATATATATATGCATATATACGGGTGAGTAAATGTATTCGTCTGTGTATGTGTGTATATAGATGTATGCGTATGTGCGAGCTCCTGCATATGTCTCTATATATATGCATGTGTGTATGTATGTGTGTGTGCCTGCATAGTATGCGGATGTATGTGAGTGTGTATGTGCATACATTATGTATATATATGTGTGTATATGTATGTGTGTGCGTGTGTATATATATCTTCTACCTATTCTCCATCTTACCTGTGTGTGCGTGTACTTATGTTTGAATGATTAAGTACATGTATGCATGCGTGTTTTGATTGGGGAAAAAATTAACCAATATGTGTGTGATATGTTAGTGGGTGGATGTGTGTGAGTACGTATGTGAGTGTGTAGGTGGGTATGTCTATATGTATACTCCTACATATATTTCTATGTATGTGCGTGTGTATATGTGTATATGCCTGCGTGCGTATGCTTGTACATGTGTATATGTACATGTATGTATATGTATGTGTGTGTGATTGTGTGTATGTGTGGGCTATACATGGGGAAAGAAAGTCATAAAAAACATAAAAACCTTCACCAAATTGACCAAACTCCCCCCTCTTGGAACTTAACTCTGACCGGACACTACCAACACTTACTGTTGGGGACAGAATGTCTGAGACCACGTCACTCTGAAGAACACATTTAGTATCAGCAGATGTAAGAATGACATTTCAAACTTCCATTTAAAAAAAAACTTTTTTACGAAAATATCTGAAGAGAGCGAACCTAAGCTTGAAACGCGCTATAAAAATATTTTAAAATAAAAATATGATAAAAGGCTAAACAAAACACAATTGTTCATGGCTACACTCTTTTAAATATACATTTTTCTCGTTGGGACTACCCAACCATCACTTTAAATATATATATATATATATATATATATATATATATATATATATATATATATATATATATATATATATACATGTAACTATATGCGCATATATATATACATACATACATACATACATGTAACTATATGCGCATATATATATATATATATATATATATATATATATATATATATATATATATATATATATATGCCAGGAAGTGTGGTTTTTAATTATAATATTATTATTAATTATAATTTTTATGATAATTAAAAAACCACATTTCCCGGACAACAAAATCAGTCGATGAAACCAATGTTGTCTACCAATTCAAATGTCCCTTGGGAGAATGCATCTTCAACACCAATAGCTACATTGGACACATGACCAATACATTGTCCAGACGATTGACCATCCACCTTTCAGACACAAGCTCGATTTGCCAATACCTAAAATAACAGTGCAGCCCAAATTTGCAATTCATAAAAATCCTAGTTGAAAACCCGAAAATCATTCATATGGAGCCAAACGTAAAAAGACTAAAAATACTGAAAGCTCTGTATATAACAACTGAACAACCAAAAATTAACAATGTAAATTTTGAAAATAGTAAAAACATTTTAAAGTGCATGAGTACGTAACTATTCAATATGTATATATATATATATATGTGTGTGTGTGTGTGTGTGTGTGTGTGTGTGTGTGTTGTAATGTAATGTTATACATTATAAAAAAAATTAACTGTAAAGTCTATACCATTTTGTAAATCACACCTTTAAACCGTTGTACATTTATTTTAACCACGTTCTTAACATGTTAAAAACGTTTTTTGGGGGTTTTTTTTTACACACGAGACTTTTCACTAGTACAAGAAATTTCGGTGTAATTTTACGTGAAGCATATAAAAATCATCCAGATTTTAAACTACCTGAAGACAATTGATGAAACTCTGTTTCAAGTAATTGCAAATATAAAGAAAAAACAGTCGGACGAAAACGACTATGGAAATTTCTTGTACATATTTGACCAAAAAAAATGAGAACGACGATTCGAAATATTGAAAATTAATAATAAAAAAAGGTCATTAAGCAAAAACACTTCGTGCTATTTAACAATACTTTTCTGGAATATATATATATACATATATGTGTGTGTGCACGCGCGTGTGTGTGCATGTGTGTGTATGGAGAGAGAGAGAGAGAGAGAGAGAGAGAGAGAGCTAGTTTGTTAAACATGACGAGCAATTTATTTCTGCCTATTTTTGTTTTGATTTGATGTAATAAATCAACCATTTGTCCTTTCACGTGTGCACGTGTTTAATTGAACTTTCATTTAAAATTTTCTATTTTGTAAATTAACACTAAATGAAATAGAATCATGAAATACATTTCAGCTGCTTTTTTATTTCTTTCTTAACCACCGCATGATGTTTTGAGGTAAGATAAACCCAACTTTAACCATTTTAAAATGAATTATTAAAAAATCAAATTTGAGAGCTCTTGATAAGGTTCAGAAGCATATCCAATTTGGTTGATACCACGTTTTTTTCACGGCACCTCTTCTCTCACAATCTCAGTCTCTTCTAAAAATATTTTAGATGATAGTTGTGCTTTTAAAATTGTTTTATCTACTCTTTGCTTCCTCTAGTTTAGCTGGTGTAGCTTTTTCCTTCAATCGTCTTCATCATTTCGCTGATTTGATGCCTCGTTATGATACAGTTTCTTTTTCTAGTAGCTTTTTCCAAGAAGTACAGACTTGTAAAACGCCCTTCCCGCTGACAATTTCTTCTTTTTTTTTTTTTAACTAACGTCAATAAGCATATCCTATCTTTGTGATAACCATCTTTCGTTCTATTTAGTTTCTTGCATGAGGTTCCATGGAGCGATTTCCATTAAAAAATGTTCTCGTGTTGAGAAAACAGTAAATAATTTTTAAAAAAGTAATATTTGTCTTATTGATTTGAAGAATATTTAGCTAAGAATTATTTACGGGAAGAAAGTCAGAACATTTCGTTTTAAAAGAAATGCATTTTGGTCCCCCGACAAAAAGGAGGGTAGACCTGTAAATTCACTCTTTTTCGTTCGTCTGTTCGCACTTTTCTCAATAATTACGACTTGGAATTTTTTTAAATTTTGCACAAACATTAAACATGATATGAGTAAAATGTAACAGAACGGATTTTCACGGAAATTTCTCGTTGCCCTCCTAGAGGTGCCTTTCAGATTAAAATGGCTAAAATGGACACTTTTGTGCTTATTAAAAAAATTGACACTTTTGTGCTTATTTAAAAAAATTGACACTTTTGTGCTTATAAAAATAAATTGACACTTTTGTGCTTATTAAAAAAAATTGACACTTTTGTGCTTATTAAAATAAATTGACACTTTTGTGCTTATTAAAAAAATTGACACTTTTGTGCTTATTAAGAAAAATTGACACTTTTGTGCTTATTAAAAAAAATTGACACTTTTGTGCTTATTAAAAAAAATTGACACTTTTGTGCTTATTAAAATAAATTGACACTTTTGTGCTTATTAAAAAAATTGACACTTTTGTGCTTATTAAAAAAAAATTGAGGCCTTGGATTTTTACAAAACTTTCTGCAAAGTTCTAAATAACTGATTTCTATATAATTTTGTTTGTATATACTTCGCGATAACTCTTGGGTGAGACCCAGGGGCTCTTTTATGGTTGCTAAAAACACTATTTTGGGGACTATTTTATCATACTTGTTCAAAATTTTATATCTATGTCTATTTAGCAGGTTTGTATGGTGCTGAACTCAAATTTAAATATGTTAAATCCTAAAACTGCGCAGTTTGTTCATTTTCACCAGAATTTGACGTCCTCTGGGGACTTTTGGGGCTAAATTTGAAGGGAGGCAAATGCTGAACTTAGTAATTTTCTTTATGCTTCGTTCCCTGTGTAATCATGGGGGGGGCATGCATGCTTCACTTGTTATAGTTTTAAATAAATACATAAATAGAAACATATACATTTTATTTATTTCAAGAGAAATTGCCTGATAATGACAACTATTTTCATGGAAAATTAGTCATATTTTTCTTTATAGTATTGATCTCCGAAACATTTGCTATTTCAAAAGCAACATGATTTTTATTAACGGTAAATTGCTACAGAAAGCACTATGAAATTTCCACGGGATCGCACTACATTATACGGCGAGTCTCATATTATTTTTAATACTTTTTTTATATTGGTTTGGATATTGAGCATAGACTGTAATGGATGTGTGACGATTTGTAACTATTAAATATTGTATATAGATGACCGACGACGACATCAAAAACCAAAGTCATCGAATCAAAAATTGCAGATTAACAACCGCAAATATAGATAATCCTTTATATAATATACATCTTGCTTAACATCTATGGTTGTAGAAGACAGAAGATGGGAGAACATGTTAATGAATGCCATCAAATCGACACAGTTTTTTTTTTCTGATAGATACAAATTAAATATGAGCACCACTATTGTAATGTCACTAGCACTGATGAACGAGTTTAAATACTAGCCAGTTCTGTTCTAGTTAAATAAAGTGGAGTTAGCTTACTGATACAGTCTCCTCTTTCACGTTATTTTAATAGAGGATGAGTACCGGATAAAAATATTACTTTAGTCGACACTTGATGGGATTATACCGATGTTAATTGCGTGTCGTAGGGCGAAAGGCGTGATAAATGGATTACTTTTTTTATATGATAGGGTTAAACTATATTTAAAAAGGAGAAAGACATAGTTGGGGATTATATGTCAAAGGACGTTTACACAGGTGGCCTATTGCCAGCATTTGGGAATTGTGTACATGGGTGGATTTTAAAATAAGGCATTATTAAGTAAAATAAACAGGTTTCCTTTAATCTTTCTTAAACCACTTTTTTCTCTTTACCTCTTTCTATATTTTTCTAGCTATCTCTTCTCTCGCTCTTTATATATATATATATATATATATATATATATATATATATATATATATATATATATATATAAGTATGATCACATTCCAAGTTCAAAATATTTATTTTTCTTACTAAACAGTTCCTTCATACATTTTTACAGATCTGTTTGGTTACGTAGAAACAAACAATTATAACTATGTAAATATCGAATCTTTAAGTCTAAATACTCATCAGAAAAATAGTTTTTTTTTTTTTTGCTTAGATAGAACTATGCATGACAATAAATGTCTTTCTAAGCAAAAAGCAAAATTATATTTTTCTGGTGAGTATACGCACGAAAAGATTTGATAGAGACACGAAATAGATTTGTAAAAATGTATCGAAGTTTTGTTATGCTGAAAAAAACAGCTAGGTACTAACAGTAAATATTTGAAACGTGGAATGTGACATTGATGTTATTCTTTTATATGTGCTAAGCTGTTATATTTAACAAACATTGAGCTTCTAAATAAAAATAATTAATATACACAAAAAGTGATGTCATCAAGTACATTAGACACAAATTCTTACACTCCCTTACTCTCTATCTATCCATTTATATATATATATATATATATATATATATATATATATATATATGTGTGTGTGTGTGTGTGTGTGTGTGTGTGTGTGTGTGTGTGTGTGTGTGTGTGTGTGTGTGTGTGACATCATTTATATCTATATATCTATAAAATTAAATTGTCGGTGTGTGTGTCTGTGTGTTCATTTCCCTACCAAAATACTCTGTCAATTTTCAGTCTACAGACTCGAGATTTGACATAAGGGGTATGGAGATTTGGGAAAATCTTTTTAATCAGTTTTCGAACATAAATTTGGCTATCAGGAGGGCAAAGTTCAACAATTTGACCTTTGAAAAATCTATCAAACTCCTCCGCCAATTTTTAGTATAAGCACTTGAAATTTTAGATATAGGTTACTTGGACATGGATCAAACGTTTAAATTGGTTTGAGGCCAAAATAATAAATGTTAAGAGGTCAACGTTTTAAAAATTTAACCTCTGTGGTCTCTATCAAATTATTCAGCCAATTTTAAGCCTAAACATTTGAAATTTTACATAAAGAGTATTCAGACATAGGGCGAACTTTTTAATCGGCTTTTGGCCGAAAATGTGTCTGCAAAGGGGTCGACCTTCAAATGATTTGCTGTTTGCATTCTTTGGCGAACTATTCAACCAATTTTAGGTCTAAACATTTGAAATTTTACATAAAGGGTATTCAGACATGCAGCAAGCTTTTTATCAGTTTGAGGGCGAGAATTTGGATAACAAGAGGTCAAAGATTCTACCAAACTCCTCCACCAATTTTGGGTGTAAACACTTGTAATTTTAGGTATTGATTACCTGGACATGAGTCAAACTTTTTAGCATATATATATATATATATATATATATATATATATATATATATATTTATATATATATATATATATGTGTATATATATATATATATATATATATATATATATATATATGCACATACAGTTATGAACAGTGCATAAGACCCAAGCGAAGCCGGGCTGAACTGGTAGTATATATATATTTACTTAATTTTCATTTATTTTAATAGAACCCACTAAAAATTGTAGTCAAAAGCACAAAAAGCTTTACAAATAGAAAACAGATTATCGAGAACGCTAAGTAAATAAATGCTCACCATGAAATAAACACTTTAGGAAAGATTGTGATCGGCCATCCATTAGTAGGGGTTCTTAGTTTACCTAATTAAGGTACATTATATCTTTTTAACATAAAATCCTTTAAAATAGAGTCGTATGAATATAGAAAATGTCACCTAACAAATGGAAATAGTGTTTAATAGCACGCTTCAATTTGCTGTAATATATTTGGAAAATATAAATATAATTGATGAGTAATACAGAAGAGTTTTACAAAATTCAATTTATATATATATATATATATATATATATATATATATATATATATATATATATATATATATATATATACTAGCTGGTCATCCGCATATATACGCATGAATATTATATTTTAATTAATACATAACTACATAACTGAGACATGTATATGCGAATACTATGTTATCTTTTTCTAAACAGTTCACATCTTGTAAGTAAAAAAAAGAACACTACTCGAGCTGAGATCGAAACCAAAACCTAAAGACAGTAATTCAAATACGATAGACTGGGAAAAAAGTGTTTTTTAACCATACTTATTCATAATATAAGTAATCTGTAATGTAAACTATTCACGCTACGAGTTCCTTTTTCTGGATTAAAAGGTTTTCCACGTGTCTGCATATCTTATATACCAAATTTCAAGCGTGTAGATGAAAAATTCGTTGAGTGTATAGGTTGCAAAGTGTCTTTTCACACACATTCTCATTTTATATATGTATATGAAATCTTCCTCTTCGCTCATGCATGCATGGAGTAGTTTCCACATTTACGTTGGTGTATTTAGCACAACTTTCTTACACAAAGATAGCATTCAAAACAGAGTCTCAGATCTAATTAGCCCTCACACTATCGGTCAAGCTCCAACCCCTGTTCCATCACCACAATATTACTTACTTGTGCCTGGTTTATATGTAGTTTAGTCGAGTGTGCTCTGATGAACTCGTCACTTATACTTCCTCGATCTCTATATTTCTGACTAAACCGACAAACAACAAAATCCCTTCCTTTCACTATTGCCGTCTTCAGATGCCAAAACCCCTTCTACTTTAATACTTTCTTCCCTTAGAATGTTAAATCTTGGAATCCGTATCTCTTCCCTGCTTTCCTAACTATACTAATTTCAGAAGTTTTAATGTACTTTTTTTTTTGTTGTTGTTGAAAAAAGTTATAACTGTTGCAAAATGTTTAAATGTATTAAGGTATTTTTTTAAATGTTTATATGATGTTGAACAAATATTGTAAATTGTCTTATGTATGTAAATGTAATTTGATTTTCACAGCAAGAATTCAAAGTTATCCGTAAATATACATTAGATTGAAACAGTCTAGGAGAAAATAAAACTAGTTAAGACGTATGGTTGGCTTACAGATTCAGTTAGAATTTTAGAAGGGGGACAAGAATTAAAATTACGTAAACGGGTATTTGAAGAGTTTTTAGATGTGATAAGCCGTAAGAAAGATGTTTTATTTTAGCATTTGGTTTTGTTGGGTTTTTTTTTAGAGATCCTAAAAAATTTTCTCCAAGAAAAGTGACTTGGTAGGGATTGATAAGCACAAGATGTGCCCCTATACGAAAAATTTGGGAACCTGGTTAATTAAGTGCTTAAAATAAGCTGGTTGCACGTAATGACTCCAAGCAAAGTGGTAAGTCTTGGCTTAATTAATAAACAGGCGTTGAAAAGAATACGAAAATTCTTAAGGGGACCAGTAAACCGATGAGAGGTAGTCCCGAGGCAATCACATATAGCTTAATGAAGTAAGAGACAGGCAAAAATATGCCGTAGATTACGTAAGAAAGATATAACCTTGTGTTTTTTTTTTAGAGAAGCATGAAAGTGGGATATATCTGCTGGATCTTAGAAGCTGGTGAGAGAAAAGAAAAATCACAAAAAAAATCGGGCTATTAGATAGTATTTAGAGCGCTATTAAGGTGTTGGGCGCAGAAAATGTGCTAGTTAGTTAGGGGTGATATTTCTAAATCCTCGTCGAGGTTTCAAGAATCCAAGCAAGGAAATCCGAGTGAATCCGTATGAGAAAAAAAGGTATATCTTAAACTTCTGAAGCCAACCACAAAGATTTAAGTATATGAGCTTTGGTATGTCCCGTGTAAGATAGTTATAGAATAAAAAACAAAGCCATACTTGATAAGACTAACCATGCGGAAAGAATTGATCAGAACACTTTTGAGACGAAGGAAGTCGTCCATTTCGAGAAAGGTGAAAACCTCTAGTATGCGGCATATGGGTGGCTGGAAAATAGCTGATGTGAATCATAAGTAAATACCCTACACCCAAAAAAAGTAAATGCCACGAAGATAAGAAATGTTCTGATCTTATAAATAAATAAATAATTGTGAAGTCGGCCGTGAAGGGCTGACTGAAAGAGATTTTTTTTGTGTTTTTTAGCCTGATCTTTCTCGCCGTGTGGTTGTGTAGAGGTAAAACTAAAAACAATGTACTAAATTTAAAAATGCATACATTTTTTTGTGAAATATGGAAGGGAGGGATGTTACATGATAAGGGCTGTCCCCTTTTCATATAAGTATAAAAATGGAGAATTTAGTTTAAAATGAAAATGAAATAGCAATAGACAAATTCGAACCTCGTAATTTAGTTTAGAAATAGATTACGTGTGAGAATTTAAAAATGTAAAACAAACATTTGTTTAGAATATAGATAAATATTTCAAGGAAAGAATGTGAACTCTCAAGTCTATTATGAAATTTTAAATTGAAAGAATGCAGCTTATAAGATAATGTTTTTAACATATTGAATATAGGTTAAAATTCCTTTTGAGAAATAGGAAAAGTTTTGGACACGTATGTCCAGGACACGTAAAAGAAGGCACATGTTTTAACATGTGTATGACGTCACAGAAAATAGAAAGTACTAGGAATAGAGAAAAAACTTTAGAGTTAGTCAGTCAGTGAAGAAACTCAGAGTCAGACGTCTAGAAGCGAGACGTCACTTCAAGAAAAAAATGTGAGACTTTGAATTCTTGGTGCTGGAAACACGGCCGTGTGACGAAATAAACCATCAAGTGTTTTTTGTAAATCTCGTCTTGTGTCTTATGATTCTTACAGAAAGGTAAAGTGGAATTGTATTATATATTTGTGTTATATGTCTTTACATACACGTCTCAACATCATCATGTCCGAACTGTCTGAACACTGTCCCTTCACTCCAAGAGCTTTCTTCTTCTTCCATTCAACACAATTAAGGAATGAACTTATATATATAGGAATCGTTATAAACGAACAATCTCTCTAAGTCTCTCTTACAAAATCTCTCTCTCTCTCTCTCTCTCTCTCTGAGTCTTACAACATCCCTCACTAAGACTCTTTCTAAGCATCTCTCTCAAGACAAACACTCTAATAAGACCCTAAGACTCTCTCTAATAATCTCTCAATGAAACCCCTATATAACAAATTGAGGGCCACATCATACCATCTAACATCTCTGAATTCGATATCAAAGTGTACCTGGATGTGCTGAAGAGTGTGATGATCCTCTGGTGCAATCAAATGGCCGCTGGTAGACCCTGGCTGTTGCCACAGAACTCGGTGCCGGCCATAAGTCCAAAGAGACTCAGGCTTGGCTTCAGTAGGAGTATTACAACTTTGTACCCTTTTCTCACTGACTCCCCTCCTCCTCCTCCTCCTCCGATCTGAACCCGCTGAACTCGTTTAGTCATACGCCGTTTAATCGCCGCTATCTGCCGAGTATTCGCCGAGCTCCTACCGGAGCTTGTGGAAAAGGCATGCTCCGAATTCCGGACTCGTATGAAGGCTGTTATTGAGACTAAAAGCAAGCTACATTGAATATATGTCAGCTCTACTACACAAACAAGTTACCTGAATTGATCTTTTCCAATAAAAGTTTTAAAATAAAGCTGTAGTGTCTTTTCTTTAGGGTGACAATTTTATCGTTCTACCCTGTAATGTATGGTTCGTTTGTAACGTGAAAACAGTATTGTTGTTTGTTTAAACAAAATATAGTTTTTTTTAATAATAGTGTAATTATAAGGTGAAAATAATGTTCTTGTGCTATTGTCAAGCAGAAATTATCCTATTGAATATGCTAACGAAATAGAAATAAGAAATTTGGATTTTTCTTGCTTCTAAAATCATCTGGGAACGAAATAAGTAAATTATACATTTAGTATTTTATCACCCACTTGTATGATTGAAACTGATTATGTTTATATCTTCTATATTAGGATAGAGTGTCGCTTTTGGGGGTGTTAGATCTAAATAAATAAAAGAAAAACTTTACCGACTTTGTGCTTAAGTCTGGGTAAGCAAATAAATTGGAACAAGGACAAAATTTTCGGGCTTTTTATATTCTCAATTGCATTTGTTTTTCAATATCTTAAATGCAATTCAAAATCTGAATTATTATTTTGTGAATGGTGGTCCCGACTTGTATGTTGCTATGATTATGTTAACATTCGGTATTGATCGAAACTGTTTATTGATTTCAAAATGCACAGCTATACAAAAGAGTGAATACAGTTTAAATACCTCTAATTAATTTCTACATTTAAAATGACAGTAGAACCTAATCGCTATTGATAACTTTTCCACGAAAGAATGAGCAACTTTTATCTGGATGTCGAGTTTAGAACATAATGCGGCCGTTTTATTCTGCACATAAATACATTAAAATACAAGTGCGTGCACACACATATCAAGATCAGATGCTGTCATACCAAAGTAAAGAATATAAGCTGCCTACATCCAATTATAAGGTTCTGCTGGAAGTGGTTCCTATACAATGTGGCACAATATAATCTGTAAATATATCCACTTGGCGATCTGTAAAAAGTTGAATATCGAATGTAGCAGCAAATCTTGGGAACATCTATGATATAAATGTCACCTGTCTGTTTAAATGTATGTATGTATATCTGCCTAAAACTTTCGACAGATGCGACAGATTTTCACGGGGTCGGTATCGTTTTGAAGCTCGACCTGTCGGACGACAAATATCGAAAAATTTCCTAAAAACTTTAATTTCTTCAACCTCAACCTGGCACTTTTCTACAGGTAGGTGTCGCTTTTTTGCGTCGCTAATTTTGCAAGTCGTCGTGTCGGTTCGAATGACTTTAATTTCAACGTTTCGAACTTCCGGTCGCGTCATGGATTAGTGGTAAGACGTCAGATTTTTTTTTCACTTTCTCTTCCGCCTTCGCGTCACAGGTTCGAGCCTGCATGCCTATTACCACTTTTTTTTCAACACACACCTCCAAACACTCGGGAAACGCCAGCCACCCAGGCTAGTATATAAGAAAGAACAGTTGAAAATAAGTTATACGCCATCCAATATGGCTATGTAATTCCTACAGGTACGTACCTAGAAAACGAAGCTATTAAATCTGGCACAGTGATATGAGAAAGCAACAACCTTAGTAGAAGTTAGTATCTCAATGTTGCAGTTAAATAGAGCCGAGCGGGAAAAGATTAGGAAATACCAAGGTCTTATGTACGACAGGAAAAAAAACTGGAATGTTAGGAAGATTTCCATAATTCCTGTAATTAGAAGAGTAGCCGGATTTATGAAAATTAAAAATAATTTTAAAAATTATCTGGAAAATTCACCCGGTAAACCAAGCGCAATAAAGATACAAATAATTGTACTTTAAGATCTCTCGGTTGGAATGTATAAGATCCCGGCTGAATGTTTGGCATCCATGAGGATGCTCCATCTCCAGTTAAAACAAGATAAGAAAATTGAAAAAAATGTGCATGTAATGTATCCATCCATACACATATCCAGTGTTTAAAGCTTGAATATCTAATGAAAAGACTGTTGATGACTACTGGACATCATCCATGATTGGCTTCAATTTCTGTGTACACGGATTTGTCAGAATGCCCTGCTATAATGATACTTCGCCCTACCAGTAAACACTTACGAAATATTAAAAATGACATAGCATTCGCAGCCCCTCAGTATATTTACGCAACCAGCCATACAAAAATTGCTGCCCTTTCTCCTAGTAATGTTACCTTAAGCAATAATTACAAAAATAAACAATCCTTCAGCAAGAACAAAAACAAAATACCGCAAGGGAGATACACTAAAAAATAGTTAAGTAATTAAATAGGAAGAAGGAAAGTAATATTCTTCATTACTTAACTCGAGTACGCGAAATTTAAGGATATTTTTAAATAAAGAATCTGATACTAATGTATCTCATAAAAGATTATTTGTTTCTGTGCAATTGGTGAAGTAAAATAACGAAAGTGAAATTCAGTGCAGCAGCAAGTCATGGGAACATACACAAGAAAGAGCTGTTAGAATATGTTATATACAATCCACCGTAACTATGCAAGTACAGCAACTACATACTTAGAACACGCAAATGTTAAATCTGGGATAGTGACAAGACTGAGAGAGTAACAACCTTAGTTAAGGGCAGCGTCTCTTATGATGCCGACCTAAAAGAGGAGAAAATTAAATAGGTTTTATGGACGACATGAAAAGAAACCGAAATCTAACGAAGATGGCCAATAAAGCCATGAAATAAGAACATTAAAAACGAATATATCCGATGAACCGAATGCAAGAAAAATGGCGGTTTATATCTTAAGACATTCTCTCGATTAGACTTTTGGAGTAGCGAGTAAATATCTCGTATCCGGTAGGATGCCTCATTTTTATCAAATCCATAAGAAAAGAAATAGGATATATATATATATATATATATATATATATATATATATATATATATATATATATATATATATATATATACATATATTTCACACAGTAAAACCCCGATACGATGACTCAAGGATATGTTTTTCAGGTTACGATGTGGAATACGGAGGAAGGGAGAGAGAGAGAGAGAGAGGGGGGTCTGCGTGTGAGTGTATAGGTAAAGGGTTAGTAGGAAAGAACTCCAGCAGAGCATTCGATTATTGAGTATTATTTATTCATATATGTACTACAGGAAATCACAAAAAACATTGGTACCGTCGATTTCAAATTCCAACAAAGGAACCAATATCTGATTGCCTATGCCAAACACTCTTTCCGGGAAGACAAACATAAACTGAGGCTGAAGAGAATTCGACAAAGGCGACCAGATATCTGTCTTCTTTATTTAGGTTTGAAACTGACGGTAAGTTTGTTTTTTTTTTGTTTTGTTTTTTTCTATTACACACACACAAATTCTTCAAGTATGTAAATATGTGTGTAAGCCAACAGAAATCAAACCAAAAATGCGGATGCACGAGTTAGAAAGTTACTAAAATAAGTAATAAGGTGAAACAGAGGGAAGAAATATTGTAGTATGTACTATATTACTGACATATTAGATTCACAGAGAGAAAGAAAACATAAAAGAAAATACAGAAATACAAACGAAAAGAAATCAAATGAGATCTTAAATGAGACGGAAAGAAGGAAAGAAAGTGGGGATAACTGAAACCACATTATGGAGAACGAGAAGAGTAAAAAAGTTTGGGTGGACCAATAAAAAGACGAGGAGGAAAAAAGAAAGAGAAAATGAAAGAAAACGAAACAAATTTCAAACATCGAAACAGTATACGTGATTATGTGACTACAATTAGAAACAACTTCGAAACTTATTGTTAATAATAATAATAATAATAATAATAATAATAATAATAATAATAATAATAATAATAATAATAATTTCTATTCAAAAAGCTAGAATACCAAGCACTCCGCAGATGGTTCAGTTTAAATAGCCAAAATCCTTCAAAATGTAAAGAACTGCATACAATGTTACACCCTAACTCACGTGCACACTACCTTGCTTTATTATACACATCAATGAACAGATGAGACTTTATTTTTAGTGGTTGCATATATATATATATATATATATATATATATATATATATATATATATATATATATATATATATTTAATTATTATAGTAAAAAATAATTATATATATATATATATATATATATATATATATATATATATATATATATATAAACAATAAACTAGGATTTATTTTTTTAATCATTCCTCCTTCAAGATTATGGATTATAAAGAAAGAAAAAACTTTAATATTTAAAATTAGATTTAAAACGCTTTGTCCTTTTTGTTTTTGTTTTTGTTTTTTGTTGTTGTTGTTGTTGTTTTTTTTTTTTTTTTTTTTTTTTTTTGATTGGTTTATCTAACCTCTAGAATGATCAGAAGTAACCTGAAACCCAACGAATACTTCAAAGAAATGAAAAATATACATAATTATAAGATTTAAAAACGTACTTGAAATAGCCATGATTTTTCTGAAGTCGATTTAGTAGAACAGGAATGTAATTCAACTTTGGGAACCGGCATAACAGTGTGTTGTTTAAGCATTACGCCTATTCATATTGTATCAAAGTCAAATTAAAAACAAACATTTAAATTGCCCCCCCCCCCATATCACTAATTTGTTCACACGATCTGTTTATTTGCACGGCACTCAATTCTGTTTTTATTACTATTTATTTATTTTATTTATTTATTTATTTATTTATTTGGGAGTCAAAAATGAAATGTTGCGTTTATGGCCTTTAGAATAAAAATTAAAAAATATATAGGTGTGAAAGAGTCGGGTGTACAATATCCGATAAAAAATAACGTTGAACCCCGTGCGTTGTCCCTCCCATCAACAGGTTGCAGAACACATTTTTTTTTAAATGGAAGATTTTATTCGTATGAGTAATATATGCAGAAAATAATTACATGAAATCATATATGCATATAATAATATATATATATATATATATATATATATATATATATATATATATATATATATATATATATAGCATATATAATATTATTTATAATGTTCCGAATTTATATTATGTTTATATAATGGAGAATTCGGTAATCATTCATATACCAATAAATTTTAAGTCAGTATAAGGTGACTTAATTTTTAAGCTTAAAAATTACCAGTTTTTGTAATCTAACATTCATATATTATCTTCACAAAATCAAGACAACGAAGGTTGGCTTGATAGCAACAAGTACTGTATTTTCATTGCTTGTTACAAATGTTTCGCGACCATTAAGACAATTTCAAACCTTATATCGTTTGAAAATATTCACAATAACGGCTTCTCTTCAGACGTTGAGAAAAAAACACTTTTAATGAACAATATGGAATCCATTTCAATTTTAAGGAAAACTATGCGATAAAAGATTTACCTTCATTTCTTCCTTCACAGATTTTTCCGTTTTCTCTTTGTTAAGGATTTTTTATATCTCCCTATTTTCGCATCTCTATTTTAAATGTTTCAATTGATTATCCATTTATTCCGTGCGCGCACCTGTCAATTTGTTTCTTGCTTAAATAAATTCAAACATCTTTCAGTAACTCATTCTGGCTGGCCGATTTTATTTTCAAACTTCGCCTCAGGGCTTCGGGTTCGATCCTACCGCCCCCCGGTTTCTTTTTTATTTAACACCACACACACATCCAAACACCCGGGCAACGCCAGGTACCCCCGCTAGTATAATATAAAGCTGAACGTCTGTGTGTGTATCTGGTCACGAATAGGCTCCTATATGGTTGACTATTATAGAAAACTTATCACATATAATGATAGAAGATGTATTGAGATGCAGGAATGGGTATGTTTGATCTGGCATAATGATGATTCATTAAAATTGTGGGGTCTGCGTACGCGCCTGGTCCACAAAGTATGAAAATAAAGAATTTAAAAATTTAAAAGAAACGTTTACAAGTGTTTTTGATATAGATGTACATAATGATACTTTGATAAGTATGTTTTAACTTAAATAGGGATGGTATAATAAAATTGTGTGGTCTGCGTTCGCGCCTGGCCTCCATAGAATGGAAATAGGCACAGACTTTAATAAAGACTTTTAATATCTATCTGCGTAAGTATATTTGATAATTATCTTTCAGTTTGAATAAATATGGTATAATAAAATTATGGGGTGTTCGTTCGCGCCTGACCTCCATAGAATTGAAATATGTCACAAATTTTAACAAGCTTTTTTAATATAGATCCACAGAATATTGTGATAAGTGCTTCAGTGTGAACAGGTATGGTATAATAAATTATGGGGTTTATCTATTTTATTTTTACTTTCATCATATTTTGCTTTGGTTTTGATACCCCCAAATTCGAAGCTATCTCTTTACAACCCCTCATTTTCATAACTTATCATACTTTCATAAATCAGAGTCCATTTTCTGTAGGCTGTTTTTTAACCCAGTCAACGACGGGCACTTTTGCTAGTATATATATATATATATATATATATATATATATATATATATATATATATATATATATATATATATAGTGTAACAATAAGTGATAAAACGAGAAAAATAGGTTTAAGACTACTAGATGCCCACAATGACCCGTGGTGCTGTGCATAGAGTATTTGGTAAAATGAAAGATTCCCGAATTCGACAAAGTACACCTGAAAGGGTCGGAATTTACATCGATTGAAACATTATACAAATAATACTCCAAGCAAAAACAGAAGTTCGAAGAACCCAATTAATACGAATAATCAATCTTCATTTAAAAAAATCATAACCGTAAGATTATGTTTACATTTACTTTAAACGCTAACTATTTGGAAATTTTTAAATTTTGGACACCCAAATCTTTTAATATAAGATATATATATATATATATATATATATATATATATATATATATATATATATATATATATATATATGCATACGCATACACAGATATGCATACATATAGACACATATATAAATATACATGTATATACATATATACACATATATACACATATACATATATATACGTATATATATTTTTATATATACACACATATACACACATATATATTTATATATATACATATATATAAATACACACGTATATACACATATACATATATATACATGCATATATATAACACATATATATATACACACACATATATACACACACACATATATATATATATATATAAATTTTTACAGTATATTTTGTTTATTCAATTCTGAAGTTAAACTACAGATTTTTTGCCAAAACTTTTCTCCCATCGCAGGTTAAGAATTGGTTTCGAAATAGTAACGTTATTACCTCAGCACAATCCATAGACTGCAAAAGTAGCCAAAATAATTTTAGAATAAATCAATTTTCTTTTCGACATTATCACGTCAAAAGTTCCAGTTTGAAATTCCATTTTGGAATAATAGCATTTCAATTTTTAACCACTACAGCTTCATAAAAGACACAGACAGACAATTCCCACTCGTATAGATATAGATCTTTATTAAATAAATACTGGAAGAGCATTCGCTGACGATTGTATTTTGTAATATTTTTGTAAAAATCTATTTCTATTTATTGAAAACAATTCAATTACGGTAAGAAAGAAATAATTTGATTAAACAAATTATGTAGATTTCGTTAAACTCTAATTATTCAATTATTTCATTGGAATTTATACTTCGATTTTTTTACTTTCATGTGTAATGACCTTGTTGTATTTCGCAGTGATTTGAATAAAATTCTATTATATTTCGGTAAGCATATATTTAACATATTTCCTTCTTAAGAATAATTTGTGTCACGATTGTAGCATTTGCTTAAGTGGCCATTTTTAATTTTAACCCTTTAGACGTGGAAATAGTTTATCATTCTTTTACTTCTATATGGGGTCATGATCAAGGGTGACTTTGTGACTGGGTTCGAATCTCTCGGTCAGCAGTAATTATTATTTCCTACACTAATGATTGCATGAGCATAAAACACAAGTTTGAAAAATATTAAACAGGAGCGTTCCAAAGGTAATGCCTCCTATTTTTTATTTCGCCCGAATGAATCAAAGTGAATTGTCAAATGCACTGGTAGGATGACTGAACTTATGCATCTATAACCTGAAAGGTTTATCTATCTGTTGCAGATATTGACGGCGTGAGACTCTAAGAAAGCAACCAATGTCATGGAAGTGCGTCAGAAGCAGAGATACGCCGTTGAATTCCTTCATACAGAAAAAAAACTGAACCGAACAGCATTAACCGGCGCTTGTTGAACGTTTACGAAGCCGATGCAGTTGATGTCAGAAGAGCTAGGAGATGGGTTTGTCGATTTCAGAGTGGCAACAGAGATGTGAGTGACAAAGCGCGCCCCGGACGCCCATGAAAAACGACCACCTCGTTGCTGAGCATTGGAACTAGTGATTATAATATAGAAAAATAAATGCTGGATTACAAAATGTCGCTCGATTTAATGGTAATACTTCCGCCTTTGTAGCTCTTCATTTTTTTTTTTCAGTTAAAAAATAAGATGCATTACTTTTGAAAAGACTCTCATATATATATATTAAAATAAGAGTTAGGTTACGATAAGGGTCAGGTTTAGGCTGTTCTTAATACAGATTAAACTCCACTGCAGGGCGTCTCATAGAATTGATGGTAGCTGTCTGTGTGAGTTTATGTGGAAAAAACACTTAAATGGGCCGTTAGAATCCTAAAAGGTTCTCTCGGTGAGACTTTCTGAAATAGCAGGCAATTTTCTGGCATCTAGTTGGGTGCCTCATCCCCAACAAAAAAAGAAAAAAGAAAAAAAAGGAAATTAAAAACATAACAGAAAAAGATATTTCTCATTTAACTACTAAACAATATGAATGAATCCTATCCTCTTGAGCAAACATGTTTGTTTTTTTTCTTTTTGATATAATCAGCATTGTATTCTGTTTTATTTACTGGAGATATGTTGGCGAGGATATTTTTTCGAGGATTCTTAAACAAAAGATCCTTGTATCCATTAGAATAATAGCAACCCCCGCGTCCAAACGTTTGATGTACTAAATTTGACTAGTGTCCAAGAATATGCGCTATATTACTGTTTGAGATGGGGAATTTATTTTGTATTTTTTTTATCTGAAATTTGTCCTTTGTAGTCATAAAAAGATTTAAACGGTGAAGATGAAAAGTGCAACAATGGTACACAAATGTCCGGACGATAATTGTAAGCTGTGGGTCGGGGTGGAAGAGGACGGACAGCTGAGTTTGGTCTAACATCGGATTTATCCGAAAAGTTTGCCTATTATATATATATATATATATATATATATATATATATATATATATATATATATATATATATATATTAGTTATTCTTATGTTGGATTTCTTCTTCAGATATACAATTATTGCTGTGCTGGTCCTAATTTTATAATGACAACAATGAAAAGTACAATAAAAAAAATAGGAACTGTATACTTGGTCTCAGATGTTTGTATTATTTAGATTCTTGGACTACTAGTTCCATCTTGTGTGTTATTTTAACAATGTCTCGGTCGATGTAAATTCAGAAATCCTTCAGGGAAGTCTTTCCGAAATCGGGAATTTTCACGGAATTTCGAACAGAACTATGTATTAAATCCACGGGATTAGGATGCTCTCGTTCAGTCAGAATTATCAATAATCATATAAAATATTAATAAACATAAGTTTGTGTTTTTGTTGTATCCGAAGAACTGGGATATTAAAATTATAGGATATCATAGAACAAGTAAACAAGCTCATTTTGAGCTGAATAAAATTTATTCGTGACAGGAACATTAATTATTTACAGACCAATATTCATGCGTCAAAGGAAGCTGTCATATTGTCCACCGGTCCTATTCGAACTCTCTGTTGTTTTAAAAGATCTATAAAGGGCGATAACTCTTACTTTCTTATTAGAGTTATTCTCTCTTTTATCGCTAAAACAGTTTGCTTTTTTTTTTCAGAAAAACATTTAACACACATTCATAAAAAAGAGAGGAAGTTCAAAAGCATACTAATATAAAAACAAACGATACAAATATATTTAGTAAACTTCGTTGAGGTTACGGCAGCGTGCGCGTGCGAATGATTGCGAAAAATATATAGATCTGGAATCGGCTTCTAAGTTGCTAGACCCGATATCAACAACGGACACTGGAGGGGGGGATTTCCCGTTCAAGCATTGCATAAAATAAAGCAGCAAAGACGCACAAGCAAGAGACAAAACAACCAAATAAGGATTTGAAAGCAAATATTTACATGAAGGATAAATTAACAAGCAATCAACTAACAAGTAAAAAAAAAATTAAAATATTATCGAGGTTTTTTTTTAAACTATATTCGATGTTAAGGCCTTAGCTTGCGGGCTTTGGGGAGTGTGGAGCCACACTTTAATTGCCATTGCTCCCAGGGCCACTCTGACCCGGAGTTGTAGTACCTGTAAGGGTCCCAACTATGGGTTAAATAGAAACCAACTTAAAAAAAAACAAATATACTCTATTAAAAAATTGTTCTTCAAAATCACTGGATTCGGCATTAAATAACCTGAAAAGAGTTGATACGCCGTAAAACAAAAACAAACAAACAAATCATAGTGAATTCTAAAAGAAAAATGCGGTGTAACTTACATATCTTTGACGAGTGGCAAGAGGCACGCCCTCGAAGAAAGTATAAAACTTCGGTAATGTAGGAAATAAACTGTTTCCTTAACGGGAAAGTTCATATAGGTAAAAAGAAAATACTAGTTCAGCGACCATCACGCATTGAGGTAGGGTTTGAATTCTGAATTACGGATTGTGTGACACAATACTTACGTTAGATTTCCAAATGCAGCATTTGGTACGAAGATAAATCATTGACAACAGCAGAATTGTTGTGATTGGACGGAGTTCTTTATCACAAAAGTTTAGAACCCACTCGTTCTTGACAGAGGTAAGATATCCCGAATACAATTTCGGGTTCATATCAAACAGAAATCATATTTGACAGTGTTGCAGACCCGTGCTAGAGGTCACAAATGAAATAAACCACAAGTAGTGTAAAGTGTATAAAATATAATATGTATTTATCATAAAGAATACAGGAGCCACTAAAGTGGTATGAGAGGAACGTGTTCATAGCATGCGGTTAAACATGGTATGAATGTCTCCATCTAGTCTCTGAAACCAGTGGTATTCATAGGACTGGTTAATTCCACTTACTTCTCAAATAGATTGATAGTGATTTGTACCCCACAACAGACAGCTACATGTTATTTGTACGCTCGCCTCAGTACGAAATTAAAGATAGATAATAGAATTATCTTCTCTTCGTCCTTATTTTTTGCTTCGCCTTTTTCATCTTTCGTTTCCTTTTCATCGGACCTGGTGACAAGAACCTCTAGAGACAATATGTGTTCGGCTGGTTAGAATATCCCTCTTTTTCGCCACATATGAGTGCCAGTTACATATCCGACTGAGTAGGTGGTTGACACGGATATCTTCATGGAAACTTTTCCACGAAAGATGATGTACATTTACTTTATATCAGATCATGCATCGTTTCGGGGTCGAGTGATAGTTATCAAGAAATGGCACGCGCCGCTTTTCCTCCCAGACTGCGCGGTTACTTTTTTTTAATTATACTTATTATTAATTGGGTTAATCGTGATTAAAATTAAAATTACATTACTTTAGCGGAATTAGACAACGTGCATACATTACTATGGGTGTAAACCATCTATCAAAATAAGTGACTTCTTAGTTATAATGTTTGTTATATTTATATAGACAGAATAGAAAACTACTATTTTACTTAAATTTTATATCGTTGTTTTTTGTTTTTATTAATAACAAGTATAATTAACACATTATATAACACATAATAATATGATCATACTGATATTTGCTTTACAACATTTGTAAATAAAATACATATACATTCGCTTTCCTTTTTTTCTTTTTCTTTTTTTTTTACATGGAGGTCATCACTCATCAAGGCCCGGAAGCCACTCGGAATAAGGGTTATTGCGCGTACAGTAATCAATGGGATAGTATCGTACTAATCGTTACTGTTGGAGTTTTGATAAAGTGTCTTACTTAAGGGGGCGGTTCATCAGGAATTTGTTTATGTTGGACTTGAAGACATGCAAGTTCTAGTCAGGTGGGAAACAGGCAAACAGAAGAGAGTTTCACAGGTGTGCCCTTCTAAGAAAGAAGCTTTGTTCATGGAATCTACGTTAGGCACAGATAACGAGTGGGTAAAATTATTGAAAGTGGTTTCAGCTAGACGGATGTTTATCATGAAAGACTGGCTAGGAGGGACCAGAGATTGGAGCTCAAACGAGCGCTTGCCATGGAATTAACGATAAAACAAAGACAGGCTCACAACGTCTCTTCTGTGGGAGAAAGGCTGCAGGGAAGAGAAAAGGGCATCCCCCACTAAGCCACGAAGTCTATTTTGTACTCTGTCAAGACAGGGTAGGCTGTTTTTAGCAGCTCCCGCCCAGATGTGGTAGCAGTACTCCATCCCTGGACATACTTGGCTTTTATATAGACACTACACTTATGAGCCTATCAGAGAGAAATGATTTAATAATTGAGAAAACATTTCCAGTTATACCATAACTGGAAAGCATGTGAATAGGCCTTTATGCCATACCTTATCGAAGGCCTTTGATGTGTCAAGAGCAATTGCCCTAGAAAAGAAGCCTTTGTCGAGAGATTTACTAATCCTATAAAATATAACCGTTAGCACATATGTTGTAGATATAGCAGAACGGAAACCATATTGCATGTCACTAAGAAGGTTATTTCTGCTGAGGTGGTTGACTACTTCTCTATTCAATATGGATTCCAGCAGTTTACTCGTGACGCACAGGAGATTTATTGGTCTGTACTGAGAGAGCTGATTTATCACCTGAACTCTTAAATACAGGGCATACTGACGAGGTTTTCCAGGGTGTTGGAAAGCACTTCTCCTTAAGGCAACTCTTAAACAGTTTTGCAAGTATGGGGGCAAGTTCTGAGTGAAGCGTTTTCAACACTATAATTGGAATGCCATCAGGGCCAGTTGCTTTACTGGAATCAAGGTTCTTGATTAACTTGGCGACCTCACGCACAGATATTTGTATATTGCATAGCGTGTTGTCTGTTATAGGAGGAAATACGGGGAGTTGATGGCCTTCGTCGCATAGGGTAGAAGTAGCTGCAAAATTCTTGGCAAATAGTTTGGCCTTGTCTGATGCTGCCGAGATGACCTCAGGTCCATTAATGATGGTTGGGATAGAAGTACGCTTCTGTTCGGGATCATGTTTGCATATCGGTTTGGATGTGTGTACGTTTATATGTAACCTGATCAAATTTTAAATTCTCATAAAACTTCTATAATGGTCTCTGAACATAAATTTAAATATAATTCATTAACTAATAACTTAATTTTATAAATTTCATGTTCTAAAATTATTCACTTAAATATATGCATTTCTGTACGTATGTTTGTTTATGTGTATATCCGTGTTCGTATGTTTATGTATATGTGTGTATGTATATGCATATATATATATATATATATATATATATATATTTATTTATATATATATGTGTGTGTGTGTGTGTGTATGCATGTATGTATATAGATATATGCCTCGTTGTGAATCTGTATATCTAACTATAAAGACTTAACGTTTTTTTTTCATCAAAGAAATTGTTTTTATACTCTATTTCTTTTTATCAAACTATCTTCCTCCCCCCCCCTAACGTTCATCTATTTCTGACACGTGACTTTTGCCAACGAACACATTTGCAACACCTTTTTTTTCGGCCCGCAAAAATTAGCTTATAAACAGACCAGCTAACCTCTCCCACCCATCCACTAACACAATCTACTGTTCTGGTAAAATTTATATTGTCTAAAATCCAGCTGGAACAATTTTGGAACAATTTTGGAACAATTTCACAAAAGGTTGAAATGCGATTAATCCATTTTTATCCTTATCTTTTAAAGAGATCGCAACTTTTTTTTCTTAAGAGCTCAGTCTTTTCTTTGTTCTATGGCGTCGAATGGTTCAGGGTCACCTGATGAAGTCTCATTGACTGAAACAGATGTCTGTTTGCAGCGACCAAATGTAACTATTTACCTTCGAATAATATATATGAATAAAATATATATGGCAATTAAGCTACACAGGATATTCTGAGTTTCATCCACGCTAGGATTCATCAGGCTTATATATATATATATATATATATATATATATATATATATATATGTATATATACATATATATATATATATACACATGATTTTTTACTAGGTAATATATATATAATTACTTACATTTATTTATTCGTATAAATATATATGTGGTGGGGGATTGTATATACGCGTATAATATATATTTATGTAAGAATTAAGTTTTAAAAATAAGAAATAACATTACATAGAACTTTATCAGATCAATAATTGACCCTTATGTTTGTATAATAGTGAATTTGCCTCTCTTCTGATGAGAAACATTTAGCTTCGAAATACCATTGCCTTAGAGGTTTTTTTTCATTTTCCTCCAACTTTATACAGGTCTTATACATGTATGGCAACATACATGTATAAGAAAACAAAAACGCAGATAACGTCTTTGAAGTCTTGATAATCGTCTAGAAAAAGCAAATGAAATATAATACTCCACAGCAAGTAAAAGTGGTATATATATATATATATATATATATATATATATATATATATATAAAAACAAATAAGTGTTTTCGTTTCCAATAGACTTTGCTTTGAAACCAATCTGCATAATATTTTGGTGTTTTAACTTATTTGAAAGCGTTTATTCAGTTCTAAAAGAAACTGACAACTTTGAAGCCAAGGTAATTGGTCAAGAATATAAAATTAAATCAAATTGTCCACAGGAACAAAAATAAAAAAAATCAAATATAGCATCATTAAAGTCTTGATAATTGCTCAAAAATAGAAAATTAAATATTGGTACCTGTAAAAGAATTTTTTAGGGTCGTTTTTCGGGTTTAGGGTAATGGTGTGTTGGTATTTTGTGCATATTTACATTCCCAAACAAATGTTTACAGTCTGAGATTGTTCTGTCCGTGGAAGGAAAGACCAATATGCGTTTGTTTACATTTTATAGTAGTTCCGTCTGCGCAAGGACAGAGTTAGCAATGCGTGTTGAAATGCCAATAACTCGCAAACCTTTTGTTAGAGCTCACCGTATTAAAATTTTTAAGGTTCCAGTATTTAATTTAAAAAATTTTAAACGATCATCAAGATTAAAAACATGTTACGTATGTTTTTTAAGTAGAAGTGCATCATGGTTAGAAGTTGATTTAATTTTAATTTAATTTTATGTTTGTACGATTATCCAATTTTAAAATACGCTATATATATATATATATATATATATATATATATATATATACTAGCAAAAGTACTCGTCGTTGACTGGGTTCAAAAACAGCCTACAGAAAATAGACTCTGATTTATGAAAGTATGATAGGTTATGAAAAGGAAAGGTTGTAAAGAAATAGCTTCGAATTTGGGGGTATCAAAACCAAAGCAAAATATGATGAAAGTAAAAATAAAATAGATAAACCCCATAATTTATTGTACTATACCTGTTCACACTGAAACACCTATCACAATATTCTGTTGATCTATATTAAAAAAAAAAACTTGTTAAACTGTGTGACATATTTACATTCTATGGAGGTCAGGCGTGAACGAACACCCCCTAATTTTATTATACCATATTTCTTCAAACTGAAACATAATTATCAAAGTATACTTAGGCAGATAGATATGAAAAGTCTTTATTAAAGTTTGTGCCTATTTCCATTCTATGGAGACCAGGCGCCAACGCAGACCCCACAAGTTTATTATACCATCCCTATTTAAGTATTATTATGTACATCTATATCAAAAACACTTGTAAACGTTTCTTTTAATTTTTAATTTTTTTATTTCCATACTTTTTGGACCAGGCGCGTACACAGACCCCACAATTTTAATAAATCATCATTAGGCCAGATCAAACATACCCATTCCTGTGTCACGATACATCCTCTATCATTATATGTGATCAGTTTTCTATAATAGTCAAACATATAGGAGCCTATTCGTGACCAGACATACACACAGACGTTCACCTTTATATTATAGATATATATTATTTATGCATGTATGTTATCATGCTGAATTGTTAAAAATAAATTGCAAGTATTATTATAAGGATAGTTTAAAGGTTTCCATTATTTTATTTTCTGTTTTTGAGCGATTATTATGTTTGTATTTGCTGGTTTTTAGCAATATGGCCTAATGTAGATGAGTATTTTTTGTTAAAATGTATTCTCAGAATCTACCATGCAATTATTTGACCTGAGTAACCTTTAAAAAGCATTCCATTTAAATTTAAGCTTTACACTATATATTATTTGTTTGTTAGGTGAAAGTATGCAGTAGTTGCAAAACACTATATCCTCTTCACGTTTGTAATGGGTTTCTAAATAATCATCTTATTATTTCAATAGGGTTCAATACATGCATAAGTCCAAAAAGAATATAATGGATGTCCAAAGAAGAAAACGTGAATGTGTTAACGTATGAATCTATAAATAAAAAAATAAGTGAACATTATTCATCAAACCGCGCCATATATATTTTGTGTAAACATCGTCCTCCGCTTGTAGGCGATCAGAATAAGAAAAGAAAGTTTAATCCTAGCAAATCAGTTAATGTGTAAAATTAAATGTGTAAAAGGAAAAATAAGCAAACATTATTTATTAAACCGCGACTGATATAATATCGGTCAACATCGTTTCCTATTTGTAAGTTGTTACGACTGTCTTGATACTACTGGTATGTTATTTATATCTGACGGCGACGACCACAAAGAAAGAAAGAAAGAAGAATCTAGAAGAAACGCATTGTATTTAGTAGTAAATGTACGTGTGTGTATGTTTCAGTCTTAGCAAAAAATCTAAAATCATTAATTACTTTAAAGGGTTGATCAATTCGTTCGCTGTTGCTATATGTTGAAAAATTGTGTCTATTACCTGAAATTGACGCCGTGTAAATAAGTATTTGTCCTAAATACGCCACAATGTAATGTTCTGAAGTGTTCGTTTAGAATGATCTAATTCCAGAAGAAGAGAACAAGCGAGCAACTAATCAGAGGCAGCGGACTTTTCCTAGGGAGAATTCTTTTATTCTAATACGGGAAAGATAATGGTATATCTGCGTATGTATGAGTCAGTTACGGGCGATGTAAGCATAGAATCTGTGGAACGTCCAGACTTCCTGCAGGTGTAGACTGGTTACGGTGATAGGTCTAAACATTTAGAAAGAAAAATAAATACCCCTTCCTATAACGATCTTGCGATTGTGATTGAGCTGTTCTTAGGATATAATGTAGTATTATTTCGATAGAAAGAGTCTGTAAAGGTATTCGAAAGCTATATAAGATAGTGGTTATTAGCCTAGCTGGATTACATTTTTATGTGGCATTTGTTCTTGCAAACCTACGATACTTTTTCGAGAGGAAAATTCTTGTGCCTACTACGAAGAGATGAAGAGATATATATTCTTGCATATGTACGGCCAAAATTATACTTGTATATAAATATGTGTGTATTAGTTTGTATGCAGAATTTTGCTATTATATCGGAAAATATATATTATACATATATACGAAAGTAATAAACATGTATTTATGTATTATATATATGTATATATATATGTGTGTGTATATATGTGTGTATGTATATATATGTGTATATATATGTATATATGTGCGTATATATATGTGTGTATATATATGTGTGTGTATATATGTATATATATGTGTATATATGTGTGTGTACGTGTGTATATATATGTGTGTATGCACATATGTGTGTTTATATATATATGTGTGTATATATACGTGTATATATATGGATATATATGTGTATGTATATGTGTGTATATATATGTGTGCATATATATGAGCCAATAGTTAATAAAACATGTTAAAAACACTTTGAAAAAGAGTTTAAAACATTTAATCTGAAAAGGAAACACTAAATAAGTGGATAGTCCTTAATCTGCGGAGTTTCAAAAAAATACTTTCCTTTTTATCAGAGGGTAGAAAATTAGCAAAATGCGGGATCGGATTTTGCATACAAAAGCATTTGATGAAACTGCAAGTAAGTCAAAGATCTAACTTGATAACAAAAAGTGAAGCAGAGGGAATATGGTGAAGAAAAAGGTGAAAGGTAAAGTATCCAATGACGGTAAAATCCAAAAATGTAAGTCCAAGAAAGTGTATTTAATTTTCTATTCGCACAAGTAAAATCCAAGGAAATCGCGTAATTGGAAGATGGTCCAAAATAATCCAAAAGGCCGAAATCCGTGGAATAATTCACAAATATGTACAAGGAAAAGGGGAAAAAATTCCAATAATATTAATAGAAAAATAAGATATACTTTTAACATGGCTGTATATATATATATATATATATATATATATATATATATATATATATTAAGGCAATCATGAAGGGAAGACGTATTCGTTCGGAATTCATTTTATATTAAAAAAAAATGACCGAGGAGAAAAGGAAAATGGATAGCGACTAAAAAATAAAAGTAGGAAAATAGAGGAGAAAAAAATATCAAAACGAGTCAATTGACATGTTTCGCCCTCACTCATCAAAATTGGAATCGAGGGATTTATTTTTTAGTAATTTGTTTTCCTTAATGATAAAATCTAAAAAAGAGACCGAAGCAACAGCAATCGTATGGGGATGAATTTTAGAGGCTGATCACGTTCAAACCCAACAAGCAGTCATTTTGCTTACTGTACCTCATTTGATTCGCCTTTTATTCCCCTATAATTTTACCTGTTCGTATTTGACTTTTAATTGAAATATTCTAGTGTTCACGTCAATTTAAAAAATAACTTCAAATTGAGGAGGCAAAAAAAACTCCGCAGCAACAAATTCGCTTAAAACCAACTTAAATTATAGCCCCTAAATCAGTTTAAAATATCCACTAACGTAATTGTTGTTCCAGGTTATACAACGTAACATTTAGTCCATATGCCACGACTTTCTCTTAGTGATCGTTAGGAGCCCATTAATCTCTACCCTTCTGCTTTATCCAATCAAGAAATCGGTCGCAGATTGAAATGTGATGAGAAAATGGTACGAAAGACTGTGTAAAAGCATCAAAACAACGGTAGTGTTCATGATGCCCCTAAATCTCGTCGTACTCTAGTTCTAACAGGGAAGACAATGCTATAAAGATCTGCAGCCTACGTATCAGATTTGAAAAGGCTCCCAAATCCAAGAACAGTGCAAGTTCTCCCTTTCTACTGTCAAGAACTGATTAAAGGGATTTAATTTGCGAGGATATGTTGCAAGACGCAAGCAAATGCTTTCTCTCAAGAAAAGAAAGAGCCGTCTGGACTTCGTCAGATGCAATGAAGATCATAACTCTTAATATTGGTCAAAAGTGTTTTTAGCGACGAAAGCAAGTTCAATAGGCTAGGTAGTGATAGTAGGCAGTAAGTCCGTCGGAGGAAAGACGAAAAATTTAATCCTAGGGGTTCAGTTTCAACGCTGCAAGTTCGTGGAGGTTCAGTTTTGGTGTGGGGCATTATTAGTACCAATGTTCCAGGGCCTATAGTTCGTTTGCAAGGTCGAATCAATTCGACCAAGTACATTAATATGTTAGCTGAGCATTTTCTACCCTAATTTGATCGGATTTTGGATGATAATCCCATCTCCATGCAGGATAATGCTCCCATTCACACAGCTGGCAATGCCAAGAGGTTCCTGGAAGAGCATGATATTCCGTGTTTGGATTGGCCTGCACAATCTCCACACCTCAATCCTATCAAGAACGTATGGCATTACATCAAGCAACAGCTACGCAATGATAAAATTTCAAATTTGGAAGAACTTTGGGCAAAAATGAACGAAAAGTGGGATGTCCTTTCCCCGGAATATTGCTGCAGTCTAATTCAAGGAATTTCTAAAATATTGCAGGCTGTCAAATTGCAGAAGGGCTATGCTACTAAATATAAACTAGTTCATTGTGTTCCTGTTGTATTTGTGTTGCATTAATGTCCTAAAGTTATATTTAAATAACAATTTTCCATCGTGCGGACTTTCTTTTTGCTTCCTCAATTTGAAGTTATTTTTTAAATTGACTTGAACACTAGAATATTTTAATTAAAAGTCAGATATGAAGAGGTAAAATTATAGGAGAATAAAAGGGCAATCAAATGAAGTATAATTTGTTTAAAAAGTTACATTAAATTTAGCTTAAATTTTCAGTTTTTGAAAAAAATACAAGTGCGGACTTTCTTTTTGCCACCTATATATATATATATATCATTTACACTGAGGAAGATCGAAGGATCGGTCGAAAATTATGTGCTTTTGAAGGAAACATTCTTGGGTTTTTTTTCAAAAGACTTTTTGTATTCCTACACGTCAACACACAGGAAATAAATACAGAAAAGATATAAACATTACTATATTTTCCGTATTGATTTTCTATTCATACATATTTATATATATATATATATATATATATATATATATATATGTTTATTGCTTTCATATATATGTATAATATATTTTCCGATATACTATATATTTTCTTACATATAACAAAAATTCTGCATACACAAACACATATAGATAGATAGATAGATAGATCGATATACTTCTCCATCCAGTATACATATTTTACAGCTGATGTTTAGAATTTTGTAACAACGTGTGTAATAGATCGGAACATTTTATTCGTAAAGTCCAAAATTCTTAACAATTGAGCACATTTGAAGACGAAATGCAGAAATAAAAAAAAGAAAAGCAGAAATAAAGTACTCTTTAATTTTTTTCTCTTCCACTGAAAAACTCTCCCACCAAAATGGCGCGCCTATCGTTTGGCACTGGATCGATCAGACGCTGCGACCTCTCAACAATCACAAGTGCTGAATCGAACTGGACGAGGCCCATTTCACAAGGAAGGCTACCTAACCTTTTTTCTTTTTTTTTTAGTTTGTTTTGTTTTCTGTTTTTTTTTTTATTTGATTGTTTCTTTTTTTCTTTTTCTATGAACCTAATAAGAAGCTGACCCCATTTCCTGAGAATATCTTAAGGAGGTTTGCTCGCGTTGTATTGAATGAATTCTCTTGTAAAAAGAGATTCGCCGTAGACAGAAGAGAACGAGTCGAGGTCAGCACAGCCAAAGCTAAATTGGCTTTTGCTTTTTCGTTTTTAGGCAGGAAAGGGAAAGGAAAAGAGGCGGATCGTAACAAGAAAAGAAAATAAGCAAAGAAAAAAAATAAAACAGAATCATGCACAAAAAAAAACGATACACATATTAATAAATTAATTCTGTAGTAAGCTTTAAGGATATTTATTGTATGCCGGCATTAATAAGCCTATCCTTTCCCACCAAGAAAAGAGCAAAGCGCTGTTTGATTTTGTTTGGTTGGATTCTATTACGGCATACCAACATTTTGGTTTACTTTATGAATGCGGATAAGTAATAAAAAGGGTTTTCTTTGGGTTTTTTTATTGGGATGGGTGGATTATTAGGTTACCACCTCCCAACGTATTACCCATATATTTATACATGTATATTTATACGATGGTAGAAAGTATAGGTACTGAACAGAGAAATAAGAGAACAAAAATGACTAATATGTACAAAAAAAGAAATCATCGCAACTTAGTTATCATTAGGTTAAATACTCGAGATTTGACCAATGAACGGCGTCAATATTTATACATTTTGTGAGAGTGAGAAATTCAAAAATGCAAGGTAGCAGTGTAGGAAAAGATAGTAGGGAGGAAGTATACGTTTCTACCTGAAATTGTTGCCGAGTCGAATACTTGAGTAGCGATTTTTTAAGTGATGTAGACAGGGAGTATATTATAGTACATATTTAAATATAGATATAACGCAAAAAATATATAAGGTTTCGCATTGGATCGCTGCTCTTAACTTTATAGGCAAAGCAATAAACATCATATATATATATATATATATATATATATATATATATATATATATATATGGAGTATAAAATCAATTCTTTAAAAGGACACTTAACGGAACCATACAAAGCTCATCAAATTATTTTGGAGCTTATATATGGGTCAATAAAGAGAGAAAATAGAGGTATAAAACTATATATATATATATATATATATATATATATATATATATATATATATATATATATATTTTATATGAGTATACATAAATTGATATAAAGAGGTCAAAATTACCCAAAACCCCTAATTGGTGTATACCCTTATAAAATAAATGAATATATATATATATATATATATATATATATATATATATATATATATATATATATATAGTTTGTATACCTTCATTTACTTTAATGAAATATATATATATATATATATATATATATATATATATATAACTTTTTAAATGGGTGGATATGTCTATATTATGCCCCATAAAATGTTTAAAGTATTGCAAATAAACTGAAATTGGAAGCATATGTATTAATCTCTAATATCTATCGTAAAATTCCACAAAAATATCTGAAACTTCATGAATAGTTTTCGCCTTCTTTTGTATAAAACTTAATGCAACAAAACAGTGAAAATAATTGGAGCTCTTACGCCTAGGCGCTATGTGTCAAAATGGTAGATTAAATAGCTTATGAGTGTATCCAGTACTTACAAATATCAGAACATAACAAACAAATAACGATAAATATGTGTGTGTGTTTCAGTAAGCAAACATCCATTGAACCATATCTCGCGTTTAACGAAATGAAATGAATCGTAATATGTAATGTTTTGAATGTGAGTGATAGATTTATATAGCGTGTCCGAAAATCACTGAAGGGTTTTGAATTTTCTTAAGTTCAAAATCCTTCAGTGACTTTTTTGACAATCACTACCACTCTCATTCAAAACATTACACGCACACATGTGTGTGTGTGTGTTCGTATGTGTGTGTTCGTATGTGTGTGTTCGTGTGTGTGTGGAAACTCACACACAAGACATATGTCAGAGATAAGGGTTTCTTAGTGAATAAGTAATGTTCAAGAATCAAACCAATATTCTGATCAAATAAGGTGATTTCTTTCTAAAGTTTTAAATAAAGATGTAGTAAAATAATAGAATCATCATGTTATACAGGCCATCTAGAACATATGCTGTAGAACGGAGAAAAAAGGCCAAAGACCCTGGTGTTTTGATGTGATGTTTTGAATATAATAAACTAGTTATGGCCAAAGTTGCATTTCTTTCTGATAAAACACTAAGAAAGGGGGCCTAATTAGAGTTGGGGCTCGTTTTTTTTTTTTTTTTTTGGTCACCCTATATATATATATATATATATATATATATATATATATATATATATATATAACCAGACATTATTGATTACATACGTGCATACATGTTTCTGTGGTGTCTTTATTCAGGGGGTGTCTATCTTAGTCAGGGAGGAGAAAAGTAAATTCAAATTTAGAACTGCTATTCTCGAAAATTAAGAAAAATGTCAATTTTATCAGACGGTGTTTACTTTTTTCCTGTTCCCGAATCTCCTTCCTTTCAACATCACATACTTTTTAGGGAAACTAGCTGTCCTGTGAATATTTTAAGAGAAAATAAATACGAAACGAAATAATTTAAATTCAAAATGTCAGTATTCTATTTTAAATAATATTTTATTAATGAAATTCATGTCGCTCTTCATTACTATTAATATTGACGTTATTGATATGTGAGAGTGCGCGTGTAATAGTAATATAAATAATAATAAAGAACAACGGTCGTTGCCAACGACAAATCAATAGAAAACGGTAACGCCGAGTTATTTACAAAGATTATCAGGAGAGGTAAAATGTAGTGGAAATCTTCGGTCGCTTATTGTCACCCAGAATCCAGGGAATACTAGCAGTTATTATCAGTGGGTAATCTCTGATGATTTTCTGTGTGAGAAATTATAGTCCGTACACATATTGTCAACGAAAAATCAATGGTAAGCGACTGTTAAGATAACACAAATTCATTTGCAATGGTTATCAAAAGAGGTAGAGAGTACTGGAAATCCGGAGAGACTAGAACGAGGACGAGAACAGAACAATCGGACCTGACAGAAACAAAATTTTACTGGTGCCAGATATGGGAAGAGCGACAGGATTATAATAGAAAGGCCGAATGGCTGAAACACATGAAAGGGGAGATGCAGTAAATCGAAGAAATGACAGAGAATGAAATCAGCAAACAAACCCTCAAGATAACTCTATGAAAATGGCAAACTGGAGAGTACCAGGTTATAAGAGAATACATGCCTATTGGTTTAAAAGATTCACAAAACTACATTAAAAAAGCGAGTCAGAACCTGAAAAAATATATATAAGAAGTAGAAGTACCAGAATGGATGAACAAAGGTAAAACCACTTTGGGGCAAAAAGACGCAGAAAAAGGAACAATTCTCAGCAATTACAGACGTATTACGTGCCAAGCCGGATACAAGTTCACCAATACAAATGAAATAATGGACCATCTAATGTACATGGATGACCAAAAGCCAATAAGGAATTAAAGGCACAAATAAACACAACAGTAATCTCCAGTCAGGATATCCGAATGGAATTCGGCATGGAAAAGCGTGCGCTCCTGATCATGAGAAGAGGAAACTGAAAACAACGGAAAGAATTCTACTACCCAACGAAAAAAGAGATTAGAACCCTAGGTGAACACGATAGCTAAAAATATTTGGAGGTTTTGGGAGCTGACTCCTTCAAAACAACAGATATGAAAAAGAAAATTGGAGAGGAATACCTAAGAAAATCAAGAAAACTCCTCGAAACGAAATTGTAAAGTAGAAATCTAATTAAAGGTAAAAACATATGAATAGTGTCACTCGTAAGATACTGTGGACCACTGATAGGATAGACCAAAGAAGAACTTAGACATCTTGACCAGAAGACCAGGAAACTCATGACAATGTACAATGCACTACATTAAAAGGCTGATACTCACACACTCAATATGAAAAGCAAAGACGGTGGAAGAGGGTTGGTTAATATAGAGGACTGCATAAATGACACAAGAAAAAAATTAGAAAAATACATAAAGCGGAACACTGAAAGAATAATTACTGCAGTAAAAGACACTGAAAAAACAAACAAAACAGAAACAAGAAACACAAGGGATAAGACGAGAAAAGAAAAATGGGAAGAGAAACAACATGGACGATTCATAAGGATGAAAAAAGATGAGACTAACGAAAACACTTGGACATGGTTACAAAAAGGAAACCTTAACAGAGAAACTGGATCCCTAATAACAGCCGCACAAGGTAACGCGATTTGAACCACCCACATAAAAGTAAGGATAGATAAGACACAATAAAACAGCAAATGCAGACTCTCCGGACTAAGAGATGAAACAATAAACCACATAATAAGCCAATGCAGCAAACTAGCCCAAAAAGAATATAAGAATAAATGCGATCAAATGGGGAAGGCAGTACACTGAGAAATACGCAGACAACTGCATTTTGAACATTCAGACAAATAGTACAAGCACAAACCGGCAGCAGTACTGGAAAATGAAAGTCACAAGATCCTATGGAATATGGATATACAAATGGATCAACCTATCGAAGCAAGACGACCAGATGCCATACTAGTTAACAAGAAGGAAAAGACCTGTCATATTGTAGATTTTGCTGTTTCAGCAAACCACGGGGTGAAGATCAAGGAATCGGAGAAGCAGAGCAAATACACTGAACTGGTCAGAGAGCTCAAAAATGAAAAAAGTCAGGATAACACCACTAATAGTAGGAGCGCTAGGAACAATACCGAAAAAACTTTGAAAGGAGAATGGGAGAGATTCGAATCAGAGGGATGGCTGATAGGATACAATGGATAACAATAATGAAAATTGCTGAAATAATACGGAAACCCCTTGAATGCGGAGATTAATAAACACGAACTACAGACACAAACTGGACATGTGGAAAATACTACAGATGTAAAACACAAAGGAGCATTACATGGAATCAGAAAATCTGGAAATTTTGTGTGTGTGTCACAAAAAACGAACACCACACCAAAACGAGAAGAGTCAAAGAGGATAGAAAGACCGATGGAAGAAGCATTAGCCAGACCTCCGCTGGACGAGTGCAAAGAGGTCTGAAAACCTTGGGGAGGCTTTTTGCCACCCAAATTCCAGTGAATAGCGACAGAGGTGGAGAGTACTGGAAATCTGGGAAGACTTGCTGTCACACAGACTCCAGAGAATGCCACAAGTTATTCTCAAAGAGAAATATTTATAGTTAGCCTGTGTGACTACTCCTAGTAAATAATAATAATAATAATAATAATAATAAATAATAATAATAATAATAATAATAAATAATAATAATAAATAATAATAAATAATAATCATGATAATAATAATAATAATAATAATAATAAATAATAATAATAATAAATAATAATAATAAATAATAATCATGATAATAATAATAATAATAATAAATAATAATAATAAATAATAATAATAAATAATAATAAATAATAATCATGATAATAATAATAATAATAATAATAAATAATAATAATAAATAATAATAATAAATAATAATAAATAATAATCATGATAATAATAATAATAATAATAATAATAATAAATAATAATAAATAATAATCATGATAATAATAATAATAATAATAATAAATAATAATAAATAATAATAATAAATAATAATAAAT
>NC_136488.1:101741626-101764126 GCF_053919585.1 Euprymna scolopes | reverse complement strand
GTGTGTGTGTGTGTGTGTGGATGTGTGTATGCGTGTGCGTTAAGAATGTTGCGTAAAATGTATTATATATATATTACTTAGAAATCAAAACAACCCGAAAATAAGTTTTTAGACCGATTGAATCTGACTCAGAAAAAAAGCATTTCCTCCCCCTTTGTCAAAAAAATCGCTACTAGAATAAATGTTTAGGAAGGCTGTTAGCAATATACGATACGGAGATGGTAAATTGAAGTGGCGTATTTAAAAAAAAAAATAAGACAAATATGCGAATGTCGCATTCAGATTATAAATCTTCACATGCTATTTATTTTTCAAAATCTTTACCATATAAATCTGTAAATATTGACTCCCTGTTTAATATAACCGGGATAGTAAGTCTATAATTACTGATTTATATGCGAAAACTTTTGAACAAAATAAATATACAAAAATTTATGATGTGACTTTCCATCGTTTGTCTGTTTTTGTTCATACGTCACGTCATTCCAATGCTGGTATTCTACATTGCTAACAGACTTCTTATACACTTGCATCTTACTTTATTCGTAGTACTTCAAGCCAATATATATATATATATATATATATATATATATATATATATATATATATATATATTGGGGTGGAGAGGGGTCCGGTAAGCCGTGGTGAAGGCAACCTTTCTAGGAGGAGTAAATCTCTGATTTAAAAAACCATAAAGCGGGAGACCAGTACCCGCATTAAGCTGGTCTGCAGTTTAATTTGTTGCTGGCTATCTTGCTTTTTGCTTGTTGCTTGATCTCAACATTTTGAACAGAGAGAGAGTCTTAGCTGTCGTACAAAGCTAAGACTCTGTAACATCATCTGTGTATAGATACTCCCTCAGGCATTTGTCTATAAAAATGGTCCTTTGGCGATGGTAACCGCGACGGATAGGGACTTCGAATCTCCTAGCTGCATTCACCACGTTTTGGTCAAGTAAGCGTCTGGCCGGTTTTAGGTAAGATTTAAGCTATCTTCAGACAATGCTCATCTGGAACCGTAGAGATTAAACGTCTCTATCAACTGCGCCACGGGCCCCGAAGGGCGATAAAGGTTGTATTTTTTGATCTTATAAATGCACGTTTATTTATTATCTGAAAACGTCGTGAAACAACAACTAATAAAGATGAGAATAATAGTCCGCAATAAATAAATTGATAAATAATACTCATCTCAATAATGAATTCCAATTAAAATAATATATATACCATTAGGTTCGAACCCGACCATGTGGATTTATAAGATAAAAAAATACAACCTTGATCGCCCTTCGGGGCCCGTGGCGCAAGAGACGTTGAATCTCTATGGTCCCAGATGAGCATTGTCCGAATGATAGCTGTTTCAATCCTACCCAAAGCCGGACAGAGGCTTACTTGGCCAAAAACGTGGTGAGACAACAACTATTGATGGCAGTGATTGCTGAGAATGCAGTTAGAAGATTCAAAGTTCCTATCCGTCGCGTTTACCACATGACGAAGGCCAGAGGAATAGTTGGCCGAAACGTCGTGAAACAACAACTAATAACGATGAGAATAATAGTCCGCAATAAATAAAAAATTACCTAAAGAGTGTGTTCAATACTATTGCAGAGCATATATATATATATATATTCATTCCCCTTTTAGCTGCTTAGTTAAACATGTCCCTTTTACCGAATCGTGTTAACGATTCGGTAATTTCGTCAGACTTGAAGAAAAGTCTGTAAAGTCGAACGAAATTATCGGATCGTTCATATGATTCGGTAATCGAAACGTGTAACTAAGCAGATAAAACAGTAATATATATATATATATATATATATATATATATATATATATATATATATCCGAAAATAAGAGCGTATTATCTATATTTTGCTTACAGAAAGTTTTAGATGAGATAAGTCATTGGTACCATCAGTATCAAACCGATAATTAGAGACCGTTTTAGATACCTATATCAAGATGAGTATTGACTGAAGAGAGCTTTATACGGATATCTAAAACGGTCTCTAATTATCGGGTTTGAAACCGGCGGTAACGATGACTTATCTCATCTAAAACTTCCTGTAAACAAAATATGAAATATATAAATATATATATATGTGTGTGTGTGTGTGTGTGTGTGTGTGTAAGTGTGTGTGTGCATATATAGTTGGATATCCAACAGAATAACTATCGTTTCAATACCATTGTCTTTGAGAGCACAAGAATGATAATCCACATGTACGTATGTCCAGTCTCTTGCATATTAATTTGCAGATATGTGTGTGCATGTATCTGCCTGTTTGTTTTTACGGCATTCGTAAGTAGCTTTTACGTCGCCTTAGTTCTTTCGACATATTTTTGTTTCTCCGGTATTCGGCGTTTCCACTTGATGAAAGATGGTAACGATACAATTTCCCTTCATCCTTGGACGTACTTGGCTTTTATATAGATAGATAATTGCATCAGCAGTGAGATATCTACTGGAGTGGTAGAAGGATCCTACCATTTTTTCAGCGACCTTGGCAACAGACATTATTAATTCACTGCCCGCATAGCAACAGCCGTATAGCTTAACGGTTAAAAGCTCCGACTGTTGTTTGGGCGATCGGGTTTCGATCCTGGATGGAGGTAGTTGCTTGTCTAGCCGCACGGATGAGCTGTGAAACAGCGAAACAATACTGTATGTGGATGACTAAAGTGAGAGATTATATATATATATATGATTTTTTAGAAAGTGAGAGATTATATATATATATATATGATTTTTCATAAAGTAAGAGAATATATATATATATGTGATTTTTCATAAAGTGAGAAAATAAATATATATATATATATATATGATTTTTCATAAAGTGAGAGAATATATATATATATATATATATATACACACACACACACGAGGTGCCTTTAACAGGTTTTCAGACTTTTTGTACAGACATTTCAAATTTTCGTAGATGCTTGAAAACTCAGTATGTTTTTCCTAAACATCTGGTGAGATGGCTGACCATTTGTTATGATTTCAAGTTCAAATGAAATGCTATGGAAGAAATTGGAATACACTCTACTAAAGTCTGATTGTCACAGCTGGTGAATTTACAAAAATGCAATCTGGACGTGAGGACACGTTAGAAGAACGATAACGATATGCTATAAAATTCTGTTTTCACCTTGGAAAAATGCAACAGAAAACGTATGCTTCAGGTTGCGTTTAGGACTATCTTGCATGAATCTAGCCTCAGTTTTTGAGTGGCCTAAGAGATACAAGGAAGGCAGATATTCTGTGAAGGATGACAAGAGGTGTGGGAGAAGTAAGGAAGTCAAAACACCAGAGTTGATTGGCCAAATAAAGAATTTCATGAATAAGGGTCGTTGTGTGTCTATACAGATACTAATGCACAGTGTGATGCCAGTTTGGGAACTGTACACAATCATTCACTAGGAACTGAAGATGCGGAAGACTTGCGTGAAGCTTGTCCCAAGGGTGCTCAGAGGATATCAGAAAGAAAGACGTTGTTACAACCAAGATGGGTAACAGGACACTTCATCTCCTTCCCTTTAGTTCAGACCTTGCTCCCTATGACTTTTGGTTATTACCTGAGCTCAAGGAAAACCTTAGAGGGTGTCGTTATGAGATAATTAAGGGGGTAACAGAAGTTGTGACGAGAGTCATTGACATTCTTACACAAGAGGACTTTCATGTAGCTATCAAGAAATTGTTGAGCGGTACAACAAGTCCATTGCATCTGGAGGAGATTCCTTCGAAGGAGACTAGAGTTTCATGTGTGTACTATCAATAAAAGAGGCCATACAAAAAAGTCTAATGATACTTTGTAGCTTATTTGCCATATATACAATGCCTTCAAAAGAGTTGTATGTTTTTGTTTCGATTCTAGCTGATGGAACTCAAGTCATATATATATATATATATATATATATATATATATGTGTGTGTGTGTGTGTGTGTGTGTGTGTGTGTATGTGTGTGTGTGTGTCCGCGCGCCTGTGTGTGTGTTTTGGTCTCGCTACTATATATAACGTTCTATATAATAATCAATAGAGAATTGTATATGTAATAATGAATCTATTATCTGCATGAATTAAAATATCATATTTAAGCGTATCTTACGACCGAGCAACGCCAGATGGCTTGCTAGTATATATATATATATATATAATTAGACGTGAACTTTAGTTATTCCTTAAGAACACTTTTATCTACGCTGTGTACAAAGTGTTTTTGAAGATAATATGAAAAGTTTCTGTGAATAACTAAGACTTACTTGATGTCAGATTACCCTATATATATATATATATATATATATATATATATATATATATATATATATATATATATATATATATATATATATACAGGGTCCCTACCAAAAAAGTAATTTTTGCCCAATTGGATTACAAGTACTAATATAATTGTTGAAACTAGAAAACATTTGTTGATGGCATTGTGAACATCAGAAGATGAAGACAATTGTTAGATGAGATGTTCAGTCTGTTTCCTTCTGTAAACAGCTGCACAACAACGTTAAGAGTTTAGCGAAGATCCTCTCTCTATTTGGATAATTTCAAGTGAGATATTGTTTTTATGTTCTATCAAAAGGAGTTTTTAAGGATTTTATGTCTGTGACCTTTCTCCCTTGCAAATTGAACTTTATATAACAACAAACAACGGCCGGTCCATTGTGTTGCGATCTAGGCTTTTTGAGAACCATTTGTTTAGTTCATTGAAGTCAAAGGTATTGGCTCTAAGCCAGGCAACACTATCCTTTGATGTATAGGCTTTTGGTCTATTTTGTCATCATTTACTTTCCTCTCCTTTTATTGATATTTTTGGTTCTGAAACATGCATATATGCTAAAATGCGTGTGTAAAATACATTATGTTAGTCTACATCTTTATTTTATCTCTTAGTATAAAAAAAATTGATATGTTTCTCCCTGAAACCGAAATTAAACTATTTCAGACTACTGACTGATTTCACATTTAATGCTAAATTCAAGATGGTGGGGAAGTGTAGTATCTGTTCTTTTGTCACGAAACTATCCTCTCGTGAATTATCTCCTCCTTTTTGGAGGGGAGTATTGTAGATTTTGTTCTCTTATAAATGGACAATTCACCCCGGCATGACCTTCTCTTTTGGAGAGTAGTGTAACTTGCTTCTTACGATATAATCACCCCAGGGGTTGGTTTTGCTTATTGAACGAAGTAGTGTAGCGCCTGTTGTGTGTCCATGATCCAATCCTCGCATAGATTATTTTCTTCTTTTCTATTTGAGGTAATCTAATATTTGTTCAATTGTCATGCAACCAAATCCCTAGCATTATCCCCGCCTTTGAGGGCAAAGGTATATGTATGTTTTGTTGCCATGAAACCATACACTCAGATATTACTTCATTCTTTAAGGTAGTGTAGTATATGTTATTCTGCCCTGATATCTTCCCAGGCATTATCTCAAGGGTTAGTGTAATATATGTTCCTTTTTCATATGTACTTACAAAATATGCGTCTAGAAAGAGGCGCTGGTATATATAATACTGGTATATATTTCAGACAATATTTTTATAACGCAACGTTTTGCTTTCAAATTACCTTCATTTACTGGAAAATGTGTTGAGGATGGTTATGGAAGTTGCTTCAGACAAAGCATGACACCATTTGATGTAAAGATGATCATTGTAGAAAACGGATGCCTATTGACTTTAGCCTTGTAAAGACCAAGACTCTAAATAGTAATAAAAACGACAAAGAAAAACAGAGTCTCACAAGTAAATATATGGAATAAGAAGAAGTATAACAAAAATATCTGAACAGCGAATCGATCAATCAGATAATTATTAATAGTAAGAACTGAGTATGATGCATGCTGTGTTTAACAACTCTGCAGTCACCAAATTATATTTATTTTACTTGTTTTTTTTGTTCATATTATAATTATTTGTGTCCTATTGTTTGTATTTAATTTCGACATTATGGCACACACTATTTTTATAGCTGTGTTATAATTTGCGACATTTGACTGCGATAAATTGGTGTGTGAATAACAAAGAATCTGATTTGCTAACTAGTGAACTCAGCTTAATTGTCATATATATTTTAAAAATTATAAAATTACTACTCTACTCTACTCACGTATTGAGCACTGTTGAAGGAAATACAGAAGACGGATACATAATATTTTATGCAGATACATGGAATAATTATATATATATATATATATATATATATATATATATATATATATATACCTGGTATCCCAAAACGATGTATACACATTTCTAAAATGTCTTTGCACTTCAACAGCGTTTTCATGCTTCCAGTAGCATTTTAGAATGTATTTTTTTCTTCAAAGTTTAGCCTGGCTGTCATCATTAAGATCGATAAGTTTAATCTGCAAAGAAAAAACAAACATCTGGTTTAAAATTATTTAAAGTGTGTATACATTTTTTTGGAATACTCTGTATATATGGTCGGAGGTTCGGACGCCACAACAGTTAGCTACGAGGCGTGGTATGGCGAAACGCGTATACGTAGATAACCGTTTTTTTTTTTGCGAAGACATGTTAGTTCATAATTTAATAATAAATTATGTGATTCTTTTCAGATGAAAGTTAAAAACGTGAAAAATTTATTAGGTTTTGAAAAGTAATGAATCAGTCTGCATTTTAACATAACTCGACATGAGGCATTTTCAAAAAGAGACATATTTCTTAACTGGGTTCACTCTCTTCACACAAAAGGCACACTGCAGAATAAAAAATACACCTCCCAAGACATAAAGAACAACAGTAAGACTCCCATATAATGCGGAGCGCGTTCAAGAAGCTATTCTCAGGAGCTCGAAGCGATCTGTGCAGAAACATTTTGCCGCCCTTGGAATTAGTGTTCGCTCTACAAGGTGCATCTTATGTGAAGAGCTTCACTTCCATCCATATAGATTAGCCATCACAATAAATCTTCAGCAAACGGACTATAAGAAACGGCTTTACTTTGCACGTTAGATGGAAGAGATTTTCGAAACAAATGACAACCTCATATTTAATGAGTGATGAATACCATTTTCATCTGGATGGAATAGTTAATCAACAGAACTGTCTCCATGGCTGGGGAAAATTCTAAAGAACTGCATAAAAAAGCCACTTTGTCCTACAGGTGAAACCGAATTGATTGAGCCTTATTTTTTTAAGATAATGCTGAAAATAGTTTCTATTTACTCAGAAGGTTACATCAAGATTATCCTTAATTTCTTTCTTAGAATCCGATATATGTGGTTTCAGCAGGATGGGGCGACAGCACATACCCTCAGGAATTACATGAACGTTTTCTGACAAATTTTTGACGTACAGCTTTATTTCCAGATTTGCTGAAAATCCATGGCGTTTCCGGTCCTCCATCTTGTCCAAATGTGATCTTTATTTTTTTCTTGTGGGGATTAGCAAACGAACGTGTTTATCAGAAAAAGCCACGTAACATTGAACAACTAAAGAAAGAGACTCGTATTGTAATTGAATAACTAGACCTGCTGCAGAGAGTTGATGCAAACTTCCATAAACGCATTCCTACCTATATCACCGAAAATGGACATCACACGAAAGATATCATATTTCAGTCTTGACGTTATAAAATGGCAACCCATAATAAAGAAATTGACGGAAATGTATCTCAGTTTCCACAAAATCTTATGTTTTATGATTTAAAAAGAAACTGTTAATTTGGTTGCCTATATATGCGTCATACGTGTTTAGATGTTCCGTATATTTTATATGACTTATTTTTATATAGTTCTTGTAATGAACACTAGGCAAAAAACTTTTTTAAAACTCAGTAAAGCATACTACTGCTACGTCATAATGAGACATATCAAACTATTTTATCAATCTGTGTGCTAAAAAAGTTGTACGCAATATATAAGTAAAGCGAAAATAGTACAATATGTTAAAGCAGTACCCTTGCAAATGCTTTATTAAGAAATTCATTATGTACGTGTGTGTACGTGCGTGCTTGTGTTGATAGCTTTGTGAGGCGCCAATAGCGAAGAAATCAATGCGAAATGTAATGACCCAGAAGTGACACAAACAGCGAACCCAAGTGTCGTTGTATACATCCACTGTCATCTCATGTTTCATTCGTTGAAGTACAGAATAATTGACAAGTTTCGGCCCTGGGCACACGTTCGTTGACCGAAGACGATAAGAAATATTCCGATTGGCCAACAACAATGTACAACGGGAAATCAAATGAGAGAAAAAATAAAATAGGAAAATACGAACATACAACAAAACACATAGACTCGCAAAGAGCAAGATGACGGGTGGAATTGCGAAATATAAAAGTTGCGTTTTATATGATATAATCAATCGTGACGTAAACAAGAGAAGAGGGGGCAGATGACATGGAAAGAGAGAGAGAGTAAGAAGGAGATAATGAGATAGAGGCGGGCAAGAAGAAAACGACGACATGGTAAAGGAAGGAGACAAAAAATAATACCACGAAGAAGAAGAAGAAGAAAAGGATGAAGATGAAAAGAAAAAAGAAAGAGAAGAACGAGGGACATAAAGAAGCAGAAGGACAGTGAAACCCACAAAGCAATAAGAGTGTGTAAAATGTCAAAACGAAGATAACGAGTGAATAATTTTCGTCGTGGGAGTAGGATGACGCTTGTTCATAAAGATGTCTTCTGATTGAGAGGAAAGAGCTGAAAGGGATGGCTTGAAATAAGATACCGGACAAAATGGCGAATCTAAAAGACATCAAACAACAGAAAGTAACATAATAAGAAATAAAAATTTAACTAAAACAACCTGTTAGACATGACATACAAGAGAGTGAAATGAGATATATGAACAATACGCAATGTGCATGCAAATATAAATATACACGTAAATTTACACACACACACACTATATATATATATATATATATATATATATATATATATATATATATAAATTCGTATTACGGTATGCATGTTTGTATGTTGGTTCACAATTTGATTAATATATACTAAAGGTCTATTGCTTTCCTAGTTTATTTTCATACTGAAAACTTACTTGCATAAACTTTATTTTATTTATTTTTATATATAGGATGATTATTGCTAAATATAGGTAAGAAAGTAACCTCATTTGCATATTACATTAAGAAAAATCGTTTTTATTAAATAGCTGTATGTTAATTTCTGTTTATAGCGAAGAAAATTGTTTTAAGTGTTCTATTTAAGATTGCTACTTAAAATTGATTTATATTGATAATATGTTTAATTCAATTTATTTTGAATTATTATTACCTACATCGATTTTTTAGAAACCGGTTTCGAGTTATTTTTCTCGTGCGCCATCTCTTGTATCAAAAACAATATTTCCTCTCAGGAACTGTGCAGCAAATTACGTTTAATTCATATTAGAAAGTGCGTTTACGAAAGAAAAAGCCAGTAAAATCCCCTTACGAAAAAAAAACAGTAAAATGCCTTTACGATAAAAAGCCAGTAAAATTCCTTTACGAAAAAAAAGCCAGCAAAATGCCTTTACGAAAAAAAAAAAGCCAATAAAATGTATTTACGAAAAAAAAAACAGTGAAAAAAGTCAAAAAAATTCTATTTTTCCTTACACTGCTCACTAAATCCTACCTCTGCTTATAAACATCTTTTCTCTAGCTATGATGAACCAGAAAAGGCGTCATCTGTTGGATCAAATACAATCTTTTCCTTCGAAAACTATTTAAACTGCGGCAAATTATTTTAATGCATATTATGCCTTTACGTAAAAATAACGAAGGAAAAAAGCCAGTGAATAGTGCCTTTACAAAAAAAAGCCAGTGAAAGAAATTCCATTTTTCTCTTAAACACTTCGCAAGTCACGCACGCGGTTAAAAGGCTTCTTTTGCAACGTCGTGACGTCAAACTACTCGTAGCCGTGTGGACAAAATAGTGTGTCAGTAAGTTTTTGTCTTCTCTTTTCGTTCATGTTCTAGCCCGGACACCGCGACTCATTTTTTTTTTCGGTCACACGGGAACTCTCCGCTATTTTGATTGAAAGAAGAGTTGCTTTGGTTCATTTATTCATTTTTTATTTTTTGGAGGCAGAGAGTCCATCGTACGGGCAACAAAATGTGCTCAAGAGAATAGCTTCTTCTCTATGTATCCCTTCTGCCAAAATATCTGGTGGAGAGAGTATCACGTATTTCTTCTTTTTGGGTGATTACATTTATATGTTTTTATCCGTCCTTTTATTTTTGAAATTGTTGTGAGTGCATCGACGTTGCCCACGATGAAAATGATTAATATCCTTAGTATAGCAGGCGTGTTCTAAATGGAACTTCATGTCAAGCCGGGCAACGACGGGTATCCATGCTAGTATATATATAATCAAATGGTAACCCGTTCAGTCACATATCGAGTTCGTGTTAAATGTTACAATACGCTTAAACATGATATTTTAATTCACACAGATTGCGTATGTATTATAGAATCAATGCACTATTGATTTTTATATATTACTATAGATAATTAATCCGGTGAAATAATTCGCAAAATAATAATAATAATAATAATAATAATAATAATAATGATAATTATTATTATTATGTCGTTCATAACATATTGTCTGCGTTTGCTTACGTCAGATGATATTTGGGCTGGCGATCTTAAACATAGTCTTCTTATCTTATAGAAAGAAAAGAAGAATTTTTGCAGGGCAATATTTCACGTTACACCGATTTAGGGAAATAATTTTATTATTTCCCTTGGACAGTGTAACATAAAATATCGCACTGTAAAACATATTCTTTTGTATCTATGGGTCCTGGATATGACCCTAAACTATATCCGGTGGTGAGGCCCCAGCTTGCGGGCTTTGGGGAGTGTGGAGCCACACTTTAATTGCCATTGCTCCCAGGTCCACTCTGACCCGGAGTGGTAGTACCTGTTAGGGTCCCAACTATGTGTTAAATAGAAACCGACTTAAAAGCAAATTTATTCTATTTAAAAAAAAGATTCTTCCAAATTGTTGGATTCGGCATTAAATAACCTGATAAGGGTTGATATGCCGTAAAACAAAAACAACCAACCAACTTTTGTAGCTATATATCTATCTATCTATCTATCTATCTATATAAGAGAAGAAAGACTATTTTTAAGATCGGATATTTTCGGTACAAAATATACCTAAAACAACTGCCAGACACATAAATTACATTTGTATGAAATTTGCAAAAGATAGGCTCAGCTGTTTCATGATCTTATGAAGAAGGAACTCACACGCACAAAGCGACTTTATATAATAGTAGATACATACACACACACACACACACACACACATATATATATATATATATATATATATATATATATATATATATATATATATAAACAATATATATGGCGATTAAGTTACACTGAATATTCGGCGTTTCATCCACTCTAGGATTCCTCAGGCTTATGCGCGAATTCTGTGGTTGTTTATCGTTTTTATATAGTCCTCTTCTTTAGTTAGCCAATCAGGATTTAGTTAGCCAATCAGCTTTCTGGTATCCAACGCGCCCCTTCCTATCAGCCAATGGGCATGCATTTTATCGAACAAAGGATTTGTCTTAAAACTAGGTTTAACCTAGTTTTAAAACAGATCCTTTGTTCGATAAAATGCATGCCCATTGGCTGATAGGAAAGGGGGGCATACTAGAAAGCTGATTGGCTAACTAAATCCGCAATAAAAGAGGACCATATAAAAACGATAAACAACCACAGAATTCGCGCATAAGCCTGAGGAATCCTAGAGTGGATGAAACGCCGAATATTCAGTGTAGCTTAATCGCCATATATATTTTATAAATTACTAACTATATATATATATATATATATATATATATATATATATATATATATATATATATACGAGGTTTGTTTCAAAAGTAAGCCTTCTATATTTTTAACTCAAAAAGTTGGAGAGACGAGAGTAGTATTTTTAAAATGCGTTACTTTTTGTTCCTTAAGAATTAAATTTTCTACCTAGTTACCACCATTCTCAATGCACTTTTGCCACAAATTCAATGACGATTTTTAATTTTTTTTTTTTTTTTACATGGAGTTCACTACTTATCAAGGCCCGGAAGCCAATCGGTATAAGGATTATTGCGTGTACAGTAATCAATGGGATAGTACCGTAGTAATCGTTAGTATTGGAGATTTGATAGAGTGTCTTACTTAAGGGGGCGGTTCATCAGGTTTATGTTGGACTTGAAGACATCCATTTCTGTTTCTGACTCACGTTTCTGACGCACGTTCTGACGCTCGTCCATGACAGGAGTTGCTTTCTTAGAGTCTCATACCGTCAATATTAGCAACAGAGAGATGAAACTTTCAAATCACAAATGTATAAGTTCAGCTATCATAATGTCATTTGCAATCCCTGCTTATCCATTCGGGTGGAATAAAGAATAGAAGAGGTTACTTTAAGGAATACCACTCGTATTTGAGAGAGAGAGAGAGAGAGAGAGAGAGAGAGAGAGAGAGAGAGAGAGAGAGAGAGAGAGATTTTTTTAATGAAAGTTTATTTTCTGCACTGTCGGAAAGTGAGTTTTGTATTTTTTTTTTACATCGCATTTCATGGGATTTATTTGTGTTTTTTTTAATAAATCTTAGCATACCTCGAATAAATAATTATATCAATAAATAAAACACCTCGATAAATTATTATATCAATAAATAAAATACCTCGATAAATTATTATATCAATAAATAAAACACCTCGATAAATTATTATATCAATAAATAAAACACCTCGATAAATTATTATATCAATAAATAAAATACCTCGATAAATTATTATATCAATAAATAAAATACCTCGATAAATTATTATATCAATAAATAAAATACCTCGATAAATTGTTATATCAATAAATAAAACAACGCGATAAATTATTATATCAATAAATAAAATACCTCGATAAATTATTATATCAAAAATAAAATACCTCGATAAATTATTATATCAATAAATAAAATACCTTGATAAATTATTATATCAATAAATAAAATACCTCGATTAATTATTATATAAAAAATAAAATACCTCGATAAATTATTATATCAATAAATAAAATACCTCGATATATTATTATATCAATAAATAAAATACCTTGATAAATTATTATATCAATAAATAAAATACATCGATAAATTATTATATCAAAAATAAAATACCTCGATAAATTATTATGTCAATAAATAAAATACCTTGATAAATTATTATACCAATAAATAAAATATCTCGATAAATTTAAGTAAATGATGAAACGTTTGTAATTCTTCGAGATAAAAACCACATTTTATTTTTAATAGATTATTGTATTCTATTCCTCAAACGATATTTTGATGTACTACGGCATTAATTAATTGTAATTGTGAAAACTTTTCATATCCATTGAGCTGAATTAGTGAATTGACGACTTATGAGAAAGATTACAAAAGAACTCAAAAAAACAAATCATATTCACTTAAAACGAATGAAAATTATGCGGCTCGAATGGAGATGATGAATGTTTATTATTTTACAATCCAGTGCAAATGAATTCACCTTAAAATGTTTACTTGAAAAGATAAATGTTGGATTTTATTTTTTTAAGGTATGTGTGTGCGTGTTTTTAAAGATGCTAACATCTACACCCAAATAAACTATTTAAATGTTTAAACTATACGTATGGTTAACTTATAAACAAGAGAAAAATATTGTTCCAACATTAATGAGTTGCTATGTAGAGCATTTATTTATCTCGAATGATTGTGTATTGGATCATCCATACTCACAAATCCTGCAAATTATTAATTTATTAGTATTATTCATTAGATTTTAACACAAGCTATCATCAAGGATTTATCTTTGAGAACAACCTCTAGTGTTTCCTGGAGTCTGAATGATAATAAGTCTCTCAGATTTGCAGTACTCTCCACCTCTATCGATAACCTTTGTAAACAGATTCGCATCATCGCAACAACCATTTACTATTGATTGCTCGTTAGTAGCAACCATTGGTATGCACTTGAATTTGGGTAGCAATAAGCTTCCCCTAAGATCCTAATCATTTTCGCACTCATCCAGTGGACGTATTGTTATTGCTTTCTCTTCTTGGTCATTTCATCCTCTTTGACCTTTCATGACTATTTGGTGTTGCGTCATTTGATGTCGCTATTTTTTTAGGGGAGGGGTTAACTTACAAGTATACGGTTTCAGTTTTCTTGGTTCTATGTGGTGTTTCATTGTGTTTCACGTATGTGACAGTTTCTACATGTCCGGCTAGTGTTATGTATCCGCATTCAAGGGTATTCCAACCGATTTCATTAGTGTTACCCGCCATTCCTAATTTTTATCGCTCTCATTCTTTTTTTTTTTTTCAAAATTTTCCGGAATTTTTTTTCTAGTGCTCATACTATTATTGGTGTTATCTTGACTGTTTACATCTTCCATATCCCTTTACGCTCTCTGGCCAGTTAAGTGTATTTGCTCCATCTCGTCGTTTCCTTAATATTCACTCAGTGGTCTGCTGGAACGGCGAAATCTACGATTTAGCAGGACTGTTCCTTCTTGTAAACTATTATGACATCAATACACAGTTGTCTTAATTCTCAGTGTACTCCCTTCCGATTTGATCATGTCTAATTTTATATTCTTTATGGGCTAGTTTGCTGCATTCACTTATTATGTTGTTTATTATTTCGTCTCTTTGTTAACAGTATACAGTTGCTGTTTTCTTGTTTTGCCAAGCTTTGCTTTGACGTGGTTAGTGCTAATCGCGTTATCAAGTGCGGCTGTTATTAGGACTTCAGGTTCTCTGTTTAGGTTTCGTTTTTGTAGCCATGTCCCAGTATTTTCATTAGTCTCATCTTTTGTCGTTTTTATAGATTGTCCATATAGCTTTTTTCTCTTCTCAGTTTCCCCCCCCCCGTCTTCTCTCTTGCATCTCTGTTTTTTGTCTTGTTCATTTTTTCAGCGTCTCTTACTTTGGTAATTATCCTTTTATTGTTCTGCATTATATATTTTTCTGATTTCATCTTTCGTATCATTCACAGTCTTATATACAAAACAGTCATCTTTCCCTTTTTTTTTCCTTTTACGAAGAGTCGATCAGCATCATCCTTTTAGTGTAGTGCATTGTCATGAGTTTCCTGGTTTTCTAGTCGATATGCCTCAGTTTTTTGTTTCATTTATTTGCTCCAACCTATAATCGGTTCAGAGTAACTTACTAGTGACGCCGCCCCTGTACTTATACCATTTGTTAGGTTTCTACTATATAGTTTTGTTTCTATGAGTTTTCTTGTTATTCTGAAGTATTCCTTTCTAATTTTTTTCTTTTAATTCTGTTTGTTTGATGGTGTCTGCTTGCAAAACTCCCAAATATTTGTAGGTTTCACGTTCACCTAGTGCCCTCATATCCGTTTAGTTGTGTAGTTACATATTTTTCGTTGCCTCTAGTTTTCCCCTTCAAATAACTTACTTTAAGTATTTTCCATACCAAATTTCATTAGGATATCTTGGCTGAAGATTCTGGTTATTTTTATAAGCCTCTCTAGTTCCTTTTTGGTTAATGCAAAAAGTTTTAGGTCGTTCACGTACATTAGGTGGTCTATTCTTTCATCTGTATTAGTAAACTTGTATCAGACTTGGTACTTTTTAGTATATTATTAAAGTGCATCATTGTTATGAAGGACTGTAGCGGTTATGGGGAATCCCTTTGAAAGATACCTCTTTTTACTTTAATTTCAGTTATGTTCATCAGCTGTCAGTTCAAGTTTCCATGTTTTCATTGCATTTTGTTTGCTATTTTGTACATTACTTGAGCATTCTATTACCCATGTTTGTGAGATCCTGTCATATGTTTTCTTGTAGTCGAGTCATGCCATTGCTATATTCTTTTTACTACTTTTTACCGCTTTCAGAACCTTTAGGTCTATATATATTATAGATTACGTGTTCTTTTTTGTTATTCCTTTTTGGCATCCTTTTTATTCCCTGAGAAGTAGTCTGCGATTATTATTATTATTATTATTATTATTATTATTATTATTATTATATTATTATTATTATTATCTTATTATTGTTGTTGTTGTTGTTTGTACTCAGAACGAGTACTCACATAAATCATCATAAGAGATTACTCATTGATAATAACTCATGGGGTAACCTGGATTCTGGGTGACAACAAATCTCCTCAGATTTCCAGTACTTTCCATATCTTTCGATAATTTTTGCGAATGGCTTTGCGTTATCGCAGCAGCTGCTTTCCATTTATTTCTCGTTGCACTTCATTAGAGTTAGGGTATCAATAAGCCTCCCCAAGGTTCCAATTATCTTCGCATTATACAGTGGAGGCCTTATTAATGCTTGCCTCTTACAATTCTTCCATTCTCTTTGACTCTTCACGGATATTTTCTGTGTGATTGGCCATGACTAATGGCTTTAGTTCTAAATTGAGGCCCTACTGAAACTTGCATGCACATATTTAGCCAATATTATTTGTATAAATCAACAAACTATATATATATGAATATTATATATATATATATATATATATATATATATATATATATATATATATATATATATATATATACTGCACTGATAATTCTCGAAAGGATGAAACAGTAGAGTCTGTAGCTATTTAATAATTATTATAGTAAATAATTATGTCAGCCCCGTAAAAAAGCTTGTTTCTTATCGTTGAGCACTTTCAATTAAAATAAAAGTCGATGAATTTAGCTCATATGTGTAGATTAGATCACTCTGGCAGGCGTTAAAAAACATTTAAAATAATAAATGTTTGTATTTCAACAGTATTTCTCGCGCTTAATGGTAGGCGAATGGATTAGGCTCTTGCTAATGAAGCCAGACATGGTTTCTGTTATCGTGTTCAAATCTATCGACTGGTATTAATTGTGACACCTTGCATTGATGATTCCAGAAAAAATGAAACACTTCATAATTATTATAGTAAATAATTATTTATATATATATATATATATATATATATATATATATATATATATATATATATGTATATTTGGTAAAACTGGTAATTAGTAAAAACCTGAAGAGAGTGCTCAATACTATTGCAGGGCAAATATATGTTTTATTTTTTTTTATTACCGTTTTATTTTAGTTACATATGTTTCAGATGTTGAACCATATTTACGATCCAAAAGCCTCGTCAGACCTTATATAAGTGGTTATTAGTATTAGGAAGAAGTGTTTTAGAAGAAATACCGAAAAGGGGGGCTGAGGTAGGAGATAATAAGAGGGAGGGAGACGGGTATTTACAATATTTCAGTTTTGAGGGTTAAGATAGATTAGATTGTATTGTGTGTAGGGGATAGCAGATTCAGGTAGGTGTGGGTCGACATATATGGATATAGGGAGGGGGTGGAGAGAGGATGGTAAAGAAAAGAAAAAGAAAAAAGGGAGGGGATAAGGAGAGGAGGAGGGAAGTTTAAATTTTTAGGTTTTAAATTTTAACTGCTTTTTACTTGTTCAGTAAGGTATATTAAGTAGATGAGAGAGAGAGGGGGGAGAGCGAGAGGGCAAGAGAGGGAGAGCTAGAGGGAAAGAGAGGGAGAGAAAGGGGGAAACGGTTAGTGTAGATGTCATGTTTTGATAAATACAGGGTTCATTTAAATTTTTCGTAGTTATATATATATATATATATATATACATATATATATATATACTTTAATTATGTATATAGATATACTTACCAACTGTATTTGATTCATATTACGTAAATTTGTTTTTGAAAGGGTGTTTATTATGAATAATAGGAGCGCAACCGCCCTTTTAAAATTCGAATATATTCGGTTAGCTTTAAATTTGATCTACATGAATGAAACAAGTTTCTCTCAATATTAATTTCTTCTTAAGCCTTAAACTTTAGAAATTTTTCTCTAATTAAAATCATGTTAATAGATTTTTATAAAAGTTAAAAGAGTGAAATTAGTTTTTAAGGCTGAGCCTATCCATTTCATGCAATGCTAATTTGTTGGACGAATGTTACCCGCCCTGGGACCGGTATTTTTTCCGGTATGACGAGAGATAGGGAGGAGAGAAGGAGGGAGTGAGAGAAAGATGTAAAGGCTGATGAACGATGATCAAAGTACTTTACGTTTATAATTGTTTTCAATAAATATGTGAGTAGAAATGCCGTAGTTTCTATTATTCCTGTTTTTATTTGTGAGCTTTTTGGTCGGATTTTGTTTGTTGTGCGACATTTTTGTGATCAAGGGAAAGTATTCTGTTGATCACAACGTTTTCCCTAACAATGCAAATGTGCGTAATTATAATGAGTCAGCAATTCGCCATTGGCACTTGGTGCTTCAAGTTCATCAAATGTGAGTTGTACATAAGCGTGAAGATTGTTTTTGCACTGACGCCATAGAATTGTGTTCGACGCACAACATAACGCGTAGTGCATTTTCATTATTTATTCATCGAAATTTGTTGCAATATTAAATGGAAAAAAATGGTAACGCAGAAAAAAGAATTAATAGAGGGTAACACACGCAGTAGTCAAGAAAAAATCAATTACACATTAATACATCTATTACATATACTAGCAGACCGCCCTGCATTGCCCGGTTGTAAAATACGCTTAAATATTATACTTTGATTAATGAAGATATCGTATTCATTATTATATTGTATTGGACGCGATATGTAATAATGATTTAAAAATTTTTTAAAACATTTGGACCCAACCGAGAATCGACACCAAAACGTTTAGCTTACGATTTATTTTTTTCCTTTAAGATTCATGCCCGAGCTATGAAAACATGTTTGCCACAAGGCTAAAAATGAAAACATGTTACGCATGCATATCCGTAATGCCATCGTTCGGCATTCATGTGGAAAATTTAATTTCTTTAATGTTCAAAATTTCGTACCGATTTTCGCAGCTAAAACCTAAATATAAAATTTCGAATGCTTTCGAATACTTTATATATGAAATTACAGGTCTGTAGATCAAAAACTGACAGACGAGCTTGCAACGTAATTTTCAAAAACACACACATTATATATATATATATATTATATATATATATATTATATATATATATTATATATACACATATATGTATATATACACACACGCATATATACACATGTATATATATACACATATATATATATATCCGTACACATATATATACACATATGTATATACATATATACATATATATATACATATATATATACATATATACATAAATATACACAAATATATATATTTACATATATAAACATACATATATATACACATATATACACACATATATATTTACATATATACACATACACATATACACATATATATACACACATATATACCCATATATATACACACCTATATGCACACATTAAGTATACATAGATACACACATATATATACATATATCTGAAAATATATACGCATATATATATACATATACATACATATACATATACATACCTATATATACATATATATACATACATATATGCATACACATATACATACACATATATGTATGCATACATATATATATATACATATATATATGCATACATATATATATGCATACATATATATACATATATATATACATATATGCATACACATATACATGCACATATATGTATGCATACATATATATATACATATATATACATACATATATATATACATATATATATACATATATACATATATATATGCATACATATATATACATATATATATACATATATATACATACATATATATGTATACATACATATACATACATACACTTGTGCCCGATATTATTCATACCCCTCGGATCTTTGAGATTTCTATAAAAATATTGCTCAAACCAGAAGGTAGACAATATTAAAGGGATTTCAAACAATAAATCAAGCATAAGCATTTAATTTAAACTCAACAAATAAATAAATTATGCAAGTTTGAAACATTATACAAAGAAAAACAATAATGGCACTAGTTCAAAATTATTCATACCTCTCTTACTAATAGTCAATAGCATACCCTTTATTCTTAATAACTGCCTGTAACCGTTTGGGATATTTATCAACAAGGTTTTTACAAGCATCAACACTGATTTTTGACCATTCTTCAATGCAGTAGTTCTCCAAATCCCTAAAATTTCTAGGTTTCCGCTTTTTAACCTCAGTTTTCAATATGTGCCAGAGGTTTTCGATAGGGGTCAGGTCGGGACTCTGGCTAGGCCATTCCAAAACATTAATTTGATTATCCTCAAACCATTTCTTGACTATTTTGGCAGTATGTTTTGGATCATTATCCTGTTGAAGGACCCAGTTTGGTCCTAAATGGAGCTTCTCCGCATCCTGTCTAATGTTTTTCTGGAGTATCTCCAAATATTGCTCCTTCTTCATGGTTCCATCTATCTTGACCAAACTACCTGGACCACTAGCCGAAAAGGAGCCCCAAAACATTAGGCTACCACCACCATGTTTCACCGTGGGTATGGTGTTCCTTGGGTTGTAAGCTTCTCCTTTCTTCCTTCAAACGTAAGAAGCATCCATATGGCCAAACAATTCAATTTTTGTTTCGTCAGTCCACAAAATACTTGAGAAAACGGACTCTGGAGAATTCACATGGGTCCTAGCAAACTTTAGACGTGCTGCAAGGTGTTTTCCGGTGTGCAATGGAGTCCTTGGTCTTCTTCCTTTCAGACCATTTTCATGCAGAGTCCTGTGCAATGTTTGCCTTGATATTTTTATGCCAGAAGACTCCAGATTTTCTAAAATGTCCTTATTAGTGGTGGTTGGATTTGCATTAACACTTCTTACAATATTCCTGGTGGCTCTAGCAGACAGTTTCCTTTTCCTTCCTCTACCAATCAAGTTGTTTGTTGTGTGGTGGCTCTGGAATTTTTTGATGATGCTCTGTACTGTTGCTGTAGGGACCTCAAATTTCTTGGAAATTGACTTGTAACCTAAACCATCCTTATGTGAATTCACAATTTTAGTCCTAAGATCATTACTAAGCTCTTTTTTCTTCCCCATTCTAATAATTTTTATTCTTTTATTGGTTTTCAGTTGATATCATTTTAATTTCTGAAAAATGCAAAAAACGAAATGAAATTAATCAAAGGTTGTATAAAAGCATTCAAAATAAGAATCAAACAGAAAACAAACAGTCAGAAACTCGATTAATACTGAAAAAATAAGGGGGTATGATTATTTTTGAACATTGCAGATTTTATAAATAGCTGTATATTTCTTTTATTACAAGTATCCCGAGATTTTAAAATGACGAAAATGATCAGAAGAGGTTTATTAAGAATATGTATCAATATGGACGTAAACAATAAATTCTTACAAAAGTTACACCTAATAAACTCAATTTTCAAGGGGGTATGAATAATATCGGGCACAAGTGTATATATGTACACATACATATACATACATATGTACACATACATATACATACATATATATAGATGCATATATAAATGCATATACATATATATGCAAATATACATGCATATACATATATATATGCATATATACATATATATATTCATACACATATATATGCATATATGCATATATATATGCATATACATATATACATATACATATATACATGCATATACATATCTATATGCATATATACATATATATATGCATATATATATATGCATATACATATATATGCATATATGCATACATATGTATATACGTATATATATATACATATACATATATATCTGCATATATATACATATACATATACATATGCATATATATACATATACATATATATATGCATATATATATACATATATCCATATATATATACATATATACATATATCCATATATATATACATATATACATATATACATATATATATATACATATATACATATATATATCCATATATACATATATCCATATATATATATATACATATATCCATATATATATATACATATATCCATATATATATACATATATATATATACATATATCCATATATATATACATATATATATACATATATCCATATATATATATACATATATCCATATATATATACATATATCCATATATATATACATATATCCATATATATATACATATATCCATATATATACATATATCCATATATATACATATATATCCATATATCCATATATATATACATATATCCATATATATATACATATATCCATATATATATATACATATATCCATATATATATACATATATCAATATATGAAGGCCAAACTATTTGCAAAGAACTTTGCAGCTAATTCTACCCTATGCGACGAAGGCCATCAACTATGATCGTAGGCAGTCTGTATCTCCCTGGAGAGGTTAGACCACCATTTGTTTTTTATTTGGCGCACACAACACTGAACCTCACTCCGAACAGAAGAAAAGTGGGCAGCGAGCGCTGGCTAGTCCAGAGGTGAAGAGTTGAGAAGTTTCAAATAAGCTTTCCGCTTTCTAT
>NC_136488.1:101676626-101726626 GCF_053919585.1 Euprymna scolopes | reverse complement strand
CTTTAATGTAAGATTAATCGTATTCGTTATTTTTCTCTTATTCAATATACGTTTTAAATTTTTTTTGTCCTTTTTTTTCAAAAAGCAGTCATTCATTATTGACTGTTAGCTGCTCGAGAGATTTAATTTGCTTTGCCTACTATGCGTGACGTCATTTTCCAATTAACAGGCCTTGTCTTTCGGTGGTGACGATTTGACTTCTCTCTAATATATCTATCTGCCTGTCCCTCGGACTGGCCGACTGTCTTCTGGTGAGCTCTTCCAGTGTCGATGTTTATCTTGTGAATTTCCACTTCAGACGAATCATGTGATACCCTAGGTAAACATAAATTTTGTGTCTTCTCTCCTACGATTAGTCAGTCAGAGACAGTTTTTGTTTCATCCAAAAAGGTGAAATTTAAATGCAATCAACAACAGGCAGGTTGGGCTTTAATTAAAGTATAGTACGTCTTACTATTTATTGACGTGTATATGTGTAACCAGGCGAGAATTGTTGCGCACAATTCCTCCTCATGGGACCAATTAATGTAACTAATCCGTCTCCAGTCTCTAAACGCAGGGGTTAACCTTAAGTTCCCGTGGCTACTCTCTTATCTTCATCTAATGGTGGACCGTTCCAAATACAAGCAGACACTTATTTGTCGCTGGATATATCGCTCTGATGCCCAGGAGCACACAAAACGGGCATGACCCTAAATCCGGGTGGCAATACCTTTAACACGCTGACCGTTCGTTATCAGTCGTTAGAGTTGAGAGCACTGATCAGCAGATATGGGCTCATCACAGCTGCAGTTTCAGCCCGGTTTCAGGATAAATCTAAAATCAACTGAGTTATTCCCAAGGCAAAGGAATCAATAGTCAATAAAAAAAACTTCGAAGACCACTTTCTTATAAACAAAAATAATTATATCATAAGATATTTCAGATACACTTCATACAAAGGAAAGTAAAATTTTTCGAGTTTATGACGATTTCAAGATGCCGGGTTTGTTCAACTTGGATTCTTTCAAATGGTTTCTTAGTCAAAGGAGGAAGGACTTTTTCACTTTGACTAAAAGCGATGCATACTCTTTGACAGCCAGCTAGCAAGTCTTTTATCTGCTAAACCAAAATAGGTTTTATGAGCGTTATACTCGCTCTCCTCTCTAGGCAGTATTCCCGTTTCTTCCTCTATCCCCTTTCTGTTAATCAATGACTCCATTTAATTTATTCTCTCTCTCATGAGATCTTCCGTCTTTCAAGTTAATTCTTATCATCTGCAAGAAAATCTGTTGTTTAACATAAAACACGTAGTTTACTTCTGATATCTTCATGGATGTTAAGTCACTCTATGGCAGCAACTTTCTACTTTACTCCATTGAGAAATTACTATTTTCTACAATACATAAAAGCATTCTATCAGTTCCCCGAAATCTGGGCTCTCTTAAATCTCGTGTCAAACACTCCACCTAACTCTTAGCCCGTAATCAAGATCAGTTCGTACTGCCCGGCGTACGCAATAGCATTACCTATGTATCATATATACAAAGTGCATTTTTATGTACTTTCTAATTTGCCAACATAATTTTTCTTAATTAATCTGACCTGAAATTTATTTTGTGATGATTCAGTTAAATCCAAACAATCGGGTTTGTTGCTGCTAATTCATTATGAGCATTGCTTTCACAATCGTAAAAAAAAATCACACCGATGAGTCTTGGTTAAGATGAATGGCTACGTGTGTAGATAAAAGGATATTTATCATCTCTTCTTTTCTTCTCTCTCTTCTTCTATCTATTCTATTCTATTCTTCTCTATCTATCTATTCTATATATCTTCTATCTATCTTTCTTCTATCTATCTATCTATCTAAATAAAATCTATCTATCTTCTATCTTTTCTTCTCTATATAAATAAAATGAACTCATTTTTCCGTGTGCGTTTGCCCTTAATAGGATTAAAAATCGAAACATTACATGCAAATGTAATGTTCACAAACCGCAGAACAGAATCTGAAGTGCGCTTTACGCCTATTCCCTCTACACTTCTTCGAGAATCTCACATTCCTATACTTTTTCCGGTGAGAGTTCACCGCCAAAATCGGTTAGAATCAATGGAAGTTGTAAAATCTTTACACCGTCTCTGATTGGTTCACAATGGATAATACGAAGGAAGACCGGTTGCTTAAAAAAAAGGAATGATGTCATTATAACGTTCGTTTTCGACTGGGTGAAACGTAGCATTGAACCTAAACGAATCGAGGATTTATTTATGCCCTTTCTTCGTATACTTTTTTTGTGGATTTATTCATTTTCCCTTTCGCATCCCGCAGTGTTTTTTTCCCCCTGTTTTTATTTCGTATTTTTTTTTCTTTTTTTAAAAAACATGTTCGTTTTTTTTTCTCCCTGATTTTCGCTTTTCCTTGGATACAAACACTGGATTAATGTCGTTATAACCTTCATTTTCCACTGGGTAAAACGCACCATCGAACCTAACCGAATCGAAGGTTTATTTATGCCTTTTTTTTCTTATAGCTTTTTATTTAATTTATTTATTTATTTATTTTCCCCTTCGCATCCCGCAGTGTTTTCCTTTTTTTTCTTTTCTTTTTTTCTTTGTTTTTTTTTGGGGGGGGGCGTTTTTTTAAAACACGTTCGTTTTTTTCCCCCAGATTTTCGCTTTTTGTTCTGCCGATTTGTTTATTTACTTAAAATAACAGGAAACAACGGTTGCATACAACCACTGGAATAGTGTCGTCTTAACCTTCATTTTCCACTGGGTGAAACGTAGCATTGAACCTAAGCGAATCGAAGGTTTATTTATGCCTTTTTTTTCTTATACTTTTTACTTATTTATTTTCACCTTCGCTTCCGGCAGTGTTTCTTTCTTTTCTATATTTTTTTATTTTTTTGGTGCATACAAACACTGGAATAATGTCGTTTTAACCTTCCTTTTCCAATGGGTGAAACGCAGCAATTAACTTAAGCGAGGCGAAGGTTTCTTTCTGACATTTCTTCCTTTGTTTTTTTTTTTCTGTTTTTCTTTTTCTTCGTAACACGTTCGGACGTTCGGTTTCTTACATGATTTGCGCTTTCTTTTCCCGGTTTGTTTATTTAAAGTACAAACAAACACCGGTTATTAATCAAACTGGAATAATTCATTCTCGACTCCCGATTTTTTTTTTTTTTCTGGAAAAACTTACACTTCTGTTCCTTACAACTGGCCAATGGCATTTTAACGTTCATTTGTTCCATACTACCGGGCAACGCCGGCTACCCCGCTAGTTATTAAAATAAAAATGCACTATTTGGTATATCCTCGATCAGAGAAAGCGAAATGTTAGATCAAGGTAATTTGAATATATTTTCCCAATCAAGCTCAGCCATTTAGAAAAAACAACAACCCTATGTTTAACTTTGGCTCGAGGCAAAAAATCCGGCCATCTTTGCATGCAAATTGTAATTTATATTAACGATTTAAAGGTCGAAAAAAAATTCATGGAATTTTCATTTAGTTCTGGACACAGATAGGGAGTGAGGAAAGTTGTTGGCTGTTGTTTCAGCTAGGCGAGTATTTGCTGTAAACGTTCTACGGGGAGGGGCCATAGATTGGCGATCAGTGGAACACTTATAAAAGTATTGATAAAGCAGAGATAAACTCGTAACGTCTCTTCTTTGTGTAGGGATGTATAACGGTCATTGACCACTAAATTTCGAAGATGGTTTTGTATCTTGCTAAGGCAGAAAAATGTGCTTTTAGAAGCTTTACTTCAGGTGTGGCAACAGTAGTTTATCTTAGGCCGTATTTGACTCTTGTATACGTAGACGATTGCTTCCGTTACACTACAAGAAACTGAAGATCGTAAAATTATATTGGCTGATATGTTTTGAGAATGACATCCAAGATAAAAACAACACTTCGAATAATGTGCATCAGCAATCCTTATCTAAAACATTTTGAAACGAAAAATGGAATAAAATATTTTATCGTTTTCACATGATAAAGATACTCCTATCAAAAGTTACAAAGAACGTTTCCATTTTGAAACCAAGCTGGTTTGAAATAACGTATCCACTAACAACATTTCCGCAAACAAAAACATAGTCTAGGTATTTATCTATATCTCACAGCCAGAGGATGTAACACTAGAGTCAGAAAGCAATTAAAAATAATATGAATTTTTGTCTTAGGAATCCATAATATACCGTGATGCTGAGAATTGTTTTGGTGCCGGGGGAAAATTCCCTCGATAAAAACAAACACTGATTAAAAGTTTTCATTATGCTGATATTGTCTAATAAAACTATTTTTGTGCAGTCAAGTTTAGTAGTTTGTAAGAAATTAAATTGAAGATTCAAATTTAGCCACGCTCCGAAGTTGTCTCTCTTAAAGAGATTGGAATACGGTTTGGATCTGATTACTTGTTTTTATGATTACATACAAAAATTATTTGTCTCGAATTTGAAAGCGTCGTCACGACAACCTAGCAGTAAGAAACGATGTTCAAGTTACTTGGGTCCGGAATTCGAATCGCCCGACTGGTGGTACATTTATATCATTCATACTAACAAGTGTAAGATAACATTCCACACCTATATTTATTGAGATATATATATATATATATATATATATATATATATATATATATATATATATATAAAAGAGAAAGAAAATTAAAACTGTAAGTTGAACTTTACAATAAAAATTTATTGTTCGACTGAATATTCCAAAAAACAATATAAAAATTCTTATTCCGCGGAGTTTCAAAGAATGCTATTCTTGTTATTCTTCTCATCAGGGGACATAAAGAAATCAGCAAATTATATTTGTAGCAATGCTAGAATTTGCTAGTTAAGGTATTAAGTGAAACCGCAATTTATTGTAGTTTTAAATTGCCGAATAAAAAAGTGAAAAAAAATGTTGGGTATGTAAAAAATATATATAAAAAATTATATAATAATTATTGATTGTAAAGTTCAACTTACAGTTTTAATTTTCTTTCTCTTATAATAAGCTTTACTCTCTATTGCGTATTGAGCTTTTTTAATTCGGTTGGAATTAATTTTTTTATATATAAATACTGTTATTTATATTAGTTTAAAGTTTACCATTGCGTATATCAGGTAAACACTACATCCCTTTGTTTTCATTAACAGATATATAAGAATGTAAGTAGTTGATCAAGACTGCCGTTTGACAGCCAGACAAATCGCAAAAATTCTCACGATTTCTAAATAGAGTGCGGAAAATGAGAAAACTTGAATTGGTTACGTTTCTATATTTGATGTTTGGGTTTTTTTTTATCAAAAAACAAAATGAACAAACTTTATAACCAACCCAATATATCTGAACAATTCTTTTTAACTAGAAACGTATTTTATAAACTTAAAGCAATTAACATAACATAATAGCGTAAATAAAATTACCTATTGATAATTCGCAAAAGCGTTGGCATTAAGAATATTATGCATTCGTTACAAAGAGAACAAAATCTTCGTTAAAAATTTGATTTCCAATGTTCCTTTTTACTAATGAAAACAATACGCAAATACATCATCGTAGTTACTCTCAATGTAAATGTTAGTAGCACAGATTTTTCCACAAAATTTCACAAAGATTTTTCTTCAAGTTGTAGAAGTATGTGAGAATTGATACAGAACACCGTTAATTAGCATTCATGTTTCTGGTTTGGTGGATTGGTTTAGGAATTGAACCCATTTGGCCAGGTAATAATAATCGTTTTCGATAAACTCTGTATGCAATAGACCATGCGTCACGAAGAGTATAGAATTGTCAAATAGACAAGTAAATATACATCGATATGCGTTTCCATTTTATTCTTAGAATGTGGCTCTCCTAGAACCAGAGTAATTTATTCTTTTACAAAGGCCAAGGACGCTACCCTGTCGATATTTCAGTTGTACTGTTCATTATTATCATCAGCATTATTATTATCATTATTATTATTATTATTATTATTTCATTAATAAGGATGAATGTGTCGAAACCCCATCGCAAATATCAATATCTAACTTATTCATACATGAAACCATATTTAATGAGATGCCATTATTTATACCACGAGTTCGTTGGTTGCAATTTCACAGTGCCCGTGAATTGGAAATTGAAAGTTTTTACGACTTAATTGATCGGCATACCCACCGTTTCTTTAATAAATAGCATCTGTCTGTCTGTTTGTATCCACCTTAACCTGCTCATCTAGAATGTCTCCGTTCATGTCTTTCTCATTATAATTCACCTTTTTAATATTCATTGATATCTATCTATCTATCTATCTATCTATCTATCTGCATAAATATGCATAAATATATATTTTATACAATTAGTCCTCGCGCGAAAGAGCAGGACACAAAACGTTTTAAGTAATAATAATAATAGAATAACAATAACAATAACAAAAACTTTCACTGGCGAGGACTACTATTGACCGTAACAAATTATACAATCCTTTTGAAATTTTCATCTCTATCGTTATCTACTGAATATTTGTTAATGAAACCTATATGAAATATGTTCCTTATTAAATTTTAAAGATTTTCTATTCTGAAAGAAGTTTAAAATTAATCTAAAAAAGTTATTTTAAAGTGTTTGTTAAAAAACATTCAGATTTTCTCATTATTTAGACCTGTATGAGGGAGTTGCAAAAATGAGTTGTAGTGTAAGGAGAAATACAAACTGAAACAGAGAGAATATTCAGACCTGTAATAATACAAAGAGGGGGTTGCAAACATGAGTTGTACTGTGAGGAGAAATACAAACTGAAATAGAGAGAAGGGGGGTTTTAAAATATAATCTTAAAAAGATAAGGTACAAGTTAGAAAAGCATTTCATCCAAGACATGAAAATTGTTAAACAAAATGTTTTTACTATAAGCTTCAAAAATAAAGGTACAAGATTCAATTTGAAATTTATTTATCTTCAAAGTCCACTTTTATAAATTTTACAAAGTAAGGTATAAAAATTTAATTTAAATTGAATAAAAAAATTGCCTTAGATTTATTTTATGTAATGTACATTTTGTTGCAATTTAAAAACATTATCTTTCATCTAGAAATTAATGATATGGAGATAAAATTTTCAATGATTTTTTAAAATACAACAAAATATACATTGCATAAAATAAATCCAAGGTAATTTTTTGATTCAATTTAAATTAAATTTTTATACCTTACTTTGTAAAATTTATAAAAGTGCACTTTGAAGATAAATAAATTTCAAATTGAATCTTGTACCTTTATTTTCAAAGCCTATAGTAAACACATTTTGTTTAACAATTTTCATGCCTTGGATGAAATGCTTTTCTAACTTGTATAATATTGTGTAGCTCATTCCCCTTACAAGAAACAGGAACGCTTGAACAAAAATATTTTTCTTGTCTCTCGTACGCCTGTCTAAGCGGCTGTATTGATAAAGTTGTTGAACGGATGTCTACAGTGACATTAGTCCGTTGTTCGAATCTAACGATGGTGGTACAATTATATGTAGCCACACTGCCGAGTCTTAGCTAAAATGAAACCACTATGTATGCGGATATAAGGATATATATTATACAAATTATTGCACGCGTATTCGTCTATATAGATTGATAATTATAAGTGTGTACATGTGATTCTTTTCATGTAAAATTGCCTTGTTTAAACATTTTTTCAACCTTAAATCGTTAATATAAATTACAATTTGCATGCAAAGATGCTCGAATTAATTGCGTCCCTTCGATGCAAAGTTAAACAGAGTTGTTGTTGTTGTTGTTGTTGTTTTTGTTTTTTTAAGGGCTGAGCTTGATTGGGAAAAATATTCAAATTACCCCGATCTAAGATTTCGCTTTCTCTGATCGAGAACATAATAAATGGTGCATTTTTATTTTAATAATATCTCCATCCCCCCTAAAACTGTCTACATGTGGAAAGCATATCTGCTCCCCGGTTTTATTAACATTAGATTTTAAGACGGCCGTCCTAAAGTCTAATGTAAATGAATTCCTATTTAGTCGTCCACTTAGGTAATCTATCCCTCCCGATATTCCACGGTGACTGTCATTATCTCAACATCTACCTAACACTTAACGCTCCCGGGCTTGATAAGCGATGGCCCTCCAAGGGAAAAAACGTCTTTTGCAGTTTGATGGTTGAAACCTCGGTAGATGTGACACTAAGAATACAATTACGAATTACTTATGACTTAATCCAATTTATTACTGATGGAATCTGAGCAGCTTCATCTGTGAATTGAATAAAATGTTCCGTTCGGAATTTCGTACAAATTCCCCAGTTCAACATAAAGATTCCCGAGTTCAATGAGACGCACTTGAAGATTATGGAAGATTACATCGGCTGAAACGTTGTGAGGATGACAACCAAGATGAGAATAGTAGTTCAAATCATCGAAATAATACAAATTACTTCATTCGAATTTGAACGTAAACCTTTTATATATGTGTGTGTCAATCCTTATCTGTTATTAATTTGTGTGTTGAGCATCTTACATAATTATCTATGAGTCTAGTTGAGATCCATTTTGAAAATTATTCAACAAACGCTCTCTGTTGCTTTTTTCGGTCATTTTCTCTCTCTCTCTCTCTCTCTCTCTCTCTCTCTCTCTCTCTCTCTCGTCAGATATTTCACTCTCCCTCTTTGCTACTACGCCCTACCCCCTCACTAGTTTTCTTTTCTCTCTTTCCTTTTTTCCATTATGTCCAATCCCCTCGCTGCTAATGTTTGTCATAAGTTGGCTGCACTCTATGACTTACTAGTTCAATGGATGACTGGAGCCAATTATTGAAACAATGGTCGAAGAATCCACCAATGTGTTAAACACAGGAATCTTCGATCGGCAGGAACGTTCGCCAAGTGACATACGATACACTGTTTTTTGTTTGTTTGTTTGTTTGTTTTTGCGTTATTTCTTTTGCATGTGTTCATTATTTTTGTTGTTGTTTCATACTGTTTCTTTTAATTTTACCATATTTGTTTTTAGATAAGCAGAGAGAAAATAAAAAAAAAAAAAAGACAATGGAAAAAAATTATGTAAAAAAAAAAATAAATAAATAAAAGATGCGTTTTTGTTCGGAAAATAATGACCAATTTCAGAAACAAACAAACATTTATTCTTAAAACATTTAACGAGCTCGTCAAGCAAACAAGTATTTACCTCCACCATGGAGGTTATGTTTTCGCTTGAGTTCGTCTGTTTGCGTGTGTACAGCCGAACGTCTATATCGTTACCAAATTTGTTCAAAATATCAGTCAAGTATTGAAATAATATTTGAATTTTGTTCGCGAATTTGATACCATTAGTGGAATGGTATCGAAACGAAGTTGGCAAGCGTTCGAAATAATTTTTAAATTGTGAGAAGTCAAAAATGTCGTGAATACTAAAAAAATAAGTGGTTACTGTTCGCAATCTATCAACATTCGAAATTTTGTTTACTATTTATAGCAGAGAATGGGTAAAGTATTAAATATTAAACAGGTAGATCAACTAGTGTATATCTTAGTTAATGCTGCCTTAACGAGTGTTTCAATAATAACGAGAAGCCAGATAGGCGAGGTTTTTATCCGGGGTCAATACGATAATCTCGGGCTGAAAGTGGCTTGGGTGGTAAGAATGTACGAAAGTCGATATAACGTTACATGATTCGGGGTGATAAAGTTAACCCGAGGAATCACACGATGCGGTCGGACGTGCGTGTTGGATTGTTTTGTTTTACGACATATCAACACTTTTGGGGTAGTTTAATGCCAAATCCAGTAATTTTGGAAAACATTTTATGCTTCAAATTCTTTAAATATTCAACGACACTGCGTGTCAAATTATTAAGGAGATGAAATTTGTTACCAGTTTCAGAAACTTACTGGTAGTTTCATATAAAAATCTTCGGAAACGTTGGCAATACTGAGCTGTGCGTACTGTGAAATTTTCGTCATGTTCCGCGCAATGTAAACAACTTTCCATCGTAATTGCTGAATCCACGGTATTTGAGGTTTGTCAAATTATTAACAAGGCAATTTGTTTCGTAAATAAAATGGATCGTAAAGGTGGTTTGAGTAGTTCTGAAAAAATACTATTACAGAACAGCTAGCAAAAGGTAAAACTACCCTCGAAATATCGAAAATCATAAAAAGGTACCATCAAACTTTGTCAAGGACCCTACAAATGTACGTAAGAGAGCTGATAAAGGTAAATCTACAGTTGTTTCACGTCGCTCTCTATTCCAAATAATACGTTAAGTTGTTAAGAACCCAGGGTAGACAAGTCGAGAAGTCTTTCACCAAGTCGGATGGAAGAATGTTTCAAAAAGTACTTGATGTCGCCTTCTGAAAGAAGTGGCAAAGTCTGTTAAGCCTGTGACAAAGCCTCCATTAAAGCAACATCACATACAAAACAGATTGCAATGGGCAGAGGACAACATGAAAACGGATTTTTCCAAAGTTTTGTTCACGGATGAAGTGTGACACTCTTGATGGCTCAGATGGCTGGAGCAAGGGATGGGGTCCTAGGTTGATGACATCGTCATCAGCATTTAAAGCGCCAACAAGGTGGCGGTGGGATAATGATTTGGGCTGGGATTATCGAAGGTACTTTAGTTGACCATGGAGAGTTTCAGAAGGCGTAAAAATGACGTCAAATTCTGCATAGCTTTTCTGGAGAAGCAAAGATTGACGTTCAGAACAACCATTATTTTTATGCAGGATAATGCTCCCTCGCGTGCAGCAAACAAAAGCAAAGAGTATTTCCAACCACTGGGGTTCTCTGGGCTACGGAAGATGGAGTGGCCTGCAAATTCACGAGATTTGAACCCAATTTGAAGTATCATGAAACAATGTCGCTATGCAAGTGGACGCCAATTTAAGAGCAAAGATGAGTTGTGGGATGCTCTCCAAGAGGTACCGCGAGGAATAACTGTTGACGAAATCACAAATTTGTTTAATTCTGTGAGCCAACGTCTTTTACAAATCATTCATAAAAAAGGTTCGCTTATCCCCTATTAATGTCAACGTAGAAATTGCTATGCAGTTATTGTATTCTAAGCATTTTTCCTAGTTCATTTAATGTTTGAAAATTATTTCAATAAACAAATTATGGGTATATTGTGTTTTTTTTTCTCAACGTCGTTAATAACTTGACACACTGAAATCAACAGATATTCCTATCTTCTACCATAGTCTCGGTAATACTGCTTTAAATACTTTTATTTTCTGACTGGAGTAGCTGAATAGTATTGTAAGCACTTTCTCAAAGTTTCATGGGTTTTTCTTCACTCGTTCGTTAAATATTTAAAAAAATGTAAACTCCTTAATAATTTGATACACAGTGTATATATTATGGTGTTTACTTTTATTGTTTTTTTACACGCCGTACAAACACTTTTTCGGGTCATTTAATGCCGAATTAATTAATAATTTGGGGAAAGGTTTTATGCTTCAAGTTCTTTATATTTTCAAATATTTATTCATGCTGTTTGGTTTATTGTTTTGTAGAGAAAAATTGTCGTTTTTAGTTATGGCGTTTTGGCAAAACATGATTGAAAAAAAAAGAAAAGAGAAAATAAAAATAAAAACCAATAATGCAAACGTTTGGATCATTTTAGGTTAGGAAGCCAGTATCTCAGACAGCTTGATGTAGTTCAGACGTGTAAACGTAATAAGATAAAGTGATAATAAATGATTAAACATCGGTTATAGACCTCTCTCTCTCTCTCTCTCTCTCATTCACTCTCTCTCTCTATCCCTCTCTCTCTCTCATTCACTCTCTCTCTATCCCTCTCTCTCTCTCATTCACTCTCTCTCTATCTCTCTCTCTCTATCTCTCTATCTCTCTCATTCACTCTCTCTCTATCCCTCTCTCTCTCTCTCTCTCTCTCATTCACTCTCTCTCTATCCCTCTCTCTCTCTCTCTCTCTCTATATATATATATATATATATATGCTTTCCTGCAGTTGTGAGTGATTTGGAACGACCATTAAGTTAAAAAAATCTCGTTTGTCTCATCAATTTTGCCTAGATTTGTCCTTTTGAAAGTGTATTTAAGGAGCTTTGATTTTCGGACAGCGAGCCCTCAGTCAGGAAAGATCACATTGAACTTCGTGCAACGAGCAAATAAGCATAATACAAGTTTGAGAAACATACGCTAAAATTGTGACTACGTAAACATAATTATAAATGTTTTAATATAACTAAATCCGGAAAAATGTTCATAATGTAAGTAAAAGAAAATATGAAGGAATACGTACCCAGATATTCTAGACGTCATTATTAATTTTTTTCTCTTTATAACGAGCGGTATAATACTGAAAAAATATCGCCTTGATAGAATATGTAATCGATGTAATCAATTTGATTTTTTATATAAGAAATAGAGGCTGAAAATCTACGTAATAACTAGCTAATAAGAATCAAATATTGAGTAACTAGATTACTTGCTATTCAAGTGTAACTCCAAAATTTGACTGACTTAGTTTTATATGTTAGATATATATCTTGTTGTTCATTAATCTTTTTCCCATTTGCTTGTGCTCCATTTTTTTTACTTTGTTATCTTTTTCTTTCTCATCTTCCCTCTTTAGATTTATATTTCGATAAGTATATCTGCATCTATACATCCCTTTATCTTAAATTTGCCCTGACATCCTGCTATGTTTCAATGTAAGGGCTGTTGTCTGGTTGAGAAAAGGAACCTTTCCATGAACTGAGTTATTTTATTTTTATGGACCCAAGTCACGGATGACCGAAGTAACCTCTGTTACATAGCAAGTCACATGACTACTGAAGCTGGCACAAAGTATCATATTTAACTCTCAGTCCGTCGATCGATGTTTGTAACACAGTTATCCCGTTTTTTTTTCGTTTGTTTGTTTTGCATTTTTTTTTGTTGTTATTTGTCTGTGTGTATCGTCGACAAAACCTTTGTACGCGATAGAAAGAACCATTGCTTAATCTCTGAACCATGTCATCCTCTGGGGAATTTCTACCACATCCTTCTTGTTCGAGGGTACAAAGGGATGTTTCCGATTTCGCGATGATTGGTCCTGAGACGATAGCTCAACGCTGTACAAACTGATAACCATAGAGACTTAACAACCTTCTCTTTCTCTCTCTCCCTCTCTCTCTCTCTAACTCACTCTCTAACTCACTCTAATTCTCTCTTTTGCTATAATTTTCATTCACTTGTTTTTCTGTTTTGTCTTTATATCTGTCATCTTGCGTAGATGTAAGGTCGATTGTGAATATAAGGTCAATGTAAATCGCGCATTGATTGCATATACATAAATGCATCTCACGTACTAGCAACAGGATATGTTGGGGCGCACTTGTTTATATCCTATCACTTTTTGCGTAAAAGGCCACTCTCTGAATGAATAATAGTTACGTAATAATCTTGGCGAAAAAAGTACATTTTAATGTCAAATAATTATCATAGTCGCCCCACACATTATGAAAGTTACCCCGCCATACAACATTTTTATTCCACTGGCTTGTGGCTTAAGTGGTGACCTCTTTGTAAAAAAAAAAATGAATATTTTTTTTTAACTTGTTAAGACATCGAAAGATAAAAATTTCGTGAAAAGTGATATAATATGTATGTAAGTTAATTTCACATGTTTATTTCGGTTCCCCCCGCGTGTGGTTCGGTGGTATAGTGAGTGTAAATGGTTGGTTGGTTGTTTTTGTTTTACGGCATATCAACACTTTTCAGGTTATTTAATGACGAATGCAGTGATTTTAAGAAAAAGGTTTTAATACAATATATTTGTTTGTTTTTTCAAGCCGGTTTCTATTTAACCCATAGTTGGGACCCTACCAGGTACTGCCACTCCGGGTCAGAGTGGACCTGGGAGCAATGTCAATTAAAGAGTGGCTCCACCATCGGATATAATTTAAGGTCATATCCAGAACTGAGTAAATGATGTAGATATATAGACGTATGTGATTGCATTACTGCACCTGTATTGTTAGAGTGTTCATGTACAAACGGTGCATATCCGTTCGGTAAGCGACGTGAGTGTTTGAAATAACCATGTTTAGGAGTTCGTGAAAGTTTCTCGTCACGAGTTTACTGCTTGTCGGTTAAATATTTCACTCCAAAGGGCGAGTAAGAAGTCTAGTTTGGGTTTACTTTAGACAGCCTTCTAGATCTCGCTTCCCTTATTTTGGCCTCTAATCCTCGAATCTCAGGACCGATATTTCTGACAAAGGGAGAACAATTACTGTTTTCTAAATCGAAATTTATCCATTTAACAGAAACGCTGGAAAAATGGTGAGATCTTTCTATCGATCCAGTAGATATCTCACTGCTGATGCAATTCTCTATCTATATAAGAGCCAGATACGTCCAAGGATGGAAGACTGTTGCCACATCTGGGCAGGAGCTGCTAGAAAGGACTTGTCCTACCTTGATAGAGTTCAAAATAGACTTCGTAGCCTCGTAGATGTCCTTTTCTCTTCCCTGCAACCTCTATCTCACAGAAGAGATGTTGCGAGTTTGTCTCTGATGTATCGTTATTTTCATGGAAAGTGTTCGATTGAGCTTCAGTCTATGGTCCTCCCTCGCCAAACTTTCACAAGAAACACTCGTCTAGCTGAAAACACTATCAATAATCCCCCCACTCTTTATCTGTGCCTAAACCTAAACGTAGATTCCATGAACCAAGCTTCTTTATTAGAACTGCACGCCTGTGGAATTGTCTTCCGTTTTCCTGCTTTCCGGCTGACTACAATATGGTTGTCTTCAAGTCTAACGTATTCATGAAGTTCTTGTTTAGCCGTTCCATATAAGTTAACAAATTTACCGAATTTCCGTTACTAATGATTACTATATTGTCCAATTTCTACTGTACACTCTTTAACCCTTACCCTCGAGTGGCCTCTTGGCCTTGATAATGCCTGTGTATAAAAAAATCCTTCGACCATCGTTGATCGTCACCTCTTGCAGTGATGATTACGTATGAAGCACTAGTGTCTGTAGATATATATATATATATATATATATATATATATATATATATATATATATATATATATATATTTGCGAGAATTTATAAGTCCAAAGTCGTACTGCAATGTTTCTGCCGCTGCTGTGAAACACTATATAACTAAACTTACAGTATGCGTTCGCTAATATTATATAATTAAGTATGTAAAGTTTCTCATTCCTCATGTTAATTGATGGTTGAATACGAGAATGCAACGTCAAAATTGACTTTGCAACTTGATTCATATTATTTCAGCGTTAAAATTATCATTGTAAATATTGTGTTAGCATGAAATAATCCTTTCTTTAGATAAAATAATTTTTTTTAAATGTGTATATATATATATATATATATATATACCCCATAGAGTATACTATGGAAGTGCTAAGTCAGGTACAACTTCACTAATACAGATGACAGAATGAATCACCTGATGTATTTGGATGACCTGAGACTTTTACAAGAACCAAAAAGGGAGTATAGATGCTAATAAACACAACCAAAATCTTCAGCCAGGATATCTTAGTGGAATTCGGTATAGAAAAGTGCGTAATGTTTGTTAGATAAAGGGGAAACTATCCAACCACGCGGAGATGAGGGCACTAGATTAACATGACACCTAAATTATTTGGAAGTTTTACAATAAGACACACTCAAATCAACAGAAATGAAAGAGAAAATTGGAATGGAATAACTAAGAAGAAAAAATCGTAGAAAATAAATTATATAGTAGACACCTCATGAAAGATATAAACATATGGGCAGTATCACTAGTGAAATAATCTGAGCCATTCATGGGTTTGACCAAAGAAGAACTTAGGCATTTTGTCCAGAAGATCAAGACATTTATGACCTTGCACAATGCACTACACCCAACAGATGATTCTGCGCGAAAAGGAGTGGCGAATGAAGAGGACTGGTTCGTACAGAAGACTGCGTGAATGACGCAAACAAAAAAAACAATTAGAAAAATATATAATGCAGAGCACAGAAAAGATAATTACCGCAGGAAAAGACATTGAAAAAATAAAAAAAAGATAGAAAACAGAGAAACAAGGATAGGACGAGAAAAGAAAAATGCGAACAGCTACACGAACGATTCATAAGAATAACAAAAAACGAGGTTCACGAAAACACTTAGACTACGAAAACGACAACTAGCCAGAACTGAATCCTTAATAACATCTGCACAAGATAACGCGATTAGATTTAATTACCTCAAATCTAATTCCGACAAAAGACAAGAAAATAGTAAATGCAGACTGTAACCAAAGAGACAAAATGATAAACAAAATAAGTGTATGTAGTAAACTAGCTCAAAAGAATAAAATAATAAACATGATGAAGTGGGGAAGGCAGTACGCTACAAATTATGCAAACAATTGCAGTTTGAACACACAGACAAGCTGGCAGCAGTACTTGAAAACGGACATGTAAAAGTCCTATGAACATGAACGTACATATAGATAAACTCACCCAAGCAAGAAGACCATATGTCAAAATAGTTAACAAAAAAAGTCCTGTCGGATTTCCTCGTTCCAACAACCACGGGGTGACTATCAGGGAAACAGAGAAGCTGAGAAAATACACGGAACTGGCCAGAGCTAAAAGGGATATAGAAGATGAGGAAAGTCAAGATAACACCAATAATAGTAGAAGCGCTAGAGTCAATCCCGAAAAACTTTTTTAAAAAATGGGAAATATTGTAATCGGAGGGATGGCTGAAAAGACACAACGGATAACACCAATTAAACCGACTGGAATATTAAAAACGACGCTTAAATGAGGAGACTTATACACATGAACAACAAATGCTAGTCGGAATATACAGATTGCAACAGAAGTGAAATAAAAACAAAGAAACATCATATGGAATCAAGTTAACTCCACTCTCTAAAAGAAGTGTCTGCATCAACTGACACCAAACCAAATATTCATGAAGGATCAAAGAAGATGGAAATACCAAGGAGAGAAAGCACTAACCAGACCTCCACTGGATGAGTTCAAAAAGGACTGGGACTTGGGGAGTGCCACCCAAATTCCAGTGAAAGCCAATGGTCTTTGTAAGTAAGAAATCAATTGTTGCGTTGGCGCAGTTTCTTTTGCAAAGGCGATCGAAAGAGGTGGAGAGTACTGAAAATCTGAGGAGACTTTTTGTTACTCAGACTCCAGGGAACACAACAGGTTGTTCTCTGAGAGAAATATGTGATGATGGCCTGTATTAAAACTCCTATGGAACATAACGATAATAAATATAATACCTATTATTGAATGGGCACTGGGAACAGTTCTAAAAAATTTGAAATAAAGACTATGGGAAATTGAAATTGTAGGGAAGACTGAAACTATGCATCGGACGGTAATGCTGAAAAAAACCCTGAAATCTTAAGGAAAGTTTTTGAGTGCGGAAACTAATTCGCACTAGCGACAAACTTTAAGCAGACATATAGAAACTGCAACAGAAGTGAAACAAAAAGATGTATTCGATCAAACTGAGAAAAAAATTATAAATTGAATAGCATCCCCACAAACAAAAACAACACTGTAGTCAGCATCGATGGACACCACACCAAATAGTCAAAGGGTCAATGAGGATAGCAAAAACAAGTAAGGAAAGCACTAACCAGACCTCCGCTGGATAGGTACAGAGTGGACTGGGAGCTTAGGGAAACCCAAATTCAATTGATAGCGGATGACTAGCAAGAAGTCAATGGCCAGCCACTGTTGCGATAATGTAAAATCATTTACAAAGGTTAACGAAAGAACCGGGGCATACTGGAAAACTGAGGAGACTTGTTCTCACCCAGGCTCCAGGGAACACAACCGGCTGTTGTCAGTGAGCCATTTCTGTTTATGACGTTTGTAAGAACTCCCAATGAGTGCAAATAATAATAATAATAAGAAGAAGAATGATAGAGATTGGAATCAGAGGGATGACTGAGAAGATACAACGGATAAAACAATGAAAACTGCAAAAATATTAAGAAAAATCATTGAATGCAGACACTAACACACGTGAGCTGCAGACGGATGCCGCACATATAGAAACAGATTTAAAACACAAAGGAGCATTACGTGGAATAATGAAAACTTAAACTGTATAAATGTAAGGAAACCTCCTGCTCTCCTGCCTTACTCAAATTTGAGTGTGTGTTTGTCACCATAAACTGACGCCACACTAAATAATCGAGGAGGGTCAAGGAGAATGGAAAGACCGAGGATTGAAAGCAATAGCCAGACCTCCTTGGGTGAGTGCAAAGAGGATTGAGATCTTGCGGAGGCTTACTTTCAACTAAATTCCAGTGTAGACAAATGGTCGCCGTCAACGAGAAATCAATGGTAAGCAGCTGTTGTGATAATGCAAATTCATCTGATAACTCCAGATAACACCACACGTTGTTCTCAAAGAGAAATCTTTGATGATGATCTGTGTGACTACTCCTAGTAATGAAGAAGAAGAAGAATTTCCTTCGTGCCAATAATCGGCTGAACTCCTTGGGAATCAGATACGTTACGACGACGACGATGTAAGCATTGTTATAAGAAAAGAAAACAACGTTTTAATTAAGCGGGGGGTAATCAAAACATCGAAAAAAAGCACAAAAAACTAACGTAAGGCAAACGAACGATGAAAACAGAAACGAACACGTGAAAATGGCTTAAATAAGCCGGTTTCGATATTAAAATTTAAAACGTCGGTGGTTACCCGGGTGTTAAGAATAAGCGAGGTAAAAAAAAAAAAACAGGACAACGAACGTTACGTGAAAATGGCTTAAATAATACAGAGTTCAATATTTAAATTTAAAAAATCGAAAAAAAAAAAAACATCTCACACCACGATTCGAACCCAAAACGTTTAGATAATGAACCAAGGCCTTAACTACCTGAGCTATAGCGACGTATACGAAATTTGCTCGGTTTTTCAACTATTTAAAGTAAATCAGGTCACGACGTCATGACGTAATCTGACGCATGCGTTGTTGACCCCCCCCCCTGTCGAAAATTGTCGATTTCGGGGTGAAAAAGTTAACGTTTCTCTCTCTCTCTCTCTCTCTCTCTCTCTCTCTCTCTCTCTCTCTCACACACACACACACACACACACACTTCGTCTTGCTTACTCTAAAGAGTGTTACTGAAAAAGAAAATGGTGTCTGGCTGTTTTTTGTTTTGTAATTACTTCGATTGTTAATATTTTTTGTAAGCGTATTTTTTTTACTTCACATTTTTGGCTTGTTATTTTTCGTTTAACTATCGTATCTAACTATTTTTAACGTGCTAATAACTTTGGTAACGTTGTCATAGCGTAGAAGTTCATAGTTTAGCTTGTGTGAGGGTTAAAAAATTTTTACTGATAACAACAATGTTTTTAAATTCAGACTGCCATTACAGCTTGCTGACGTCAAGATAACGTGACATGACTCAGCGGGTTTTAAATACGTTGACCCAAAATAAACGGCCCGTGTACACTTTATGTAGAAGAGTTGGCGCTTGTATTTTTTGGGGCAGTTATAAATCGATTTAAAAATATGTAATGTTTAACATTAAAATGTCACCTTTTGCCCCCCCCCCCTGCAGAAAATCGATCAGTTGACGCACTTCTGATGGTTCTTTTGGGCCAATTTTTCAATATTTGTCGTCCGGAGGATGGGGTTTTATATGAGACTTTTGTGAATTTTTGTTCCGTCAGTCAAAAGTTTTTAGCAGACACACAAACATACATACATTTTCGCTTTTATATATATATATATATATATATATATATATATATATATATATATATATATATATATATATATATATGGAGAGAGAGAGAGAGAGAGAGAGAGAGATAACGGTAAGTTGAAACGACTCTGGAGCGAACAACTTGCAGGATGATTGAGAGCTGTAAAGTTAAAAACATGACGGAAATTGAGATTTGATTGTTATTTCTTTTACAGAGAAAAACGATTTTGTCATTTTTATAAGCTAGAGTTTATGAAAAGAATAGATGATCGCCTAAAACGCCAATAGGGGTGGGCAGATAAACTAACGAAATAGCTTAGCAATCCAAGCTAGCGATCGAACCTATACCCATCCAGTTGACAGTCGATAGTTTTACTTATTAGACAACAGGACAAGTGCAATTGGTAAATGATATTTATAATTCCATTGACCGCTATTTGACAGTGTTCAATTTGTTTATCTGCAAATAGCTTTGCATAATGCTAAATAATAGAAAGTAATATCATAAATGCGAATAGGGGGTATATATAATCATCCACAGGATGTTTCACTGTACCACTGTTTAGAGTATATCTGAGAAAATAGACCAGATCCTGTCTGCACATCCCTCGGATAACATCCACATCTGTGGTGACTTCAACGTCCATAACGTGGAATGGCTGACCCACTCAAATAAGACAGACGATGAGGGGAGGTTTTGTCATGATTTTGCCATTGCTTATGACCTCACTCAGATTGTTCGCGAGCCCACCCGTGTGCCAGATACTACAGGTCATTATGCAAGCCTCCTAGACCTTTTTCTGTTACCTCCCCTGAGGTATGTTCATGTTCTTTTCATTCTCCTCTAGGATCCTCCGACCACTCCGTCGTATCAGTTAAGATAAAAATGAAATGTAATAAGTCCCCAGACGTACCTCTCCACCGTACTGTATACCGATACTCCATGGCTGACTGGGATAGCTTCCGTACATTTATATCTGATCTACCTCTGCATTCCATGTGTCCTCTATAGTATCAGACCTGACCGAATGGTAAATTGTAGGCATAGACCGATACATACGATTTTAAAAAATTCCAACAAAGACCTAACAGCCAGCCATGGTTCTCCCCAGAATGTGCTGCTGCCATCACGCATAGAAATCACTTTTTCCATAACTACCAACGTAGACTAGACTAAAGCTGCTTTCAGGAACGCCAGCAACCACTGTAAAAGAGTAATAAAAAATTCAAGAGGGCTATATGCCCAGTCTGTTAAATCCAAAGTAGCTGATCAGCGGCTTGGTTCCCACCAGTTTTGGCAAATAACAAATAGGATCCTGAACAGAAGTGTGCTTTCTATCCCAACCATTATCAATGGACCAGAGGTCATCTCGTCAGCATCAGATAAGGCCAAAATATTTGCCAAGAATTTTGCAGCTAATCAATCTCAACCCTCTCCTCTCTTCTCCCTCTCTCCTCTTTCCATATGCGACGAAAGCCATCAACTCCCCATATTTCCTCCTATAACACAGAACACGCAAGGTAACATACAAGTATCCGCGCATGAGGTCGCCAAGCTAATCAAGAACCTAGATTCCAGTAAAGCAACTGGCCCTGATGGCATCCCAATTATAGTGTTAAAAAAGCTTCAACCAGAACTTGCTCCCATACTCACGAAACTCTTTTAGGGTTGCCTTAAGAAGTGCTTTCCAACACCCTGGAAAACCTCATCAGTATGCCCTGTATTTAAGAATTCAGGTGATAAGTCATCTCCCACTCAGTACAGACCAATAAGTCTCCTGTGTGTTATGAATAAGTTGCTAAAATCCATATTAAAAAGAGAAATAGTCACCCACCTCAGCAGAAATAACCTTCTTAGTGACACACAATATGGTTTCCGTTCTGCAATATCTACCGCAGATGTGCTAACGGTTATATATCATAGGATTAGTGAATCTCTTGACAAAGGCTTCCTTTCTAGGGAAATTGCACTTGACATATCAAAGGTCTTCGACAGGTATTGCATAAGGACCTACTTCACAAGATTTCCAGCTACGGTATAACTGGAAATGTTTTCTCTATCATTAAATCATTTCTCTCTGATAGGCTCATAAGAGTAGTGGCGATGAACAAAAATCAGAGGCCTGCAGTATTAATGCAAGGGTCTATCCTGGGCCCAACTTTCTTCCTGATCTACATGAATGATCTCCGTAAACACATACTTAAATCATTCGTTGACATCTATGCTGATGACACGACCATCTACGGCAACACATCAAAGGCTGTAAATGACAAAGTTCTCTCTGATTCTCTCTCCTCTGATATCGAGCACGTGGTTCAGTCGGGGAAGAGGTAGCTGGTTACCTGTAATGCATCTAAAACCAAACTCCTATCTTTACATCATCAACACTCTGATCCCCATCTGACATCAATTGAAATGGATGGCTATCGTCTAGGAGAAGCCCCATGTTTTGACAAGCTTCTGGGCTTGACCTTTACTCCTTATATGAAATGGAACACGTACATCAAGTGTGTTGCCAAGGTCGCTGGAAAAATGGTGGGAGCCTTCTACCGCTCCAGAAGATATCTCACTACTGATGCAATTCTCTATCTATATAAAAGCCAAGTACTCCAAGGATGGAATACTGCTGCCATATCTGGCAGGAGCTGCTAAAAATAGCCTATCCTGCCTTGACAGAGTACAAAATAGACTTCGTGGCTTAGTGGGGGATGCCCTTTTCTCTTCCCTTCAACCTCTCTCCATAGAAGAGATGTTGCGTTCCTATCTTTGTTTTATCGTTATTTCCATGGCAGGTGCTCGTCCGATCGCCAATCTCTGGTCCCCTCCTCTCGCCAATCTTTTACGAAAAGCACCCGTCTAGCTGAATCCACTGTAAAAAATTTTCCCCACTCTTTATCTGTGCCTAAATCAAAACGTAGATTCCATGAACAAAGCTTCTTTCTTAGAACTGCACGCCCGTGGAACTCTGTTCCGTATGCCTGCTTCCCACCTGACTACAACCTGGATGTCTTCAAGTCCAACGTAAACAAATTCCTAATGAACCGCCTCCTTAAGGAGACACTACATAAAATATCCACACTAACGTACTATACTTGCAATAATCCTTATCCCTGAGTGGCTTCCGGGCCTTATAAGTGGTGACTACCGTGTAAAAAAAAAGCGAGTTTCCACAATATTTATATACTAGACACTGGATGGCAATAAATAAGTTATGAGTATTGTGATCTGTACCCACCAGACACTGGCTGGCGATAAATAACTTATGAGTATTGTGATCAGTACCCACCATAAATTTGCTGGCAATAAATAAATTACGAGTATTGTTATCTGTCCCAACCAGACACTGGGTGGCAATATTCCATTTTTATAAGAGAATTCAGTATAATAACGGTTGGTGTGATTTGGAATATTCAATTTTTATTTTAATGCATGTTTACAAATACGATGATAACGGTCGAAGGGACAAGCGTAATAATACATAGAATGTATAGATGATTTTATGAACGACACGCATGATTTTCAATAGTAGAGGGCGCATAAAAATCTAAATGATTTTGAAAAAAATTGCGTCATCTTCATGATCAGAGGGTGCGACCAGTGTCTTCTTTGAATAAGTTTTCGAAACTTTTTCACAGTCTTTTATTTATTTATTTTTATTTCATTGTATTTTGTCCAATATGAAGCCATGTAAGGAGATTGTCACATACTCGTTTTTAATGACGTCGCACAAGATGTTTTGTGAATTTTGTTTTTGTTTGTTTTATGTGTGTTTTATGTGCGTTTGTGTCCGCATTTGTGTTACTTTTCTTTTCCGTATGTTGATGATTTTTTTTTATTACACAAAGTCAAAATGGAGACAGTATTTCTTACTAGAGGCCATCGGAACAAATTTAAGATGTTGCAAAGGACACAAATGTGTACATAGGATGATAACATAAACTACCATGCAATGTTTATTTGATTGCCCCCCTCTCTCTCTCTCTCTCTCTCTCTCTCTATCTCTCTCTCTCTCTCTCTATCTTTTACCATCTCCTCTCTCTTTGTCTCTTACTCCTTTTGTCTGTCTCTCTCTAACATATTCTCTCTCTCTTTTCCACTCTGCCTCTCTTTCTCTATCTAACTTTATTTTTTCTTCTTACTCTCTCTCTCTCTCTCTCTCTCTCTCTCTCTCTCCTTGTCGTTTCTCTCTACAAACACATGCATGTGTGCACGCGTGTGTATGTATTACTCTTATTGTCGATCTCTTTTTTCCTTTTTGTGTCTTCTCATATGCTTATCTTTATTTGGTCATCTCTTTTTCTCCGTATTACACACAATCTCAACCCTCTTCTTCTCTCTTCTCCTCCCTCTCTCCTCTTCCCCTCTCTGTGTTTTCTTTATTATTTCGTTTTCTTGTGCGCCTTCTTTCTCTAATCTCCCTCTTTCTCTTTTCTTTTCCTCATTTCTCTCTTTTTTTTTCTAGTTTTTCTTATATTTCACAAAGCCCACCCTCTTTCTCTCTCTTTCGCCTTCGTTCTCTCATTCTCTCTCTCACTCACTGTATCTCACTCGCTATCTCTCACTCTTTTCTCACTCTTTATCTCTTTCTCTCTCTCCCACTCTCGCTCTCTCAATCTTTCTCACTCTCACCCCCCCCCCGTTCGTGTTTCCTTTACTTATATTTTGATATTTCTTTCTTTCCCGTTTTATTTCTTTTCTTTTTCCTCGCAATCACATTTTCTGTCACTTTCTCATTTATCACTTTATCATTCTTCCTTTTATCGGCATCACCCTTTCTCTTGCTTTCTTTCTCTCATTTGTTCCTTCTGTCTCACTTGCTCTTTCTGTCTCTCTTTCTTCCCCCTCCCTCTCTGCCTTTCTACTTTGTGGAAACCATCACCACAAATAAGACGAAACACATTCAACCAATAAAAAACAATTTAAACACACAAGAAAGAAAACGCAAGTTAATTAATTATTCCTGAATGGGAGGGAAATAATTATGCAAATTAGAGTAATTGATAATTGTTGTAAACATCCACCTACCGACAATAGTGACATCCCATTTCCCCTGCCCCCTCTTTTGTTTGGTGAAATTTCTGCGTTTCCCATACAAACGATACAGAAGTTCACGCCGAGAATAAAGTACATAAAATCGATCTTTAATTGGTTTTGAATTTTAAAAAGAAACGTATGCTTCTTTGTGTTGTTCGACGGCATATCATTCCATTTCGGGTTATTTTATGGCGACTCCTGTATGTTATCCTGTGCTAAATGATTTTCAAGTTCTAAATATTAGTTCGATTATTCGAACTAATATTCTCATCTTATACCTTCTCGTACCTTCTTCAAGTGCATCTTGTCGAACTCAAAAAATCTTTATGTCAAACTCGACAAACTATACAAATTTTGCAACAAGACATTTTATTTAATCACGATGGTAAATTGTGCTCGTCCTGTCCTCCGTGGCCAAATAGAAGGTGCCCCACGTAGCCATGTCAATAAGTTGCTAAAGTTGCTAAGTAATAAGTTTGAAGTGAAAGTATTATAGAGGTTAAAGTTTCAATCTTAATTATACGCGATACTAACTAAGAATAAAGTCAAGTTTACTACAGACATCGCTCCCGTCATGGTTGACAGAATGAAAACAATCTACATGCGTTTGAAATTCTTTATAAATTCCCTAATTCGTCACAAGATTCGACAATGTAAGCCTAAAGAAGGCTGGAGCATACATCGGCCGAAAAGTTATGAGAATAGTAATACAAATAATGCAAATAATCTAAACGATTGATCTTTATTTCATTGTAACTTTACCCAACACTTTATAGCCTCAGTCGCAAAGGAGACAAAGAATAGGAAAGAACTTCAACTTGCTTTTTTGTTGTATAACGACATTTATTTTCTCATTCTCTCGTTGCCGCTGTGACTTCTCTCACATGATTGTTTTCTCTAACGTCATAATCATCTCTAACGTGATCGTATTCTCGAACCTGCTCTCTCCTTTTTATCGTTTTCTTTTTCTTACCGTGACGTAATTCAACTCGGTATTTGCATATAGCCGTCGTACGTTACATCATCACTTCCGATACATTTTCAGATTGCAAATGTCTGTTTTCTATATGAATTATTTGGAAATAACATTTTCATAGATGGTTTTCGCTGATTATCCGAGTATATAACCTTCTATTTAAAGTATCTCAATTTTAGAGGAGCGTCAATGATTTTGATATCTGCATAAAATTTACATGCACTGCCATTGCAAATTGAAGTAAAACTGTGATCCATAGTAATTAATTGTGCTTCCAGACTCCTCAAAGTTCACAAACTGGAGGTTCACTGATGGATGAAGTTTTAATGTTATACCAAGGCTAGGATACTTCCATTTCATTTTTAAATATGTACTAGCAAGAAATAACCCACCTAGAAGCAACTTTGATCAAAGTGTATTTTTGATAGTTTAAAACTCCATAGATTTTCTATATTTTAATATGAGTAGGAATCGATAGGTTTTTTTTATGTGTTTGAATGCTGTAATACTGCAAACGTATCAGTCTCTAGTTAACTGAAAGGGTGGGCTTAACAGGACGACAAAAAGACATAAATAAAACTATGTAACATTTTTTGTTTCTTGCTGCTTCATCTTCGATCAATAGTGCGTTACATGGTGCGATAGTTTTCGCTGATATTTCGAGGATATAACCTCCTTTTAAAAGTATCTGAATTTCAGAGGAGCTGCGTTATTAAATGATAGAAATAGTAAATAGGATTATTTGGTAATTTCCATTGTCTTGTGTCATTTTTAAATGAAAGGGAAGATCATTTTAACCCTTGCATTTCCAAGAATTTTAAAACTATATGACTCACCTTCATTATTATTTTCACTAATGCCTTGCTAATCACGTAGCTTTGACAGAATGCCACTGCCTCTTCCATGATTAAGAATTGTTTGGACTTATAGTGAAAGAAGGGACATTGTTACAGCGGGATATGGTAGTTTCTTCAATCGCGTCCCATACAAAGAAGCCGAGTGATTGTACCTATTTACTATGCCTCCCCACGGGACAGAGTTAGACACCAGGGTCGTTTTTTAACGTGGAGAAAAGGTACAAAAATAAAAATTGTCTCAGTCGTGAAGGATTTCTCCTCCACCGAAAGAGAACAAGAAATAGAAGTGCAGCATCTGAAGAACAGACGGTATTTATTTGCTCCCCCACCGAGCAAATTAGGCACAAGGCCGATTTTTAATGTGAGGAGTGAAGGGAGGGGGAAGGGGAAAAGGGGACCAGCTCCCGAGAGGTGGGAAATGGGAGCTGGTTAAAGGTCAGGCATGTGGGGTTTCCCCCACATCTGGTCTTTGCTAGTCATAGCTAGTCCTAGCTAGTCATAGCTTGCAGTATCTGCCGGAACAGATGGTGTTTATTTGCTCCCCCACTGAGCAAATTAGGCACAAGGCCGATTTTTAATGTGAGGAGTGAAGGGGAAATGGGGACCAACTCCCCGGGGAGTAGGGGAGTTGGATAGTGACAATTGGTATGAAGGGTTTCCCTACATTGACCAAGGTCTTATATGTGAGGTTGCCCACACATATGGTCTTTGCTTGCAGTATCTGCCGGAACAGATGGTATTTATTTGCTCCCCCACTGAGCAAATTAGGCACAAGGCCGTTTTTAATGTGAGGTAAAAACCAGCTCCCCTAAAAGTAGGCAAAAAGGGGGCACTCTGGTTACCAAAAATAATAATTGTCCCAGTATAGAGGGTTTCCCCTCCATTGACTGGTACAAATTATCTTAAGTGCAGCATCTGCCGGAACAGATGGTATTTATTTGCTCCCCCACTGAGCAAATTAGGCACAAGGCCGTTTTTAATGTGAGGTAAAAACCAGCTCCCCTAAAAGGGGTCACTCTGGTTACCAAAAATAATAATTGTCCCAGTATAGAGAGTTTCCCCTCCATTGACTGGTACAAATTATCTTAAGTGCAGTATCTGCCGGAACAGATGGTATTTATTTGCTCCCCCACCGAGCAAATTAGGCACAAGGCCGATTTTTAATGTGAGGAGTGAAGGGAGGGGGAAGGGAAAAAGGGGACCAGCTTCCGAGAGGTGAGAAATGGGAGCTGGTTAATGGTCAGGCATGTGGGGTTGCCCCCACATCTGGTCTTTGCTAGTCATAGCTAGTCCTAGCTAGTCATAGCTTGCAGTATCTGCCGGAACAGATACTACACTTTGATCTTGTCCCGAAGGCCAAGTGTTGTAGTCAAGTAAATAGGAATGTCAAATATCACGCAAAGCATAGTCTATGGATTTCTCTAATACTTAGTTCTTGTTCTATAGGCTTATATTGCGTCCGCCGAGTCGAACTATGACACGTACGGTCTACCTGCAGGTAGTTGGCCGATTCAAGGTTTTACTACCTTGCTTAGAACGTAGACGTAGCTAATTCGGTCGCCTAAATTATTTACAGATCGATGTCACAATTCTTGTGTCCGTGTGTATTTCTCGCCAGCATATAACTTTAATAAATATACACTAAATGATTAGAGATCTTTAAAAATTAAGGATGAAATAAAATACTAAAATGCGAAAGAACAATGATTTTGAAACAACTATGAAGCGAAAGAGTGGATAATATGAACTATATTTAATTTGATTTACCATATTGTTAAGTGAAAAAACGGAGTTGAAATCCTATGTGAAACTTCAGATATTTGTAATTTTTGCGAACTCATTACTAAAGCTATTAAGAATCGATTAATAAATATTCCTCAATTTGGAGGATTTAAAAAGTTTTTCAGGAGCATATAGGTACAACCAACCTTTTAAGAGCCTTTATATTTACGATCAGATAAGAAGCATTGATTAAATATAAATTGAAATAGGGATTCTAGGCATGAGGTTTAGTCTCAGTATATCTTGATTTGTAATGGTTGTAAAGTGACATAAAAATGGCAAAAAAATGTTCTGTTCGGGAAATTAGTTTTAAATGTATATGGATTAATATTATTTTAACACACACACACACACACACATTATATATATAAGTGTGTATATGTGTGTGTGTGAGAGAGAGAGAGATAGAGAGAGAAAGAGAGAGAGAGAAATAGATTCTTTAAAGATACCACGTCATAGGGATAAATGCATAAGTATTTACTAATTTTTAAAAAGTTTTCCTTTTATTGGTCACAACATTGCATACAATTATTTCATACCCCAGTGTTGGCATATAAGGATATAATTGTTCATTAAATTATATTTTGCACAAACTTGGGCTTCACTAGCGTGTTAGAAAAAGAATATTTCAAAAGTTTTTCAGTCTACGAATAGGACCTTTCCAGATAATATAGTTGATATTCATTTTTTTTTATCAACAACATATATATAGATTCACGTGGGCTTTATCTGTTTATGTTAAATGCACTTGCCAAACAACCAACCAACTTATATATATATATATATATATATATATATATATATATATATAAATCAGTTAAGCATGTATATCCGTTTATGTATTTGTGCATACATCAGTCATTAATGAAGTAATTAACAGATCATTATAAATGGGGGGGGTAAATGTGGCTGTTTAGTTTAATTTAGTTTTATGCAACGGAGCGATGAGGAGGTAAAAGCCATTCTTAAAAATCTAGACGCCTTTTTTTTTACATGGCAGTCTCCTCTTATCAAGGCCCAGAGGATAAGGGTTCTTGCGTGTACAGTAATCAATGGGACAATATCGTAGTAATCGTTAGTAATGAAGATCAGATAAAGTGTCTTACTTACGGGGGCGGTTCATCAGGAACTTGTTTATGTTGGACTTGAAGATATCCAGATTGTAGCAAGGTGAGAAACAGGCAAACGGAAGGAGGTTCCACAGGCGTGCACTTCTAAGAAAGAAGCTTTGTTCATGGACTATACGTTTGGATTAAGGCACAGATAAAAAGTGGGGAAAATTACTGACAGTGGTTTTAGATAGACGGGTGTTTTTCGTGAAAAATTGGCGAGGCGGGACCAGAGATTGGAGCTCAGACGAGCACCTCCCATAGAAATAACGATAAAACAAAGACATGTTCGCAACGTCCCTTCTGTGGGAGAGAGGTTGCAGGGAAGAGAAAAGGGCATCCCCCACTAGGCTACGAAGTCTATTTTGTACTCAATTCAGGCAGGATAGGCTGTTTTTAGCAGCCCCTGTCCAGATATGGCAGGAATACTCCATCTTTTGGCGTACTTGGCTTTTATATAGGTAGAGAATTGCATCAGCAGTTGGAGCGGTTGAAGGATCCCACCATTTTTCCAGCGACCTTGTCAACAGATTTGATGTACGTGTTCCATTTCAGATCAGGATTAAAGGTCAATCCCGGGAGCTTGTCAAAACATGGAACCTCTCTAAGACGAGAGCCGTCAATTTCAATTGATGTCAGATAGGGATCAGAGCGTCGATGATGTAAAGATAGAAGCTTGGTTTTAAATGCATTAAAAGTAACCAGTCACATCTTCCCCCCACTGTACCACGCGCTCAAGATCAGAGGAGAGAGAAACAGAGAGAACTTTGTCATTTACGGCCTCTGATGTGTTGCCATAGATGGTCGTGTGATCAGCATAGATGTCAACGAATGATTCAAGTATGTGTTTTGGGAAATCATTGATGCAGATCAGGAATGGAGTTGGGCCCAGGATGGCCCCTTGAGGGACACCAGCATTAATACTGAGGGATTCTGATTTCTGCCCATAAACCACTACTCTTATGAGCCTATCAGCGAGAAATGATTTAATAATTGAGAAAACATTTCCAGTTATACCGTAGCTGGAAATCTTGTAATGTAGGCCTTTGTGTCATACCTTATCGAAAGCCTTAGGTATGTCAAGAGCAATTGCCCTAGAAAGGAAACCTTTGTCAAGAGATTCACTAATGCTATGAGATATAACCTTTAGCACATCTGCTTTAGATCTAGCAGAAACAAAACCATATTGTATGTCACTAAGCAGGTTATTTCTGTTGAGGTGGTTGACTACTTCTTTAATATGGATTCCTGCAACTTACTTAACAATACAGGTATCAGTTAAATTTTAATTTCTTTGAAGAATTTTAAAGAGTTTTAAGGGTTATAATTTCCCATTGGAAATTTTCAAATATTTCAGATTTGCATTAAATTTAATTCATATTTATTAGACCCCAATTAGGAAAGATTACCTTAATTTCAATATCTTATTAAGAAACTAAAAGCTTGATGCTTATATTTTTACATTTTCTAGAAATGGAATATGGGTTCTAGACATAAGGTTTAGAGTTTAGTATCATATCCGGATTTTAGTCTTCATAATTGGATACAAAATACAAAATTGTTCTATTTCGTTATTAATTCAGCTGTATTTTTATAGTATATATATATGTGTGTGTGTGTGTGTGTGTGTGTGTGTGTGTGTGTGTGTGTGTGTGTGTGTAGAGAGAAAAAGAAAAGAAAACGAAGGGAAAAGAGAGAGATGAGAAAAGATAAACGAAGGAGAAAAAAGAGAAGTATAAGATAGATAGATAGATAGATAGATAGATAGATAGGAACTGGTGCATATTATGGTGAGCAGAGACAGAGAGATTATTGGACAGGTCGTAAGCATTTCAATGTATATAAAAAAGCTTACATGATTCAGAAAATTTATTATAGGTCGTTTCTGTCCAGCTTTTCTAAGTTGTATCTGTCTAAAATTGTTCGTATTACGAAGCTGTGCACGTCTGTCTGCATGAAAGGAATCCTGTCTTAGAAAAGGTCTTTGATAAAATGTTAGTGGCAGCATTAATACCAAGACAACCAGTCGTCCCATGACGTCAGCGCGCTGTTCTTGCACAGTAAAATCGATCGGTTTTTTAAAAAATTATATCGTTTTAATTACATTTTCGACTGAATATTTTTTGTCGCTGTACGGCTCGAACTCGAACGCTGCTTGTAAAGGCAATCGAAATAGAGAGAGAGAGAAAAAAGCAAGAGAGCAAAAAGAAAAGAGAAAGATAGGCAGACACAGAGAAGGAGAGAGAGGGGCAGAGATAGACCGGGGAAGATATAAAGAGAAAGTAACATAGAGAGACAGATAGAGATAGAGATAGAGAGAGAGAGAGAGAGAGAGAGAGCGATAACAAAGGGAGAAAAGAGCCAGACAGATAAACAGAGACGCTCCTTGTCTGACAAAAATGAGAATACTGTTTACTTGCTAACAGTATTGTCGGCCAACCTTTATCCTTCAACATTTTCTTTTCTACGGGGCATCGATAATATGCCATTTAGCAGGGCTATTCGTTGTTGCCAGGGGCGTGGATAACAAAATAAAAGAATTAGAAGTGTGTGCAGCATCTTTGTTGTACCTTTCTATCTCTCGCGCTCTCCCTCTTCTCCTTCTCCCACCCTATTCTGCCCCTCTCTCTGGCAACCAATTTAACACAATAGAGAGAAAGAAAGAAGCAAAGAAAACTGGATTGATATATTGATCTAGTTTCAGTGTTGTTTAAACAACATCTAGCACTAAAACAACAGTATTTTTTTTTCAATTATATTTAGGTCAATTTTACGGTGAATCGGTTCCAAATCCATAGGGATTTCCGAATTTAATATAAAGATTTTTGTGTTCAACCAAACGTTGCGAGACTATCTCTATTTTCATGACAAGTGCTTGAGTAAGCTTTAATCTATGACACCCACCTCTGCATATCTTTGCAACAGATACTCGTTTAGCTGCAGCAATTGTCAATAATTCCTCTCACTTTCTATCAGGGCCTAAAACTAAACGAAAATTCCATGAGCAAAGTTTCTTTCTTAGAATTTCCGTCCCTTGAACACAATACCGTGGGACCGCTTTCCAGATGCCGTTTTCAAGTCTAATGTAAATAGGTTCTTGTTGAGCCGTCCTCTTGGGTAGCGTTTGATTAGTAATTATCAAAGACTACCCAAGTTCGGCTATTACTGATCATCAAGGCGTTGTCTCACAGTCTACTCGACACTCGTTAATCTTTAACCTCGATTAGCCAAGATTAGAACAATGGATCGAATAATACAACTAATACAATACGTTTCTGAATTTTTGAGATGAGGATTGGATTTTTGGATTATTGTTCTCATTTTGAATGTCATTTTCACAATGTTTCGGCATCCAAATTCCCGAGTTTGACAAGATACATCTGAAGAAGGCCAGGGGTTACATCAACCGAAACGTTGTGAACATGGCACTTAAAATAAGAACACTCCAAACAAGGAACAATGCAAATTAGTAAACGGCATCTGAATACAGTAGAACCTTCTGATACGGTGGCCGTAGGATACGGTTTTTTCAGGTAACGATGTGGAATACGATGTTTTTCCAGCCCCTAGTTACGGTATTTGCTCGGCCTTTCGGTGTAAATTACAATCTTATTTGATTATATACATGTGTACTATATACTGTACTGTATTTTGTTACTAACTTTTAATGCTGTATCCCGGGGTTCTACTGCATTGCAAAACATAAAGTAAAACTATGTTTAATTAAATGGTAAACAAAGAACATTTGATGGATTATTCATATTTACAAATTTACTTTAATATAATTGAATATTAGGAAATTAGTCGGTTCTTTTGAACGAATAAGTTATCGCTTATCAAGGAGAAATGCCACTCGACGGTTGAGATTAACGAGTTTAACACGTAGATAATAAGACAAAGACTTTGAGAACTGAAGAAGACGGTTAACACTAGGCACAATTTGCTTGCATAAGAGAACAGCTAAACAAGAATTTGTTAACATTGAACTTGAAAGCAACCATGTTTTAGTCAGCTCGGAAACGAGCTCGTGATATTGTATTCTACAGACGTATCGTTCTTGAAATAAAAACTATGTTTATGAAAGTTCCGTTTAGCACGAGATATACAGATGAAGATAGGAAAATTGTTCACAGTAGTTCAGTAGCTGGACGAGTTTTTTTTATGTGTATGGTTTACGGGGGGGGGGGGTCAGAACTCAGTCAATCACCTACCATGAAACTAATAAGAGTAGAGAAAGACTATCAACGTCTTTTCTGTTAGCAGAAAACTGTAGGGGAGAGAAGAAGAAACTTTAACTAGATTTCGAAGAGAGAGAGTGCATTGGGCAGCACTCCTTAATATAGCAAATTACTCCATTTTAGAACGTATCTTGTTCCTATGTAAGTAGATGATTGCTTCGGGAATTAAGTACTCCTTAGAACAATAAACTGATACTGTCATTTACTAGCGATAATAGAAGATTTGGTGAAAATTTGTCATGTTTTCATTAAGAATGTAATACTGTCAGACATTCATAAACTATTTATTATATACTAGACTGTCCGTACCCCGTTGAATCACAACGACTATCAGTATTTGCTCCGTTTTGATTTCATTGGAAAGTTTATAAACTGTGAAAAAGGCGTCTTAGATAACTGAAAACGACAAGTCTTTTGAAAAGAGCTCTATATTTTTTATGTAAATTAGCTCAAATAGTTGTTACTCTTCCTCTAAATTCAAATTGAAACATAAGAAAATTATTAGAGAGCGATCAGTCAAGACACTGCGGAAGATATCGAGAGAAATATATGGGTAGCTAAGCGAGAGATTTGCGACTTCAGTTAATTACAAATTATGGATTACTAGAATTATTTTTTATTATCAAACATATATCAATTCCTGCAATAGGAATATTTTAGCACGTATTGTGTGTCATTAACATATATAGGGAAAACTATCGACAAACATCGCTGATTAATTCAGTTATGGTATAATAATAATAATAATAATAATAATAATAATAATAATAATAATAATAATAATAATAATAATAATAGATAGATAGCTACCCGAGAAACTGTGCGCAAAACAAAACATGGACATGGCTGAGAAAAGGGCACTTGCAAAGCGAAACGGAGCCAGTAATAATCGCTCCACAACTCAACACAGAATAAACTATTTCAAAGCGAAAATAGACAAGATTCGAGAAAACAGCGAATGTAAACTATGTATGAATATGCGTATGCAGTAATTATAGCTAATAGAAATGCAGATGTAAGTGGGTTAGCAGGGTAACTGCAACGTTTAAACTGTTTCTTATTGATTTTTTTTCTGTTCTCGGTCAGTGAGACGAGTTTATTTTTAATTATTTTGGTCTCAATACGGTGAACTCCTTTTGGGGTACTTTGAATTTTCCGCACATCAAAAACTGACCTCGTCTAACTCTTGTCTTTATAAGGCAAAGAAAATAGCGGCAATACATTAAACAAATGTTAGTAATAAAAATGGGAAGCAGTAAAATAACAGCAAAAAAAAATCATATGACGAAGGAGGGCATAATGATCTAAGACATTTGAAGTGTTTAATCAAAGCAATTCAGATACAGGAATGAAAAATATATTTTTAATTTAAAGATATACATATGATGCTATTTCCATCTATAAAGTTTTTAAAAAAACACAGTAGTTTCATGTTTCAAATGTACATATGTAAAAATATAAATACGATGCTGGTCTGTCTGATCTGACATGAGAATTTAAAAAAATCGAATTATATGTAAATTTGGAGAGAAAAAATGTCTTTTTTATCATTAAAAGGCATAAAACAAAATTACATCATATGTTTATTTGAAAAATAAAAATGCTATTTTATCATTTATGCTAATTTAATTTATGAAACTTTGCCAATCGTCACATCATCTTTTCTGATTTGTACTGAGAGAAAATGAAAAAAAAGAAACGAAACGAAAAATGCCAATCCAGCTTTTGCTTGGTTCCTTAAATTAAATATCATGTGAAAAGTTAAACTGTAAATCTTGTTTGCGCTCGATGTTAAAATGCCAATTCATTAGTAGCTTTTGAAAGAAAATTAAATTTTTCCTGATGGTTTTAACGTTTATTTGTACCGTTTTTCAGTTTACAGGTGAGCAAATTCCTGTTGACTTGATTTGAAATTCTTTTGCAATTTCATGGTGCCAAAAACTCTCGACATATTTTCCCCATTAGTTTTTTAAGGCAACATTGATTAATTGTTTTCGTCTGTGTTTCTAAGAAAAGAAAGGAATTAAAAAATATAAAAATAAATAAATAACTACTATTACTATTACTACTCAAATGATAATAATAATAATAATAATAATAATAACGACAACTACGTGCAGTAATTCGTATCAAGGGTTTTGGGAGCTTGGTTGGATTTGGGGTACTTTTAAACTTTCTTGATTCGAACAATTTCGTCTTAGTTAATTTATGTTTTCGTATTGCCTATTATTATTATTGCCTATTATTACGATGTTAAATTATTTTCTTTACCTTAAAAAATAACGAGAAACATTATGGGTGTACATTTATTGAGATTGTCTGACTGACTTCCTCATCTTGGTTGTTATAGTCACAACGTTTCGGCCGTTTTGCCCTCCGGCCTTCATCAGGTGTTTTGTATCGAACTGGGGAACCGTTTGTTAGGAGTCTCGAACCCAACCCTTTATCATTATTACGGGGGTACCGTGTTCGGACTCCAGCTAGGCTCTGGAGTATAGTTACTGATTCTGTTTTGAATGTTACTTTTCACTGCCTTCGTTCAGGATTGAACTCAGCACCTTTGGGTAACTGTGAACTTTGATACAACGTCTGGAACCACTCGGCCATATGTCACTAGGACAATTCTTAGTTGGTTTTTGTTAATGTTAAACCTATGTTGTTATTCAAGGCTTTCTCTCTCTATTAAAGGTGTCCAAATTGCATTCAGCTCTACTCTTGGTTTGCTCAGTAGGTTGTTATGTCCGAGCATGTGAGCTGTTTCTTTAAGTTTTCTCACTTTCCAGTGGGTCTCTCTGTTTATTATTTTTACTTCATCCCATAGGGGGCGATGGTCCTCCCTCTCCATCCAGACATGGTTGGCTATACCCGATTTTTCCGTCTCCCCTTTAGTTACCGCTTTTCGGTATTCTTCCATCCTTACTTTGAGGGGGCAGCATGTTTCACCCTTGTAAACCTTTCTGCAACTGCATGGGATGGAGTATATGCAGTTTATGGTCATGTTCTCCATGCGGGGCTTCACTAATATATATATATATATATATATATATATATATATATATATATATATATATATAGTGTGTGTGTGTGTGTGTGTGTGTGTGTGTGTGTGTGTGTGTGTGTGTGTGTGTGTGTGTGTCCAACCCACTTTTAAATTTTTTACTAACAAGTCTGCTTGGTAAAGAAAAATATCCGGAAATGAAAATCAATAAAAAGGTACAATTGAAACCAGGCTTTTTATTTGTTATGGTTGTATTTTTAATACGTCATCTAAAAAAATTACTCATCGTTTATGCTGGTGTAACAGCTTTTCTATTTTGTATAGTTGATTTATTTCTTCATCTTCATCCGTCAATAACCGAAATATCTACTTTTCTAGACATTGTCATTCTGCAGCCGTGCAGAAACTTTTAAGAGATATACTTTTGTTTCAATTCATTTGAATTTGTTATTCATAAAAAATAACAACAGGAGATAAAATAAAACAAGGTTAAGATGCCCGACTGTTAACAAAATGGTCAGGTTTCTATTCTTATTTTGACACGCTTGTGGATCTATCAATACTGAAGAGCGATAACACCAAAACTAGTTGTCTGTGGAATATTTGGTTTTAAATATAATTATCCACTGACACGTTTTTCGTTGTCTATGACTCATCATACGCCGGGCGTGCAATAAGTAATGTCCCTGACACACTTCCCATAGCAGTAGAGCAACGAAACTTGGCACAGTTATTAGTGTTTTTCTACATAGGAACCACCTAGAGTTATGCATTTATCCCATCGTTTGATGCAGCCCTGGAGACCGTTTTTGTAGAACAGCCCAGGTTGGTCCTCCAACCACGACGTGACTTCAGAAATCAAGGCTGCATCAGCTTGGAAACGCTTTTCTTTCAAAGAAAACTTCATGCCTGGGAAGAGGTGAAAGTCAGTGGGTGCAGGATCAGGAGAGTAGGGAGGATGGGGAGGATTTTCATAACCACACGCCCGTGCTTCTGATCTGGCGGCATGCGAGTTGTGGACCGGAGCGTTGTCCTATAGGAGGAGGGTACCTTTGCTGATCTTGCCCCGCCTTTTGATTTTGATAGCTTCCCTTAATTTCCTCAAAAGTGTAGCATAATCGGCTCCTGTGGTACCCTTTGCCAGGAAATCTGTCATCACTACTCCGTCTTGGTCCCAGAAGACTGTGAGCATGACTTTGCCAGCGGAAGGCTGCACCCTTGTCTTCTTTGGAGGTGGTGAGTCCAAGTGCTTCCTCTGCATTGACTGGGCTTTGGTCTCTGGATCATAGTGATAGAGCCAGATTTCATCCTGTGTAATCAGTCTTTTGAAAACTTTGACTCATATTCTTGGCACATCTCCAAATTCATTCTCGAGCACTTGACGCGTTCTCGCTTCTGGCATGGTGTCAGCAACCTGGGAATCCATCTGGCAGACACCTTATGCATATGCAAATGGTTATGAATGATACTTTCCACAGACCCTGTACTAATCTTGACATCTTGGACTATTTGGCGAATAGTAATGCGCCGATCTTCCAAAGTGGCAGCCTCAACTTGACGGACAGATTCCTGATCAATGGTAGAAGGGGTGGGCAACCAGGTCTGGGAGCTGTTTGCACAGACTTCCGGCCATGTTTGAATTCACGATGCCAGCGTTTTACACGACCATATGATGGGGCATTATCACCATAAGTTTCTTTCATTCCATCAAAAGTCTCCTGTGGTGTGCCTCCTTTCAAATACAAAAACCGGATCACTACTCGACATTCACACCTTACTCAGTTCAAACACTTGTAAAACAGAAACCACAATTGGTTCAGAGCTGTAATTTGCCACATAACCCCTAGAGATATACCTTATTGTACATGCAAAGTTTCAGTTTGATCAGACAACTGGAAGTAGGTCAGGGTCATTACTTTGCACGCCCCTCGTAGCGGCTAAATCTAGCGAGATTAAAAATCGGGACCCATGGTAAGAAGGGTAAACCTCTACTACTAAGCTATCTCGCGCGACTGCTCTTATATATCACGATTTACGTAGATGTTATTTATTTGTTTTGCGATACTTTTTTTTTTTAACGCATTCAATTATTCATACAAAAGTGCATTTTCACCTAATTGCGAGTTGGGAATCATTTTCCCTTTGACTAATTTGGTATCCCAAATTGTAAGCGGCATATGTATTGTTTTTAAAATATAATTATCCACTGACACGTGTTTCGTCGTCTACGACTCATAGGAGTAGCTGAATATAGCAAGATTCGAAATCGGGACCTCGTGGTAAGAAACGTAAACCTCTACTACTAGGTTATATCGCGATTTACGTAGATATTATTTATTTGTTTTGCGATACATTTTTTATACACATAAACAAACAGGCAACCCGGCATTGCTCGGTCGTAAAATATGCTTCAATATGATATTTTGATTCATGCAGATTCCCTATTTATTATATTATATTGAACCCAGTATATAGTAATTCAAAAAGGTTTTAAAAGTCTTTAAAAAATAACTCGTGCACCGTCACTGAGAATCGAAACCAAAATTCTTAGCTTACGATTTATTTTTTCCTTCGACATTAATGTTTCAATTATGAAGACATAAATATGTCTTCATAAATGCAAGGCTAAAATTAAAACATGAACCAATAGCTACTACGTTACGCATGCATATTCGTAATGTCGTCGTTTGACCTTCACCTTGCAAATACTTTATTTTTCTTTTAATTTTCACGCTTTTGCACAGATTTTCCAGAGGTAAAACGCAAATGTAACGTTTCGCATCGGTTCGAATACACTATATATTAAGTTTTATGTCTGTAGACCAAAACTGACAGAGGAGTTTGGTAGGAAAATTTTTAAAAACAAATATATATGTATACGCTTACATTAATATTTATAGAAAGAGGTTTGTGTTTACTATAACCTTTTTACGCAAATATTACGGAAGTATAAATCATGTAGAATATCTGCATGAATATAATTACACGTAATAGTTAACTAAAGATGATCATCCCATAAGAAAACAGGAAAAAACTAATAGGGAATTAATTACAATGAATATTTAAAAGAACATGCAAATTAACTAGATATTTTGCAGATGAATGCAATTCCACGATCCATATATATAACAAAGTTGTATTTTCTTTTTAAATAAAAAAAATGTTTTTTTAATATCAATATACAAAATAAATTATAGGAGCATATATACATATAGATATATATAGATAGATAGATATATATATCTATATATATATATAACAATTATAGGAGCATATACACACACACACACACACACACACACACACACTAGCTGTACCCTGCAATGCGTTGCTGTGGCTAAATTTGGTGTCATTGAAAAATCTAATAAAAAGCGAAAATGCATGTTTCTTATATTCTTAGTACAGAAATCCACTTCAAAAAGTGAAAAAAAAAAAAGGCAAAATGAAAAAAATGATACTCTTGCAGAATTGGGTACGGATCCTCGGAAGTTTCCGTCAATCATGGCTTGGGCTCGGACAACAATCAGTGGATTAAGCCGAACGTTGCTAAAATGTTGAAACGCTAAATAGAGAATTTTTTTTTTTTTGTATTCAAAAATGTGAGTTTTTAATTAATATTTGGATGTTACTATACACAAATTCGAAAAAGTTGCCCAAAAACAAATAAATTAAAGCAAACGTAAGGTAAATTACGTTTCCACCTAATTGGATGATTTTTTAGTGTTTTTATTTGATATAAAATGTTTACTCGGCTCGAAAAACACAGTGTTTATCAATGTAGAAGGCGAATGGTCGCGGACTGTTAAATATGTTAAGTTTGGGAAAATCAGTTAGAAACGAAAAAACGAAACAGTGTCAGAAACCCACGGAATATATGTTACCGTGACATATTTGGTGGGTTTCTGACAGTATTTTTATAGTTTGTTTTTTTTAGTTTTAACTCATTTCCCCAAACTTAACGTATTCAACAGTGTCCGCCACTATTATAACCTTTTTACGCAAATATTACGGAAGTATAAATCATGTAGAATATCTGCATGAATATAATTACACGTAATAGTTAACTAAAGATGATCATCCCATAAGAAAACCGGAAAAAACTAATAGGGAATTAATTACAATGAATATTTAAAAGAATATGCAAATTAACTAGATATTTTGCAGATGAATGCAATTCCACTAGATCCGATGGTGAGGCCTCGACTTGACCGTGACATAGGCCGACATATAATCGATGGTTTTTAACAGTATTTTGTATAGTTTTTTAATTTTAACTCACGTTCCCAAACTTAACGTGGTAACACAGAGTCTGCCACCATTTGCAATTTTCAAATATAGCGGTAAACTGTTTTTAGAGCCGAATAAACATTTTACATTAAATAAAAACACTAAAAAGTATCTTGTTTGATAGAAAACTAACTTATCTTGCCTTTGATAATATTTGTTATAGATTTGTTTTTTGACAACTTTTTCGAATCTATGTGTTCAGTAATACAAACCCAATAAAAACACTAAAAATTATCCAGTTAGATAGAAAAGTAACTTATCTTGCCTTTGAAAACATTTACTTGTTATATATTTGTTTTTGTTGACAACTTTTTCAAATCTTTGTGCAAGGACGAAGGCGGATTTCTTTTTTTTGTTTATTTTCATTCCTCGACTCTAAAGATAGACTGTCTGAAAATTTCAATTAAATTGGTAATGTAGAAATATCGTTTTATTGATAACTAACGAACCAAATATATATATATATATATATATATATATATATATATATATATATATATATATATATATATATATTTGGGAAATGTACACAGACACACACACACACGCATTTTTACTTTTATAGATATACTAGCAGCCCAGTCCGATTTTTCTCGGGCTTTATGTACTGTTCATGACTTTATGTGCATATGTATATATACATTTAAAAGTTTGACTCATGTCCAGAAAATCTACATCTAAAATCTCAAGTGTTTAGGCCCAAAATTGGGGGAGGAGTTTGGTACAGTCTGCAAAGATCAACTTTTTAACTGTGACCTTTTGGCAGCCAAATCCCCCCCCCAAAACTAATTAAAAAGCTTGCTGCATGTCTGAATACTCTTTATGTAAAATTCCAAATGTTTAGACCCAAAATTGGCTGAATAGTTTGCTAAAGACCGCAAAGGTCAAATCTTTTCAAGTTTTACCCCTTGGCACCCAAATTTTCGGTCAAAAACCGATTAAAAAGCTTGCCTTATCTCTGAATACACTTTATGTAAAATTTAAAATACTTAGACCAAAAATTGGTTGAATAATTGGGTAGAGACCGTAGAGGTCAATTTTTTTTAGCTTTGACTCCAATTTTCATCCCTAAACTTATATTGTTTTAGGCTCAAATCTAATTAAAAAGTGTGATCCATGTCCAAATAACCTACAGCTAAAATTTCAAGTGCTTATGCCCAAAATTTGCGGAAAAGTTTGGTAGAGATTTCAAAGGTCAAATCGTTGAACTTTGACCCTCTAACCGACCAATTTCTGGCCGAAAATCGTTTAAAAACATTTTCTCAAATTTCAATACACCTTATGTCAAATCCGAGTCTGTAGACTAAAAACTGAGAGATTTATTTGGTAGGTAAATTGACAGACAGACACACACACACAGAGACTTTTACAGATATACTAGCATTTCAGCCCGGTATTGTTTTTATTTGTCCCTATTATGACCCCTTAACATTTATTGTTTTGGGCTCAAATCAAGTTATTAAAGTTGATCCATATCCAAGGAACCTATATCTAAAATTTCAAGTGTTTAGACCCAAAATTGTCGGAGGAGTTTGGTAGAGATCTTAAAGGTCAAATCGTTGACCTTTCACCCCTTAACAGCCAAATTTCTGGTCAACCAAGGACACAATATTTTCCCAAAATCTCAGTACACTGTATATCAGATATCGAGTCTGTAAACTGAAAATTGACAGAGTTATTGCGTAGGGAAATGTACACACAAACACACAGACACGTTCACTTTTATAGATTAAACAAAAATATATACGTATATATAAATATATATGGAAACAATTTTGTGTTTAGTGTAAACTTTTTACGCAAATATTATGCAAGTATAAATCATGTAGAATGTCTGCATGAATATACTTACACGTAATAGTTAACTAAAGATGATTATCCCATTAGAAAACCGAAAAAACTAATAGGGAATTAATTCAAATGAAGGTTTAAAAGAATATGCAAATTAGCAAGATCTTTTGCTAGTAAATAGAATTCCACCACCCATATATAAAAAAAAGTATTTTCTTTTTAAATAAATAGAAAAGAGGGTGTTAATATGAATATAAATACACACGAAAGAAAAACGAATTGATAGGCGTATAGATAGATTGTATTTTCTTTTACCCAAAGCTTTTTTAGGCATATATATATATATATATATATATATATATATATATATATATATATATATATAATTTCTCTTTCTCTCTCTATATATATACATCATTTATATATAATTTCTCTATATATATAGATATATACAGTTCCGGCAAAAAGAAAGTCCGCACTTGTAATTATTTTCAAAAACTGCGAATTTAAGCTAAATTTAATGTAACTCTTTAAACAGCATATTCCTCATTTGATTTGCCTTTTATTCTTCTATAATTTTACTAGTTCATATTTGATTTTTAATTGAAATATTATAGTGTTCGCGTTAATTTAAAAAAATAACTTTAAATTGAGGAGGCAAACAGTAACTCCGCAGCAACAAATGAACTTAAAACCAACTTAAATTATTGCCCCTGAATCAGTTTAAAATATCCACCAACAGGCAACAAAGCATCTCTGATCGTAATTGTTGTTGTTCCAGGTTATACAACGTAACATTTAGTCCATATGCCACGACTTTCTCTTAGTGATCGCTAGAAGCTCATTAATCTCCACCTTTCTGTTTTACTCAAGCGAGAAATCGGTCGCAGATTGAAATATGATGAGACAACGGTACAAAAGACTGTAAAAGCACCAAAACACTGGCAGTGTTCGTGATGCCCCTAAATCTGGTCGTACTGGAGTTGCTTCTAACAGGATAGACAATGCTATCAAGATCCGCAACATAAAAATAGAGATGAAACGGCTCTTCAAATCCAACAACAGTGCGATCTTGTTAAAAAGTGCTCTCTTTCTATTGTCAAGAAAGATTAAAGGAATTTAATTTGCTAGCACATGTTGCAAGACGCAAGCCAATGATTTCTGTAAAGAACAGAAAGCGCCGTCTGGACTTCCTCAGATGCAATGAAGATCATGACTCTTCATATTGGGTAAAAGTGCTTTTTAGCGACGAAAGGAAATTCAATAGGCTAGGCAGTAATGGTAGGCAGTACGCCCGTCGAAGGACAGACGGAGAATTTAATCGTAGGTGCTAAGTTTCAACGCTGCAAGGTGGTGGAGGTTAAGTTTTGGTGTGGGGAATTATTAGTACCAATGGTCCAGGGCCTATAGTTCGCTTGCAAGGTCGAATTAATTCGACCAAGTACATTAATATGTTAGCTGAGCATTTTCTACCCTACTTTGGTCGGAATTTGGATGATAATCCCATCTTCATGCAGGATAATGCTCCCATTCACACAGTTGGCAATGTCAAGAGGTTTCTAGAAGAGCATGATATTCAGAGTTTGGATTGGCCTGCACAATCTCCATACTTCAATCCTATCGAAAACGTCAAGCAACAGCTACGCAATGATAAAATTTCAAATTTGGAAGAACTTTGGACAAAAATTAAAGAAAAGTGGGATGTGCTTTCCCCGGAGTATTGCTTCAGTCTAATTCAAGGAATTCCTAAAAGATTGCAAGCTCTCAAATTGCAGAAGGGCTATGCTACTAAATATTAACTAGTTCATTGTGTTCCTGTTGTATTCGTGTTGAATTAATGTCCTAAAGTTATGTATAAATAACAATTTTCCATTGTGCGGACTTTCTTTTTGCCTCCTCAATTTGCAGTTATTTTTTAAAATTGACAAAACACCAGATAAAAATTAAAAGTCAAATATGAACAGGTAAAATTATAGAAGGATAAAAGGCCAATCAAATGAGGTATATTTTGTTAAAACAGTTCCATTAAATTTAGCTTAAATTTGCAGTTTTTGACAAAAATTACAAGTGCGAACTTTCTTTTTGCCGCCTGTGTATATATCATTTCTCTATCTATCTATCTATCTATCTATCTTCTCTCTCTATCTTCATTCTCTCTATCTCTCTATGTATATACAACTTAATTAAATATTCCAAAACAGAAGTGTTCAATTAATTTAATTTTGTGTTGTTTATTGTTGCGTCTTACATGTGTTTCGTTTGGATGGCATGAATATATTAAACAAATCATCAGAGACGTATTTCATTCAGAAAAAATAGTTCTTTTTCTCTTGGATTAAAAAGGATAAGTAAGGCATCGTTTTTAATTCAAGAGAGAAGACAGAAATACTGCATATTTTTTCCTGAGGAACTAATGGAAGTTTCTGAAGATTTGTTCAGTATATTCATGCAATCCAACGAAACGCGTGTAAGACGCAACAATAAAACAATGCGAGTTTTAATTAAGTGAATACTTATGTGGTTTTGTCATGTTTAATACAGTTATATATGCTATGAAAGTGTAAATCAATTTTTATTGAGCTTAATTATAGAAATTTTGAATAACTTCATTAAATATGTATATATTTGTTTATAAAAAACTCCATTAAATATATATATATATATTTGTTTATAAATAACTCCTTAATTGGAATTCATTTTTGAGATGAGCATTATATATATTAATTTACTTTTATTTCGGACTATTATTCTCATCTTTATTTCGGCCAACTATTCCTGTGGCCTTCGTCAGGTGGTAACCGCGACGGATAGGAACTTCGAATCTCCTAACTGCATTTTCAGCCATCAATCACTGCCATCCGTAGTTGTTGTCGTCTCACCACATTTTTGGCCAAGTAAACCTCTGGCACGCTTTAGGTGGGATTGAAACAACTATCTTCAGACAATGTTCATCTGGAACTGTAGAGATTCAACGTCTCTATCAACTGCGCCACGGGCTGACGAAGGCCAGAGGAATAGTTGGCCGAAACGTTGTGAATAAACAAACCAATAAAAGATGAAAAACAACAACTAATAAAGATAAGAATAATAGTCCGAAATAAAAATAAATTAATATAAATAACTCCATTAAACATATATATATATATATTTGTTTATAAATATACGTATATACATATATGTGTGTGTGTGTGTGTGTGTCCAGTTTATACTAATATTTTAACTTATTATATAATAGTTATATAAATAATATATTCACATGTCTGTTTGTGTGAATTTTCTTTCATCGTTCATATTGATGGTGTCGCCTATATAATTGATTTAATATCTATTCTGTCGTTCTATTTTACATAGTTAGGAGGAAGCGGATTAAGTAGACAATTTATATGTTTCACACGTGACTTCTATTATATCAATGCAAATGTCTGTTCATTTGTGTGTTTGTGTGTATGTCTGCTAAAATCTTTTGACATGCGACCAACACTGACAAAATTGGTATCGTTTTAAAGGTTAGTCTCTCGGCCGAAAGGTATCTAAAAATTGGTCAAAAGCATTCATTCTTTCATCGTCAACTTCGCCGTTTTCTACACGGAGGGTTCACTTTTTTCTCGACATTTTTGCAAAGTCTTGCAATGACTGGCCTTATTTCGAAACCCGCCGACGTCGTTTGTCACGGTGGGAGTGGAGGGTAAATGGTAGGCTCTTGACCTTCTTTTCTCCTTCGCGTTACAGGTTCGATCCTGCCTACTACTTTTTTGCGCTCGCGCGGGTACTTGCTATTTTAAATTTTTAGGGGGGTTAATTTTTTTAAATTTTTTAGGGCTCCGTTGCTCATTACCTTTACCATAAAACTTCTCCACACTCGGGCAACGCTAGGTGGGTTCATGCTATTTTTTTTTCTTGCTTACAATATTTTGTTTTCGGTTTCGCTTCTGGCTGATGGCACCCAAACGACACCCCTCCCCTGCCCCGTTATCACATTTTTTTTTAATTAAGAGTGGGTTTTACGATCGGCCAACCTCCCCTCTTTCTCATTTATTTTTTCTTTACGACCGGTCAACGCCGGACGCCTCTCGCTAATCATAAACAAAATAATAGGACTAAGTATAGGTGCGCGCAAATACTATTAAAAGCCACATTTTTTCACAGAAAGTTAAGACATAAACATTCACTTTCATTGGCCTCCCTCAGAATTATATTAAAAATAACCTTTACATGTTATTACGTGATTTTTATTTCGCGGTTCATTTTCACTACGTACGCGTACACCCACGACGACAGTCGGTGCGATTATTAACTACAGGTGATTTCAATTTCAAGAATCTTCTCCGATTTTAATTAGTTTAATTGCCATGTAATTCTTTCACATCGCCATCCTGACCCCCCCCCCACATCTTCTTCCACATCCACAAGTCCTTTCACCCGTGCATGCTCTTCCACCGCCTTAACCAACCGCAACTCCAGCGCACAAGACACCAGACTCCTGAAAAGGGCACCGTTTTAAAATACGATCCGTTTGTAAGACAAGCCGTCGCGAATTACTGCACCACGTGCGTTTCAAATCATTTGAAAGGAGAAAAGTAAAACAATAACAAAAAATAAACCAACGTTTCTAAATCAGTAAACAATCACAGAATTAATTAGCTGAATGCAAACCAATATTGAGCACTCTTTTACATCATTTGCTTGCCTCCGCCCAATTTCTTTGTCTCATTCTCTTTCTTTCTGTCATTCCATTTTTATGTTTATTGTTTTATGAATTTACCATACAATTACGTTTTAGTTCATTGCCGTTGGTTTCAGAGCAACGAGACAAACAGTCGGTTTACATAATTTCACAATAGATGCGCGCGCACACACACACACACACACACACACACACACATATATATATATATATGCAACGGCATAATCGCGTTGACACACCGGTTCTCGTCAGATCACAGAATTTAAGCAACGTTGAGCCTGGTTACTACCAGATGGGTGACTATTTGGTAATTCGAGGCGCATTATGTGCTCTCCGCTAATCTCTGCATTTGTTTCCAGTCGTCTTGTACATAGACTAAACTTGCCACTAGTCTTTAACAATGCCGTGGGTATTCATGGTCTGTTAAAGACTGAAGGAGCCTGAGATTATATATTCATTCCCATACGATTGCTCTTGCTCCCGTCTCTTTTTTTAGATTTTATCATTAAGGAAAATAAATTACTAAAAAATAAATCCCTCGATTCCAATTTTGGTGAGTGAGGGCGAAACATGTCAATTAACTCGTTTTGATTTTTTTTTCTATTTCCCTACTTTATTTTTTAGTCGTTATCCATTTTCCTTTTCTCCTCTGTCTTTTTTTTTAATATAAAATGAATTCCGAAGGAATACGTCTTCCGTTCATGATTGCCTTATATATATATATATATATATATATATATATATATATATATATATATATATATATATATATATATAACAGAAGATGTATGCATGTAAAAATATTTAATCGATAAACTCTTAAACTACGAGTCACATAATACTGAAATTAACAGGAAATAATAATCATACACAAATGACGGTTTATAACGAGAAAAATCTTTGTTTGGGTGCGTAAAGACATTTATCGGCAAGTTGAAATGCAAACTATGCATTTCAACTTGCCGACATATTTCTTTCTGCCCAAATTCGATTCATTTTTTACGTCGTTTTATATTAAATCTTTTTGACTTGTCTCTCGGTGGATGCATGGGCAGGAGATACGGCTGGAGCGCTAAATGTTTTGATTTCAATTCTAGCTGATGGCACCTGAGTCTTGTTTTAATATTCTTAAATCATTACTATATATAAGGTACAAATAGCTAATTTGCTCTGTAACAATAAGTACAATATCTGCATGAATTAAAATATTTGCAAGGGTATTTTAAAAGCAATTGTTAAATTGTATTGTTAAACCAGACGCCCTCCGCTACTATATAAGAAAATAAATTTCGCGTGCAACTTCAGCAATTACACGAAAAATAATCGAGTATTTACTATGCAAATCTTTACATTAAACAATTACATCACTCATAAAACGTTTTTCACAAACGTCTGCTGACATTTCGTCTCTGTTTACAAATTATTACATTTAATCCGACTGAACTGATTCTCTCAAATACGTACTGCCACAAAGGAACACTTACACTGTTGTCAGTTATACCACAAACTCATGGTCAATTCTTTCATTGGTATAAGTTTTATTAGGCAATCACTTCTTATTACATTTCGTAACTAATACTATTTCATACATATTTCGACAGCATTAAAACTTTAATAGTAAACGCTCCCTGATTTTCAGTTACATATTGTCTTTGTCCTGAATATAATCAGGGAATAACGCAATATTGGAATGATTGCATTTCAGCAGATCTTTCTACACATTCATATTACATAGAATAATTCATGTATTATTTCTTGAAATTCTATCGAGTATATTACAGCATATACTTTACAGACATACAGACCATAGACAGGCAAGCATTCAATTATAATATACAGGGTCTTCAAGCCGTCACCATCTATTTAAAAATTTTAACATAAAATCTCTATTGATTATGACAATAATCATAATATTAATGATAATAATATTAATAATAATTGTACACTAAAAAAAATTTCTTTTAAGAATTCTTTACTGTATCGTTTCTACTACAGCATCTGGTTTTGCGCCTTTCTGTTCTACGTCATTTTGTTTTAGTTTTTACCTATGAGTTAGATAGCGTTATATAGCTCCTTTAGAATGTTCTGCACGCTTATTTTTATTGTACAGATTTAAGAAGGAAAACGCACAAACTATTAGCAAAATGAAGTAATTTATTGACTAAGTAATTTTAAGAATTTTAATAGAATCAAAAGTAATGCAATAATTTGTGTTTACATAAACGTATGACAAGTAGGGAACATTCAGTTGAATGAATTTTAGCTCCAGTTGTCATTCTTGTTTGTTTCTGAAATGGTTTCAGGATTCCTGTTTTAAACATTTTAAAAATTTGCTTAATCAACAGTTTATTTGTTGGATTTTTTTAAAAATAATTTCACTGTAATTATCTTTAAATGGGTATACTTGATCTTCTGCCACCAATGTTTGTAAATGTAACTCGATGAATAAAAAGTAGTTACAGCGATTCAAATGGTTTACATGTTATACTGAGAAACGCTGTTCAGATTGAAGTTTACATATGAACACACATTCGTTATTTAATATAGAGTAAG
>NC_136488.1:101664126-101671626 GCF_053919585.1 Euprymna scolopes | reverse complement strand
TTGTTTTTTAAACTTTTCAAAAATATATACTTTCTTTCTTCATTTCATTAAACTTCACCGATTCAGACATTATCGATATGCAACTATGAAATGCAGTTTTATTTTCTCGCTCTGACATTGATATTAAAAGCCTACTTTTTCTGGTTCTGGATATGACCTTAAACTATATCCAGTGGTGAGGCCCCAGTTTGCGGGCTTTGGGGAGTGTGGAGTCACCCTTTAATTGCCATTGCTCCCAGGTCCACTTTGACCCGGAGTGGTAGTGTCTGTTAGGGTCTCAACTACGGGTAAATAGAAACCGACTTGAAAACAGCAAATATATTCTATTAAAAAGATTTTCTTCAAAATCTTTGGATTCGACATTAAATAACCTGAAAAAGGTTGATATGCCGTAAAACAAAAACAACCAACCAACCAACCAACCAACCTACTTTTCTATGCGGAAAATATGTTACCGTTAAAAGATGAACATAATTTTTCCTACAAAATTTTAAAAGATCGACAACCAAAAGTAAAATAATAAAAAGAAATAAAAGATTGACGAAACCATCCTTTCTGGAGGGAAGTAGGCAGGGTATCAGGTCTCAGCAGGTTGAAGGATAATAGCAACGGTTTTTGTTCGGACTTTGTTTTAAAATTTATACTACATGAGTGTTTTTTGTTTTTAATTAAAACGATTGGCAGTCGATTCACATTTTGATTCTTCTTGGTACGCAATGAATCATAAAAGGGCAGACAAATGGCGTCGAGAAAAGAGACGATAATCGCTCGCCTGCCTATGTCAAAGGAACACTACACAAAATGAAGAGTAGAATGGTTTCAAGTAAAACGAAAAAAACATAAAAATTGCGACGTGACGGAGAGGATAACGAATTGTTATTAATGAGAGCAGAACAAGTCCTAAGTGACATTTTTGGAAATGAAAGTGACGTTGCCCCGAGGAGTTGTCACTTATGGTCCTCACAGATCAATGATACGGTCGGTTTTAATACTAAAAAGGGAGGGAAAGGGGAAACTAAATGACCGACATCATTTTCTTATGATTTTGTGGAGAGAGGAGCCCACAAACTTTTCTTCCACAAATAGAAAATGTCATTAATGAGCATCATCCACTCTACTCACTTGTGATTTTGTTTCTTTTTAGTTCCTTTTTAGAGGGGGGGGGTAATATGGGGTCAAAGATCACAGACAAGGTAAGTGATGGCGACTAGATATGAAAGAGAGAGAGAGAGAGGGAGAGAGAGAGCAGTCAAGGTTGACTTCAGGGCAACTGTAAAAAGTTCAGTCTTACTTTCTTATTTACGTGCGTTTTATTTTATTAGCGTTAGGCACAAGGTCAGTTTTTCATCTGGGAAAGATACAGTTCCTCAAAAGAGAGAACTCTAAATTAGAACAAAAATAAAAATTACCTCAGACTAGAAGGATCTCTCCTTCATTGAACGAGAACAAAAAAGATACTACTTTGATCTTAATTCGAAAACCCCGTCCTTCCCCACAGGGACAGAGTTAGGCATAATGTCGGTTTTTAATTTAAGAAAAATCCACCACCCCTCAAGATAGGACTATTCGGGAATGGAAGAAAAATAAAAATTCCCTCAGTTTGGGAGGATTCATCTTTCACTGGCCGAGAATATCAAATATTAAATGTAGTATCAGAACTGATAGTATGCTCTTCCAATTTTCCAAAAGCCAAGAGTTTATTTATTACGAAAATTGTACAATGTTTCGGGGGTGGGGGTTACATGATAAGGGCTGTCCCCTTTTCATGTAAGTATAAAAATGGAGAATTCAGTTTAAAATGAAAATGAAATAGCATAGGCGAAATTCGAACCTCGTAATCTAGTTTAGAAATAGATTACGTGTGAGAATTTAAAAATGTAAAACAAACATTTGTTTAGAATATAGATAAATATTACAAGGAAAGAATGTGAACTCTCAAGTTTGTTATGAAATTTTAAATTGAAAGAATGCAGCTTATAAGATAATGTTTTTAACATAATGAATATAGGTTAAAATTCCTTTTGTAGAAGTAGGAAAAGTTTTGGACACGTATGTCCATAACACGTGAAAGAAGGCACACGTTTTAACATGTGTATGACGTTACGGAAAATAGAAAGTTTTGGAATAGAGAACAACTTTAGTTAGAGTTAGACAGTCAGTGAAGAAACTCGGAGGGAGTCAGACGTCTAGAAGCGAGACGTCACTTCAAGGAAAAATGTGAGACTTTGAATTCTTGGTGATGGAAACACGGCCGTGTGACGAAATAAACCATTATGTGTTTTGTAAAGCTCGTCTTGTGTCTTATGATTCTTACAAAAAGGTAAAGTGGAATTGTATTATATATTTGTGTTATGTGTATTTAGATACACGTCTCAACATTATCATGTCCGAACTGTCTGAACACTATATCCCTTCACTCAAAGAGCTTTCTTCTTCTTCCATTCAACACAATTAATGAATGAACTTTTAATATATAAGAATCTCTTATAACATGAACAATATCTCTCGAAGTCTCTTATAAACGAACAATCTCTCTCTCGGAGTCTTTCAACACCCCTCACTGTAATAAGACTCTTACTCTCTCTCTAAGACTCATCTTTTAATAAAAACTCTCTCAATGAGACCCCTATATAACAAACAGTAATTTGGTGCCGTGACCAGACCACCCAGCAAGGGTGGGTTTAAAAAAAAAAAAAAAAAAAAAGAACCTCGATACCACGAAAAAGAAAAACAAAAAAAAACAGCACAACGTTTACTAGACGATCACAAAATGCGAAAAAGAAAAAGAAACACAACGTTGTAAACGGGTCCAAGATAATTAAAAAAAAAAAATAAATAAATAATACCACGGAAAAAAAAATCACACGATCACAGAAATGCGAACAAAAAAAGAACAAAAAAAATTGAACACGCACGCACACAGAGAACAAAAGATACAAGAAATATTAAAAAGAAAAAGAAGAAAAGGCCGATATGCCGTAACAGAAATCCGTAGTAATGAATGGAAATATAGTAAACAAGTCACCATGCGTAATTCATTGATAAATGAATTGGTTTGATAAAAAAACACACACACATACACGCAAATGCAGAGATTTAGGGTCACCAAATATTGTTTTGAAATTTGTATGAAGTGTCAATTAGAAAATTGTGTCAATATGAAATCGTTTGGACGAATTGTTGAATTTAATCTGTCAATCAAACACGAATTTTTCAAAAGTCGCATGTAGTCTCTGAAATAGCGTGTAAATTCAGTTTGGAAATGCATTTTTGTGTTCATAGTTGAACTTTTCAGCTTTTTTGTGTGTTTCATTTGTTCTATTTTTGAAAAAAAAGGGGCAATTGTTTTGGACAGACTGTTGAATTGTTGTTTGTTACAGATGATTTTTTTTTTGTTGAAAAAAAAGTTATAACTGTTGCAAAATGTTTAAATGTAGTAAGGTATTTTTTTTTGAAAATGTTTTTATGATGTTGAACAAATATTGTAAATTGTCTTATGTATGTAAATGTAATTTGATTTTCACAGCAAGAATTCAAAGTTATCCGTAAATATACATTAGATTTAAACAGTCTAGGTGAAAATAAAACTAGTTAAGACGTATGGTTGGCTTACAGATTCAGTTAGAATTTTAGAAGTGGGACAAGAATTAAAATTACGTAAACGGGTATTTAGAGAGTTTTTAGATGTGATAAGCCGTAAGAAAGATGATTTGTTTTAGCATTTGGTTTTGTTGTTTTTTTAGAGATCCTAAAAATTTTTCTCTAAGAAAAGTGACTTGGTAGGGATTGATAAGCACAACAAGTGCCCCTATACGAAAAATTTGGGAACCTGGTTAATTAAGTGCTTAAAATAAGCTGGTTGCACGTAACGACTCGAAGCAAAGTGGTAAGTCTTTGCTTAATTAATAAACAGGCGTTGGAAAGAATACGAAAATTCTTAAGGGGATCAGTAAACCGATGAGAGGTAGTCCCGAGGCAATCACATCTAGCATAATGAAGTAAGAGACAGGCAAAAATATGCCGTAGATTACGTAAGAAAGATATAACCTTGTGTTTTTTTTTTAGAGAAGCATGAATGTGGGATATATCTGCTGGATCTTAGAAGCTGGTGAGAGAAAAGAAAAATCACAAAAAAAATCGGGCTATTAGATAGTATTTAGAGCGCTATTAAGGTGTTTGGCGCGAAAGGTGTTAGTTAGCGGTGATATTTCTAAATCCTCGGCGAAGTTTCAAGAATCCAAGCAAGGAAATCCGAGTGAATCCGTATGAGAAAAAAAGGTATATCTTAAACTTCTGAAGCCAACCACAAAGATTTAAGTATATGAGCTTTGGTATGTCCCGTATAAGATACTTATAGAATTAAAAAAAACAAAGCCATACTTGATAATACTAACCATGCGGAAAGAGAGATCAGGACACTAGGGACGCAGGAAGTCGTCCATTTCGAGAAAGGTGAAAACCTCTAGTCTGTGGCATATGGGTGGCTGGAAAATAGCTGATTTGAATCATAGGTAAAGACCCTACACCAAAAAAAAAGTAAATTCCACGAAGATCAGAGGGGTTCTGATTTTATAAATAAATAAATAATTGTGAAGTCGGCCGTGGAGGGCTGACTGAAAGAGATTTTTTTTTCGTTTGTTTTTTTAGCCTGATCTTTCTAGCCGTGTGGTTGTGTAGATGTAAAAATAAAAAATGTACTAAATTTAAAAATGCATACATTTTTATTTTGTGAAATATGGAAGGGAGGGATGTTACATGATAAGGGCTGTCCCCTTTTCATGTAAGTATAAAAATGGAGAATTTAGTTTAAAATGAAAATGAAATAGCATAGGCGAAATTCGAACCTCGTAATCTAGTTTAGAAATAGATTACGTGTGAGAATTTAAAAATGTAAAACTAACATTTGTTTAGAATATAGATAAATATTTCAAGGAAAGAATGTGAACTCTCAAGTTTGTTATGAAATTTTAAATTGAAAGAATGCAGCTTATAAGATAATGTTTTTAACATATTGAATATAGGTTAAAATTCCTTTTGTAGAAGTAGGAAAAGTTTTGGACACGTATGTCCATAACACGTGAAAGAAGGCACACGTTTTAACATGTGTATGACGTCACGAAAAATAGAAAGTTTTGGAATAGAGAACAACTTTAGTTAGAGTTAGACAGTCAGTGAAGAAACTCGGAGGGAGTCAGACGTCTAGAAGCGAGACGTCACTTCAAGGAAAAATGTGAGACTTTGAATTCTTGGTGATGGAAACACGGCCGTGTGACGAAATAAACCATTATGTGTTTTGTAAAGCTCGTCTTGTGTCTTATGATTCTTACAAAAAGGTAAAGTGGAATTGTATTATATATTTGTGTTATATGTATTTACATACACGTCTCAACATTATCATGTCCGAACTGTCTGAACACTATATCCCTTCACTCAAAGAGCTTTCTTCTTCTTCCATTCAACACAATTAAGGAATGAACTTTTAATATATAAGAATCTCTTATAACATGAACAATATCTCTCTCGGAGTCTTTCAACATCCCTCACTGTAATAAGACTCTTATTCTCTCTCTAAGACTCATCTTTTAATAAAAACTCTCTCAATGAAACCCCTATATAACAGGGGGGGGGTAATCGGGAGGGGGCAGAGTTTTGTCCGCAAAACCATAATCCAATTTTTGTTCTATGGACCAAGCTACTTAGGGTATCCCCAATGATTTTTAAATGAATTTTGTTCAAAAAAAGTTATGCAAAATCAATAAAAAGTTGTAGGGAATGAAACAAAGGAATTGGTGGAGACCTCTATATCCAGGAGTCAAACGAGCTGAAACAAATGAAGCAGGGGATAGATCAGACAATTCTGAGGAACACATGTCATAATAGTATTTGAAGAAAAGACTGGGACTAGCAACATCACGTCTGTGATAAAGAGGTTGCATTGAAGAAAAAAGTGTGGGGCTAATCAAATTTCTGCCAGTAATCCAGAACTTTCGAATGGGACACAGAATCACGATCCCAAATTTGATAACAGTACTCTATACATGTCGGAGTTTTCTGTAGAAATACCGTCCGAAATCTATCTATTACAACGTCTTAAAGTTGTTAATCCTTGCGGATTAACAACAAGAAAAGTTATCCTGTACATAAGGTCTATCTTGCATAATATCTACGGCTGTAGAAGGATCAAAGAGGAGATACAATAACACTTCAAGACCTCAAGTCGGTAGTTATTGTTTTTTTTTGTTCCTTTCTTTTTGTAATAATGCAATGGTATTTAGGTGTTCGTATGGAAAATATAATGAGAACATTCGATGATAATGTAGTCTTCCTTTCTCATCAAATCTTTCTTAGAGTTAATAAATTAGATTCATATAATTTTCTGTTTTTCGTAAAATTGGTTTTCTTTGTCGCTCTAAGCACTTTCTCGTATCTTTCTCTATCTCTACAAGTCTACGTCCAGACCTTGTATGAAGTACTGTTGTCATCGGACTGGTGAAATTTTGTCCAATTAGAGGGTTCTTGACAAGGTTCAGAAGCATAATTGTAATTTGGTTGACTCCACCTTTATTTTTATCCGCACCCTATGTCTTACAGACGTGATGTAGCTAATATCAGCCTTTTCTATAAATTTGGTATGTATCCGTAAGAATTGTCTGATCTATTCCCTACTTTCTTTGTTCCAGCTCGTTTGGCGCGTTAGTCTAGTGGTCTTCACTAATTCACTGTTTCAAAAACTCGTTATAATATATATATATATATATATATATATATATATATATATATATATATATATATCACTTCCTATTCCAGTTGCTTATTTTCAAGAACTGTATGTTTATGGAACGCTTCCTGTTGATTGTCTTTTTCCTGCTTATAGCCTTGTCTTTTCAAGAATAAGGTCAATAAACATTTCATGTCTTTGCAATACCTATGTTTCGCTCTTTTAAGCTCCTTATATCAAGCGCCGTATTAGAAATAAGTAGAGTGGAATTTTCCATTAGAAATCAAGTGAGAGCTACGTTTTCTGGCAATTACGTCACAGACAGAAAGTTACTAGAGTGAGGTTATGAATGAAATTCTCTTTACACTGAATCAACAGAAAGAGGGCGACTTTTTGAATAGCTGATTCCAACCCGAAAAGATGGATGCATGCATGCATGTATACTCTCAAGAAAAATAGAACCTCAGAAAGATTGTTAACACCTAATGAATTTATGCTGTTTTTTGTTTTCTTTTTTATATATAATAAAGTTTAAGATAACTGTTAGTAAGAAGAATAGGAAGAAGGAGGAGGAGGAGGAGGAGGAGGAGAATTAGGATTTGTATGTAATGAGAGAGAAGGGCAGTGAAAATGAATGATTTATGTTTATCATCGACAAACCAGGCTCAAGCTGTCTACGCTTGAGAAGCCGTCGTCCAAATAATCTGTGAGGATTCAATCATTCATTACTATAGTACAACAATACGGATATTGCAAATAATCCGTCGAATCGGTGCCATGTT